>NW_025335854.1:6123132-6247857 GCF_004798865.1 Varanus komodoensis
GGGGGGGGGGGGGAGCTGCCGTGGCAACGCTTCCTGCTCGCATGAAAAGGGTCCCTGCTCGCCAAAGCTGCCAAGGGGCGGAATGCGGGCGGGGACGGTTCCCAGGCCCGGGGGGAGTGGGGCTGTGCCGAACACGGACCCATCATCCTGCAGGCCCCATCCGCGCACCAGCCGCCTCTTTCCGCTCATTTCTGCATGCTGCTGGATTCAGGCTTTGGATGAATGGAACGAGCCCCCCCCCCCCCCCCCCCCCTGAAGAATGGCTTGTTAACTCCGCTTTGTGGTTTAATGGCCGCCCTTTCAGGCCGTGCCTAAATTTAACCCGTTTCTCCATAGGAGAGCTTTAGATTGGGACTCCCAGCGCGCTCGCCCGCCCCTGGGACCGGAGCGGCGCGCAGCCAGAGCTGCTGCTTCCGAAGCGCCGGTTGCCAAAGCAAGAGCAAAACAAGGGAGCCGCCGGAGGACCGTCGTGCGGCAGCTTCACAACGGGGATGCAACGATCGCGCCACGAAGCCCGCAGAACTTCTGCCTCACCGCCCCAGAGTGCCATCTTGTGGGTTTCCCTTGCGGGCTCTTGCAAATCCTACATTTTAAAGACAAAAATAGGGACATTATGGGATAGGCTACGTAGGGCGGAGGGGGCCCCTGGCAGAGCAGCGAGGTGAGGAAATGAAAGCCAAATGCCAGAACGAGAGGAGGATATAAAAACACAGGAACATGTGACCGCTCTGTTTTCTATAAGGGTGAGGGGTGTCCAAATAAAAGATGGTGCCCAAAGTAGGTCGCTCTGCTCAGGCACAAAGCCCTCACCCTGTTTTTTCACAGGATGCAAGAAGAGGCTTGTTGGAGCAGGTCAAATGTCCGGCACTAGCCCAGTATTCTGTTTCCGACAGTGGTCAGCGCCAAGGGCTTCGGAGAAGCTTACACACGCAGCTTTAAAGAAGCGACTTCTGATCAAAAGAGAAAGGGCATTTTTTCATGCTTGGATGCACTGAGCACAAGGTAGAAGATCTTCTGGAAGTCAAACCCAGCAGCCTCTCTGTAGCAGGAAGAAGAGGGGAGAAAAGACCCGGGTTGCTGGCCAAACAGACCAGTGCCCAAGTCCATTCACACCATGCCTCTCTGCTTCCCATCGATTGCAGCATTCGGCTGTGCTTAGCCAGGTATAAATTCAGGCAAAACCCGCCATCACACTGAAATTGGCACATCGCGCAAAGAACTAACTGCCTTGTTCCTGATAAGGGACTATGAAGGGGACTCCTCATCTATGACCCTCATTTATGATCTTCTTTTCTCCGCCTGGAAGAGAAACCTGACTTTGCACAAAGAGGGAACTACCAAGAATGCTGACAAACATGTTGAGCCAATTCATCCCCTTGGGCCATCTCATTTCCTTGTACGGGACAACAAACAGCTTGCATAAGGCTCACTTGGCCCTGCTCGAGTCCAAGAAGGCAGTGGATGGCCTGAGGTCTGATTTGGCTATCATGTGTCTGAGCTCTGAGTAATAAATGACATCCAGCCCAGGGACAGAGTGCAGATGGGACATCGTTAGTAGAAAGCTGAGTAGGAGAGGCATTAATCACCCCTGGAGGAGACAAAGTGAAGGCAAAGTGAAAACCTCAGCTCACCAGTTGTTTGTTTGTGGGGTTTGGAGTGGAAACGAGTCGTACCTGGCAGACGTGCAGATCAGTGCAAGCACCAGGATATGTGCAGACTGATCCCGGACACATTTTGCCGTGGCCGGACCCGTACTCCGCAGGCACGGGGATTCAGCCCCTGATCCTGGGCAGGGTTCTTCCCCTTCCCTCCAACTGCCAGATGGGCTGCCCAGATTAAGTGCCTCTTTAAAGCGCATGTTCATTTGGAGGTTCACTTAAAACAAACAAGCATTTGTTCATCAAGACCTGCAAAATCATCCTGGGAATGGGGAGCTGGGCTTCCAACACTGCCCATGACAGCCCACAGGGAGCCCAGCCAGCCTCCTTCTCCCAGGAGTTCAATTCTTTACAGGAAATTGTACATCTAAAGGGATGAAAAAGGAGACATTTCCTCGAAGGTGTGGCTGTTCAAACAACATAGGGTCAGCATGGACCCTTGGTTTTCTTTGATCCATCTGTAGACTCCTGTTTGCACATTCTGGAGAACAAAAACATCGTTTACACTTTCAGCGGCTGATGATTTCCAACGGAACATGAGTCACAGCTGGCTTTGCTCTTCAGTGTTTTCGTTTCAGTTGGGAACCATCGCTCTCACTCCGTCACCCATTTCCTCATCAACTGGTCAGGACTTGAGCCTGAGATAGTTTCCAACTGGTGATCAAAGTTAGACACCTCCAACCTGGTGCCCCCTAGTCTACAAACCCCATCATCCCCAACCAGCATAGCCAGTTCCTGCAGGATATCAGGCAGGTATTTTCTGCAGTACTATATCATGCAGCCCTGGCCAAAGGAGGGAGCGGCAGGGAGGTTGGCCAGAGGTTGGCCTCATCTGAGGAGGTTGCAAATGTTGTTTATCCTGGATTGCTCTCACCTGCAGGGCTCAGAGCCAGCACAACCTCTCTTAGCTCCTTTAAAACTCTCTCAAGTATTGTGCAATAGTGGAATAGCCGAAGTTGCAAAAACCAAGATGCTGAGTCTTGAGCAAAGATTTGCAGGGTGGAAACACTGCCATTTTTCAATCTGTTAGCCAACTGGTGGCAAGATGCGTACAGTTCAGCCACATCTACTCAGCTTGGACTAGTCCAGGGCCGCACAAACCAATTTCTCCTGCAAGATACTGTTGTATTGCAATGTCCATTATTCTTTAGCTGTGCTACAACATTGCCCATTCCTGGATTAGTGTGTGACTTCAAACAAGCAACGGCCAGCAATGTGAACAAAGCTTTTTAACCAATCGGATTTTAAGAACTCAGGTCCTTCTAGTGCATTAGGTTCTTGTACTGGTTTTACAATGGGAAAAGACACATCACAGGTAGCTATAAAGTTTCCTGTGACTATGAGTAACGATAGTTATATGCTGCCTCCAGGATCCAGGTGTGCCAATTGCTGGGGGGAGGGAGGGCAGCAGTGAAGAGGCTTTGGGATATCCCAGAGGTATCTAGCTGGCCACCATGGGACACAGAACGCTAGCCTGTGTACACCTCTGCCTCATCCCATGTGGAAGCAAGCTTAGGCCTATTGCGTAGCTTTTGCTACTTTCTAAAGCATCCCTGCAGGTGTTTTGGCTCCAGCTCCCAGCATCCCTGACCACTGGCCATGCTGGCTGGAAGGAGGACAGCTGCAGGCCAAAACCTCTGGAAGGCGCCATGCTGGGAGAAGAGGCTGTGATGCAGGCCGGGTCGCGTGGTATCCGCAGGCCCAGACACGCTCCCAGTTCCCCGCTCTCACGTCCACTGAGACAACCTACCCCTGGCAATTGCCATTCTACCTATCTATCTATCTATCTATCTATCTATCTATCTATCATTTATTTATTTATTTATTTTATAGCATTTTTGGAAATGCGCTCATGTTTTCCTACTGGCAGCTGAGCTTGCCTCAAAGAGAAGCAGAAACAGCCATTTCCCACAGATGCGCCTCAGTGTCCTTGGTGACTAGCTATGCCCACCCAGGCAGGCCTTTCCACCCACACCTGGGATGGCTGTGGGGGTGCCCAGGTGTGCCCACGAGCAGAGAAGCATCTCACACGCGGATCGTGTTGGATGGATGACGATGCTCCGAAGATACTCCACGAACCGCAGGTGTCACCTCCAGGATTTGCATCACCCGAAAAGGCTGCCCAGAGCTCCAGGTCACACAACCCGGTGTGGCAGGATGGATGAAGAACGCCGACAGCTCGGCCAGGCCAAGAAGCAAAGGGCGCATCTGCTCCCCACGCATTCCCTCCTCCCTCCCGCGATCCCTCGCTCTTGCTGAGTCAGTTCACAAACAAGAAGGAGCATTTCTTCCGGCTAAGGTGGCAAAGGCCCATGCTGGGCTGGGAAGGGAGTTTTGGCAGGGTCTGTTCTGGAAGACAAAAACACCGCAAAGACTCCAGGCACCCAGCGGCTGAGAGCAGCCAAGTGGCAGAGGAAACGGCCGCTGTTGTTGATCAGAGCGGCGCGGGAAGAAAAAGCCTCCGCAGGGCGATGGAGATAAACAAGTTTGTTCCCTGAAACTTGATCGCCCCCGGCTCCGCGCGTGTCCCGCGGCCTTATATAGCTCAGGACACTGAGGCGGGAGGGAGGCTCGCATGCGGATTGGCTGCCGGAGAGGAAGGGAGGCCGGTGTGGCATGAGCATCGCGTGCGGGTTTGCCTTTCGCTGTTTCTGGGCAGATTTGGAGGAAGTTCTGAAAAGATGGGGGATGTCGGCAGGGAGGAGGAGTGTCCTGGGGCAGAGTGCGGGCACGCATCGAGGGAGCGGGGAGGAGGGCAGGCACACGGGCAGTGCTGGCTTCCCGTCTGCAGCCTCCGCTGCTCTGGGGTGGGACGCAGGCCCTCATTTCCCCATCAGGCGAGGAAGCTGAGAGCTAAGGTAGAGCCGGTGCTGGAAGACGGAACTCGGCTGGGTGGGTGGCCTGTCTGGAGACCCAGATGCCGGAGATGCGCAGGCCAGGAATGCCGCCCTCTTCTGGGATGTGGCTCCCCAGACGTTCTTTCCCAGCAGAGCATCAGTATGAGGAAATTCCAGAAGTGAATCACTCTGTCACGTCAAAAGCAACGAAGGCTCTGGTAACACCTTGTCAGCTGAACGGCTCAATGACTGTTACAGCATAAACAAGCATGTCCCAGCGTGATGTCCTCCAGATGTTTGATCACCACAGCATTGGACGTGCTGGGGGGGTTGATGGGGGCTGTAGTCCCACAGGGCAGGAGGCATGAGACTGGGGAAGGCCAGCTTAACATCTGTGGTCTATAGTAGGGCAGAAAGTCTTTGGACGGAGCTGGCCGTAGCAGGAAAGCCCCTCATGCACAGCCTTATTTCCAAAAAGTTTTGCTGCTCCGTTCGTCCTCCTCCATCTGTTTCCCACCCTGCTCCAGAGCTGCCTGAAACAGACCCCCTCGCCATGCGAAATTCCAGGGCTGGCCCTGGCCGGACCGTGGAAGAGGGCAGCTGAGAAAGGTGTTTCCCTGGAGGAAAGGGGCGGTCAGCGTTTTGCTCATGGCCTCGTGTCGCTCAGCAGTTTGGTGGCTGCTTCCGTGCTTCTGCGCACAGGTGTGTTTAAGGACGGAGAGAGTATTTGAGAAGCAAACACTTGAATCCCAATCCAGTTTTCTGCCTAAGTCTTCAGCAAGCAGACACCCAGCCACTTATAAAAGAATAAACGCATTTCTGCGCATGACAAGCCACAGGTTGGTTCCTCCCCCCCGCTGCATTCAGCCGTTTACATGGGCCACCACTGTGAGACATCCACACAAGCATTTGGGCCCCATCCGCATATTTTCACGGTGAGCACAAAATGCTCAATTTCTGGGCGGATCGAGTGGCACAGAGGTATTCCTCCGGGGAGGGCCTTCCTGCCCAGCTGCGCTATGTGCATTTCCTCCGCAAGCCCCCCAAGCCACGATAGGGTCGCCCCCCCCTTCTCCCCCCACTGACGCACGAGCTTCTCGCGAGTTGGGTTGCGGGGGCGATTCTGCATGTGCAGAGTTGCGAGTAGTGTTTCTGCCTGCCAGTGTCCAGCGCGCGCACATCACAGGCAGGCAGAACCCGCCCCCCATAGAAGTCGGGCTGGAAGGAAGCCCCACAGGTGTGCAGAACACTTCCGCACCACCCGCGTAGGAGTTTGGCTGGAGGGGGCCAGAGCAACTCCACCCCTCAGTACCCATGCACAGGACAGCTCTGCTGGGCAAGACCCCAACCCAGCTCCCACTCCTAAGGGGGGGATTCTGCCCACCCAAGGCCAGTGCGGTGCAGCTTGTGGCACCCCCTGCCCAGCCCAGCCGAAGCAAGGCAGCAGGGAGTGGGCAGCGTGCAGCTCACTGGCTTTCCAAGCCCCGCGTGAGACAGCCCGTGCCCCCACCAGACTCTGTCTTCGCTGCCCTGCTCCCACCAATGAGCCATCCTGTCCTTCAGACGTCGGCTGGAGGATGGGGGAGAGCAGGGAATGACGGCTGGCATCCCAGCTCCCCTCAGTGCTCCGGGCATCCCCTGGAATGCCAGCAAAGGGGCTGGAGAGGGGGAGACAGTGCCCCTGGGCCCTGGCAGGACCAGCTGGGGGCTTCAGGTAGTCTCCAAACGCAGCCAAAGTGAAGTGAGATGCGAGGCCCCTGCGGAAGGCGATCTATTTGCAAACCGTGCCACCTCTCAAGCATTTTCAGGCCCCTGAGAATATCGTCTCTCCTGCTATTGACACAAGGCTGGGTCTCAGCCTTGTGCCCTTTCGCTGTGTTTTCCAGGGCACAGTTGTACAGAGACCAGTGGGTTCAGCTCTTTCCTTCACAAATGGCTAAGAAGCGGATGCAGGAAGCAAAAAGCAGCCAAGGGTTTGCTCCCGGGTCCCGGCACAAACTGTGCAGACCAGTCCCTGCCCAGGCAAGCTCCCGGTTTGGCCGGAGTGCTCAGCACCATCTGCTGGGCAGCGAGGTTTGTGCTCAGCAGTGGCTTCCGCACCTCTCTGAGCTGGAGGCAGAATCCTTGGTGGAGCTTTGAAGCACGAGCAGAGTTCAAGATGACTGGGACTCTGGCTCCAGCACTGCCGATCCTGTGCTGACAAGCGTCTGTGGGAACTGAAGAAATCCGGAGATCTGCCTAAATGGAAAACAACGTTCCTTCAGCAGCATTTTTTTTTTTTTTTTGCAAGCCCATAACAATTGAGGATGTGGAAGGAAATCTGCATGCATCCTCTTCAAATGGTCAGTGTGGAGCCTATATTATTTGGCAGAGAGGAAAAATATTTGATAATGTTTAATTTATATGAGAAAACAGCATTTCATGCTAAAAATCATATCTTTGATGCTGAGGTATTAGCATATTATAAATAACATTTGTAAAACTTTCTAACACGAGATGGTAGGTTCAAGAGGTAGTCACAGCATGTAAGGTATCCTCATTTGTGTCGCAAGTCATCATCCTGCTTTTAATTTCTATTTTTTCTGCAAACTGCAATATGCATTGGATCTACCGTATTTTTTGCTCTATAAGACACACCTGACCATAAAACGCACCTAGTTTTTAGAGGAGGGATCCATGGAAAGCTTCCTGATAATCCCAGGCACATTCCCCATCACTTCCCCATGGGCTTCATTAAAAGACGGGTTGCCATTTGAAAACACACACCGACCTGTGATTAACAGCTCTCACCTGCGCCGGGGGGGGGGGCGCAGCAGGGCACGCCAAGAGCGTGCCGGCCAGGTGTGGTGCAGCCGGGCCGGCAGCATGCCGGCGGTGGTCTTCCTGGGCGGTGGGGGTGAGCAGTCTGGCTCTCTGTGTGGCCGGCAGGTTAAAGCCCGCAGCTCCTCCTCCTCCGCACGCCTCCCCCTGAGCGGCACAGCTCTCACCTGCGCCGGGGGGGGGGAGCGGAGCAGCGTGTGCTGAGCGCGTGCCGGCCAGGTGGTGCCACGTGGTGCAGGCGGCCAGCAGCGTCCCAGGCATCGGACACACACACATTCGCTCTATAAGACGCACAGACATTTCCCCTTACTTTTGAGGGGGGGAAAAGTGCGTCTTATAGAGCGAAAAATACTGTATACCAAATGCAACGTTTGCTGGCCAAAGACAGCTCTGGCATGCAGCTCCTAGCTGCACCTGCAAAAGAATGGAATAATCCTAAATCATGCTTTATTATTAAATGTCTGAATTGCACAAATGAGAAACAAGGCAGTCACTCATCCTTCAAGCCCAGAAAAAAGGCATGTGAGGCGGGAAGAAAGCCCAGGACACACGCCTGCTTTGGTGTTCTCCGTAGCTCTGCATCCACCACAGTATCACCGGGCTACTGAAGAGGGAAGGGGCTTTCTTTGATCCTGCAAAAATCCCCCAACTGCTGGGCTAAAAGAGCAAACTTCCAAATTGCAAATGTAGCAGAGAAGAGGGGGCTGGAAAGCTATTTGGGGTACCTTGCCACCCCTGACTCCAGAGAATCTTGCAGCCTAATCACATCTTAAGAAAAAGGTCTTAATTAATGTGGCTTTGTCCTAAGTAGGTGTGCAAGGCCTTACAGATTTACAGTCCAGTTCTGGTGATGTCTGTGGGGAAGTAAGTTCCACCGAGTTCAATGGGATTTATACCTGGGTAAAAGAATATAGGATTGCAACCTTAATTGGTTTTCCCATCTGGCTGTTGAGCATTTAGCACTCATTGTCCACATGCTTCCAAGCTTATCTACAAATTTGTAAAACTTCGAAACTTGCTGGAAGGGAGGGATTCTTAGGAACCTCAGTCTTGCAACCAGCATCACGTTTGGCCTTGCATAAAGTCCAGCACAGATGGTGCTTGGCTTTATGTAGCCCTGAATTAAAAACACCCAAGAAGCCCTTTCTCATTAGAATGTGGGTGGGGTAACCTAGCTGTGTCCTGCTTACTCCTGATCTTCATCAGAATATTAACAATGCTTGGACCCCTCCCAAAACCGTCGCTGGCCAAAGCGCAGTGACTCCCCATCATTTGAGCGCAACCTTGGCTTGGCCACAGTGGGACAGGCTGAACCAGTTCTGATTAATTTCATTCTGCTTCTATCCATGTCCAGCAGGAAAGGTCCAGCCAAAACGGACCATGCTTGGGCAGTAATTACTCCAGCAAGGGAATTCATTCAAAACTTAACTCATATGCTTAAGCATCTCACATGGAAAGCTACATGGACTCTAAAGGCGAACTCTGGCTGGACGGAGCCCAATGCCGTTCAAGAATGCCCTTGTCTCTTTGCACATTTGCACTGATGTACCAACGGGATCATCTCGGGATAATTCCTCCGGTCAGCCCCCTCAAACCACGTGAGAGAAGAATGGCCTTTTATTCTCCCTTCCTCGCTCTGCACCTTGTTTGTTCCTTCATCTGGGCAGAACCAAAGGCGTTTAATTAAATTCCCACTGAAGACGAAGCAAACGCTTTTTGTGTCATTTGCTCAATAGACGGGTGAGCGTCTCGAAATGGCCACTTGACTCACATATTCCCCACAAACTGAGGACCTGGGAAGCCACACTGCAAGCACACAAGGACACAAGATGTACACAATGAATGCTACTACCAGTAATGCGATGACGATGATTAGAGGCACAGTTCCCTCTGTCCATTATGGTTCACACTTACCATGAAAACTGGGATTTATTCAAAATTTGTAGTCTCCAGTTTGAAACACCAGATTCTGGTGAGTCCCAGGGCTTTGGGAAGCAACAATCCCGACCCTAACGCTTGTCACACAGCACTTTTGAACCAAATACATGTGTGGCTTTAATCCCGAGGTCAGAGTGGGGAACCTCAGAGGGATGTGTAAGGCATTCCCCCGATGCCTCCCAAAGCTGCTATTTGCCCACCGAGGGAAACGGGGAGCAGGGAACCGGGATAATAATGCAAAGCATCAACCAGTCCTTTCAGGCCACAGCCCAAAAAGCAGCTGGGGGGCGGGGTGACCATCTCCAAAGGACGGCATTGGCAGAGGCAGAATCTGGAGTAACCGCGGCTGCTCTTTGATAACAAAGCAAAAGAATCACAGGTATTTCTTGGCCCATCAAACTTGTCCTTAAGAGTGGATCAAAAGCACCTGTCAGGGAGGAAGGCTGAGTTCTCAGAGAGATCAGGGAAGTCCCATTCACATTCCAACAGTCTCATTCTCCTAAGCGTGTGTCAGCCTGCACGTCCACTTGAAAAAGGGAGGAAGATCTTGCCTAGTCTTGGAAGCTAAGCGGGGTCAGGCCTGGTTGAAATCTGGATGGGTGACTTATGAGTGTGAACTTTCTAGAGAGCTTTGGTGGGCGGTATAGGAATGCAAATTAATGATGATGACAATGATGATGAAGATTCATAATGTGAGCCTGTTATTTATGAACCTGGCCACCCATTCCCCACTCCCGTGAACTGAACATGCCTGGCCCTTGGTCACTCGCTAGGTTAGTGCCCAGACAGGCGGTTCCAGGACCCCTGGAAGGCCAAGCACAGCCCAGTGGGTGCAGCTGCCAGACAAGAGCGCCATGGCGAGGGGGTGGGCCTCGTTTGCAGATCCTTAGGGAGACCGAAGGTGCCAGGTCTTCGAAACTTACCCCACAGGTGGCTGGTGCTGGGCTGGGGCCATGGGCTCCCCCAGGAAGTAAGAGCCAAAGACCACGGAGAAACTCTCAGGTAGCCTTTCCCAACTGGTTGCTCTCAGGATGTTCTGGACTACAGCTCCCATCATTCCCCATGATGCAGGATGAGCCTGATGAGAGCTGACATCACACACAAGCGGAGGCACCCGCTTGGCGCAAGCTGCTCTAAAGTCACAGCTGGTTTATGCAAGACACATTTGCTGCATTGATGTTACAGTCATTGCTGCGCCTTCCCAAGAGGCTCCACACCCAAAGGGCGTTGGGAATGAGGATCCGTTCTCTCCTCCTCAGCAGGGTCACGAATGACAACTCACAGGGATTCCTGGAAAGAGAGTGCATGTTGCTTCTCTGCGTCAGAGTGAGCCCAGGAGTGCTGGAACTCTGAACAGCATTTATCTCCAGGCTGCCATGGGTTATCCATGTGATTCTGCTGTCTGTGCCGCTTTCCCAACAGCCTTGAGACGGAGGCCGGTCGCACTACCCGGTGCCTCAAACCTGTTCAAGCAGGATTTGCAAGCACCAAAACGTCTTTTCTTGGTGCCCACTCTGCGTTCAGTCTAGATCTTGCAACGCGCCTTCCTTACAAGTAAGACGAAATGAGTAGCGAGCACGTGCTTAGCATTCTTTGCGCCAACAGAAATCATCACAACATTGTCTGGGTTTCTTAGAAACAGCCCGACGGGGTCAAATGTTGGATTACTTGGAGCACGTGTTGTTGGACTGCAACTCCTTAATCACCCACCATTATCTGTGATAGCCAGAGCTGATGGGAATTGTAGTCCATTGATACCAAGGGAGACAGACATTCCACACCCCTGTCTTAAATAGAACCTTGTGCCACTTTCTTTTCAAAAAACAAAACTTAGGTGTATGACTCCCACATTTGTGAACAATCACTTCACATATTTCTCTCCCTCTCATGCAAACTTGTTAACCTGGAGTAATCCTGCCATATTTTCCAGAATAATAATAACCAGTGCTTTTTTTTGTCTGAAAAAAGGTGCCAGAACTCATGAAATTATTTACCTTTCGCACGTAGTCAATCACTGTACACACACCCACACACGTCAGTTGTGTAACGAAACATAACAGTCACCGCCCGCAGTAAGCACTCGGTGCGCAACCACACGACCAGTCACAAGCCGAGCAGCGCCCTCACAACCAGCGCGGACGAAGTGCGCACGCATCGGATTCGACACACAGGCAGCCTGCATGCACCGTTTTATTGAATTTGCCACCGACCTGCTACACTCGACAGGGCGATTCAAATCCACGTGGGCCAAACATCAAATTTTCAAGTTACTTTTAAAACTTGGAAAATCTGTGGGAAAAGGGTGCTGGAACTCCGTTCCGGTGCGTTCTATGACAAAAAAAAAAAAAAAAGCACTGAAATAATTAGACACAAAAACTTTGCTGTGAGGCTACACTCATGGTTCGTCTGAACTTTTATGCATAACAAAATCTGGAACCTGCATTTTTTTCACCAACTGGAGAGGAGGCTGCTGAAGCAAGCAAAATAAATAGAACCAGTAATGGAAATGCAGTGTATGAGAAATGGGACTATATGTATATCACTTGTAAAAAGAATAAGATAACAATCCAGTATGTTCAATGTCTTTGGAATAATTGTTGTTTTTGTTTAAATCGGTAGAGAAAAAAATAAAAACTTTTAAAAAGAGAAATGCAATGTATGTGGTGAAATAATATATTTGTGAAAATAATATTTTATGAAGGATATATCGTTCTGTCAGTATACAGAAGGACAAATATAGTGAAGGGAGGAGAATGTTGGATTTCCTAGCCTAGGATGCCAAAATTCAAGGCCTCAGCTAAGGAGTTCACTAGATCAGCCATGTCCTTCTGATAACCTGTTACACAGAAAGGAGAGCTTATCATCTGGAACTTCTGGAAACAAACCTGACGTGCAAATAGCTAGGCACAAGTCAAGCCCATTCATATGAGCCCCTTCCAAAGCCCAGGAGCCCCCCTTTCTCTGACCTGAGCACAGAAAATGCCTTTTCAGAGGATAGGAGCGTGTATTTGTAGGGTGGTTGTTCAAACTAGCCAAAATAAGAGGATAAAAAGGTCATGGATTTGCATAATAATTGCATATGCTAATTCATTTGTATAGCTGCAAATGGCGAAAGAGTTCTGATAATTTAAATGGAAATGTGATATATCTCATTGTACTGGGAAAGGCAGTGACCAGGTGAGGCTTGTGGATCTTGAGCGCTCTGCTGTCCAGGTGTTACCTGTGGACAGGTGACTTCAAGGTCTCTCTCTGCTCTTCGCTTTCATGGCTCTTTACCTTTAAATCAGAGCTGGACTAGGCAAACCCTGAAGCCCGAGGCCTCCAAAGAGAGGACTGCCCCCCATCAAGTGGGCCACACGATGCATTTGATGAGAGCATCAGTGGCCTGACTTTCGGGGAGGATGGAAATACACCCTCCAGAACCTCAGGATGGTGGGATGCTGGCTCACGGAGGCATCCAGAGCCATGGGGGGAAAGCAGCAGCCGAAGCATCAGTCGCATCACGCAAGTCTCCAAGGCTGCCTTGCCCTTCCTTTTACTGACGTGGCAAAGAAAATGCTTCTCCTGGAAGTGCTGAGAGATCATGCGCGTGCGCATTTAAGGATGTGCCCCTCTGCTGGCTGGGACCTTTAAAAAGGCCCCACAACTCCCGTTAGCGAGGAACTGTAGTCCTTGGCTGCCCAGCGTGTGCCTTAAGAAGGCGACAGGGCTGCGAAGCAGGAATAATTGTTGTTGGCTTCCTCGCAGAACTTCATGTTTGAAATGGGGCTTGTTTTTAGTTCCTTACCACCTGCTGAAAAAAACAGAGGAGTTCAGTGTGCACAAGAATCCTGTCTCCTTCCTCCTCCTCCTCCTCCTCCATCTCCAGGGACATGAAAGCTGCTGAACAAACAGAGATCAGTGATGATTACGCCCGGCTGGCTGTGCTTGCCAGCGCCTTACATAAGCAGCTGGTCCTGTTTAAAAACCAAACTTCTGCCTGCCTGCAGAAAACGGAGCCGCAGCAATTGCTCCGTGCAGAATCCAGCAAGCTTCCTCCCCCCGGGCCTCCCTTTCTGGCTGCCAGCACCCACCCAAGCAAGAGGCCCTTCCCCAGCCAGGTGGCTCCCAGCTCCCAGGATTGCCCAGCACACCTGGAGGGCACCGGCTTGGGAGAGGCTACGGGGGGATGTTGTGTCCGTGCAACTGTATCACTTCGTGTGACACGTCGTGCGTAGCTTGGTTCACCTGTATATGATATCGAGCACTGTGTGGAGGGAAATAATGCATAGTCCGTTGCAAAACAGTTGAGAGAAAGCCTCCATGGCCTTGCTACGGGAAGCGGCGCTGTTGCCGAAACCTCGTGGCACGAGGGCGGCAGGAGCAATTTTCAGGGAGGAATAGCATGGAGGGTGGTGGGGAAGATCCCTCGCAGGAGCCCAGGAAGACCGGGGGGGGGGGGGGGGCGAAAGACCCCTCCCGTTCTGCCCTTCACCTTTCCAGCTCCAGAGCAAAGCCAGCACTGCTTTCGCCTGATACAGAAGGTGTATTCTCTCATTCCTGGCAAGCTAAGAGCTCTCTAATTGGACGAGCTTTGGCACCTCTCTCTTCTTCCCTAGCCCCATTTCAGTGTGGGAAAGTAGTTAAAGTGTAAACTTTCCCCCTTTTGTCCAGCGCAGCTCCGGGGAGCCAAGAGCGACCCCTCAAACGGGCCCTGTTTTGCCGTGCCGGAGCTCTGCTCACGTAACAGTCCCAAAACGGCGACTGGGAGAGACACACAAGAGGCCTGGAAAGAGATCAGGGGAAAAGTACAAAGGACAGTTCTGAAGATGATCTTGGACTAGGAAATCCGTTTTGTGAAGTCATGAGTCATTTGCCTGAGCAATGGAGCCACGGGCACTGGCCACGGAGCACGGATTTCGGGGACGCTTTGTGCTTTTAGCGCAATATGAACAGTAGTTGCTTCCTCCTCTAAGCAATGCTAATAATTAGAACAACAACATCCGGGACTGAATTGCGCATGGGATGGATGCTTGGGTATGCTGATCGTGTGCATACGCATATGCCCTGGAAAACCATAAGTAGCGCCTTTCTGCCTTTGTGCATGCACAGACCTGCTCAGCGTTGAGGCCCAGAGAGACCATGCGGGGTAGTGGTTAGAGTTCTGGACGTGAGAGATCCACTCCGGGTGAGAATATTTTTACTGGCAACTGAGATCACTGCACAGCAAAGAGGGAGACTCTGCTACAGTCTCAGTTTTGCACGTGCACATCTGGACAGGTTGCTTGACTTCTGTGACTAGCCGTGTCCACCCACAGCAGCCATTTTGTGCTTGCGCCCACGAGTTTCTCGGGGTGCCTGCGAACCCCAGAGACTGCCCGCCCCTGCCTGCTTATCTGCTTGTGGGGTTGTTCTAAGGTAGGGGAGGCCACTTTTGGGGCCCATGATTCTGCCTGGGCAATCGAGAAACCGCCATTCCCTGCAGTACCTAGGAGCCTCGCAGAGCTGTGGCCTCCCTAAAGCCCTGGCTCTGGGGAGATGCAAACCCGGGCCTTCCGCATTCACACCCTTCCTCATCACTAGACCAAATCGAGGCTCGGAGCCGGCCTGGAGAAGTCCCTGGTTTACCCCTTTCCACATACCCTTCTCTCTCTCTCTCTCTGAAAGTCCTTCCTATCACCCAGAGCTACTCTGTGCCCGCTTCTTCTATGCGCCTGTGGAGGCCACCTTCCCCATGGAAAGGGTGGCCTGGTGCCAAGGAACATGGTCTGGCTCCTGCCCCTTTGCAGATGAGGGGATCTGAGGAGAGGCAGCTTGCGGTGGAGAGGTGGGGAACGCTGTGTCTGCCGGAAGCCCATCGCCCGGCTACCCATCCCAAGGTCCAGAGGCCCCTTTGTGCCCTGCCTTCGGCCAGCCTAAAGCAGCAAAGCTGGCTCTGCAGGCCATTTCTTGGTCCCCACCCCTCCCTGGAGCCAGGAAAGCCACCCGGGGATGAGCTTGAAATGCGGCTGCAGGGCGGAGAAAGCGGGTGAGGGCAGGCTCCACCATTCCTTTGAGAGGCCTCGAGTCCTGGAGCGCGATGCTGTGACTGGCCAGCACTGCCTAGAGGGCCACGGGATGGACTGGCGCTCCAGTTGTGGCCTTGGAGAGGACCTCCGAGGCTGACACGGGCCTTCAGCCACGGCCCTTTCTGCATCAGCTGGGCTCTGAAGATGGAAGGCCGCATTCAGCCTGGTGGAAGGCGGTTCCAGGGGGATTGGCGCAACGGAGCAACTGCCCCCCGAGGGTTCTTGGTGGAACCTCAGCAGCCATGCAGTGATGAAATCGTAGAATCACAGAAGAGTAGAGTCGGAAGGGGCCATGAAGGCCATCAGGTCCAACCTCCTGCTGTTGCAGGACACCAAGTCACACCGTCCCACTCTGATGGCTCTCCGGTTTCTTCTTGGAGGTCTAGTGTGGGAATGGGAGGAAATGCTTGGATGTCTCTATTGAGGGAATGAGGAAAATGCTTCCCCCAAATAGCAGGTGGTGCCTCCAGCCCAGCAGGGCCAGTTCCCAGGAAGGAGGGGGAAAACCGGTGCGACCCGTACTTAGATATAAAAAGAAGGTTCTTTTAGTCGTTTGACTGTGTTTTGGAAAGGAAACATTCAAATGAATAGGATTCTAAACTTGGTGCCCTCCAGAGCACAATTCCCGTCATGGCCAATAGTACAGAATGATGGGAATTGCAGTCCAAAGCACCTCAAAAGAACCCTGTTTGGAGAGGCTGGTCTAAACCATAAAATAGGGCACAAGTGGGATCCCAAAATGATTTGTGCCACAAGAGCGAGCTTATTTTTTAACCCCATCTCTGTGTGTTTAAAGGGTCAGGCTTAGGGTAGGCCTTGGTCGCTGGCACATGATGGTGGACCAGCTACTGAGGACTAACTGGGAAGACGAAAGATTTTAAGCTGTGCCCATTCCCCCGACACACTCGTCTTTCGCTTAGACACAGGACGAATAGTTCTGCTGGGTGCAGCCCAGTCTCGATCCAGAGGATGCTCTGGCAGCGGAAACACGACCCGGTTCTGACGGCAGTTCTTGTTCCCAGCGCTAAAAGAAGGATCTCTCTGTAGCGTTTGTTTGCAGGGATAATCTGAGCAAAGGTACAGCCAGCCCTGCGGACTGACAGGCCTGCCCTTCCAAAGGGATTGTGCAAACAGGGCCAAAGGGAATGTATTTCATCAGTTTGCGTAGCAATAGCTGCACCTTAAAGTAAAAGCTCTGCAGCCACACAGCTGAAGTTACCCTCGCTCTGCCCATGGGTTGATTAAATGGCTCCGCGTACCATGACCATTTGGCAGCCTGCTCTGGGAGATGCAAAAGAGAGAAGTCCTAGTTTTCTATCTTCCTGCTATCCAAAACTCAGTCTGTTTAGGCCACCTTTTCTAACCCAGTGTCTCCAGATGTTTGGGAATTCAGCTCCTATCAGCCCCAGCCAGCATGACCAATGTTGAAGAAGACTCGGAGAGGGAGTCCAAAGCATCTGGAGGGAAGTCAGATTTAAGGTTTTCCATGTTGTTTTATTTGGCAGGAACAGAAACAATACTCCCCGTGTGTAATTCATCTTAATCGCTGCAGTTAATCTGCTTTGCAGGGAAATATTTCAAGAAGTAAACATTTTCTACACCTCCATGAGCAATGCTTTATACTTGTGTTTTAAAAAGACCTCCTGCTCTTGTGATGCCAGATTGGGATGGAGGACTGGACTCCTTAGATCCTCTAGGAAGCACCTGGAAAATATTTCGGCTCCCAAAGATGCAGAAAACAGCCATCCCTGACTGAAACTTTCTTAACTCATCATGGGCCCGGGGGGAAGAAAAGGTTGCCAGGGGTTCACAGCAACTTCAACAGGATATTAATTCACAGGCCAATGGAATATTTCGTGCCTATTTATGAGGTTTGGGAAACAGCTTACTCCTTCTTGGAAAAAACAAGCTGAGGAGAAAGCCAGTTCAACCCCCAGCCAGTAAATATTCTCTCGCTAAAGAGATAAAATATCTTATCTGAGTTCCTGGAAACCAGCTGCAAATCATAGCTGCCCATATGAGAAGGAGAAGGGAAAGGAAGATAGCGCTGGATTAGCAGAAAAGAGGTAAACTTGGAAGGTGGTTCCCCATTTCTGCATCAGCTGTTGACATCTCATACAGCTGAGATCACAAAACGTAAGATAGCAAGAGTCTTCATATGTATGGCACTGTATTTATTATACTTCTATCCTACTTTTTTCCTCCCAAGGAATTCATCAGGAGCAAATTCTTCCTCTAGATCAAGACATACTTTGGTCTAGGAGAGAAAATCATACTTCCATGTTTGATTGTATTGTTGTTGACATTGTATATTGGAGCTATTGTATAATTTAACCCTGTGAAGTGCCCAGAGAGCCATTTTTGGATAATGGGCAGTACAGAAATTAATTAATTAAATGATAAATAAAATACTTCCAGAGTTTTAATTGCCACAACTATAAATGCTCCATTGCCCATTCCCAGAGGTGGACCCCTCTCATTCCGTATAAAATAGTTGTACGCATACACGGGGCCACATTTCTTCATCTCTGACAGCAAGTGTCAGGCTATGAACTAGAAACCCTCCGTTACAAAGCGAATGAATTCATGGGGTAATTCGTGCCACAACTGCCTCAGTGTTCCCACCTGCAAAATGGAGCTAATACTGGCTTGTCTCACAGGGCTGCAGCAACGATTATGGGAATAATGCATGGGAAATGCTTTGGTTGGTCAAAAAGCACCATAGAAATGCTATATATTATGATAAAGAACAGTGATGCTTTTCACAGAGAATTCTCTACTAGGAATATGAAGTCAGCTAATTGTATTGACATCACCATGTACTCATGCCAAACAAAAGAGCAGCTGGTTCTCAGCTGTGCTTCCTTTCTAGATGGAGGTTTCCCCCCATTCAGTGATTCAGTGGGTCAGAATTACATCCTCACACACCTTAGAAACAGGTAAGCCAGAAAAGGACGATTGCAAACATGGATGGCTGTTGCTTCGGTGTACATGAAATCAGCCACCGAGTTTTCACTTGAACTCCAGCTGCAAATTCCAATTTCAGGGCATTTCGAATAGTAACATTAGCTCGGGACTTAGAGAAGCATGGCCGCTCGCACTGGGGAGGGGTGGGAAAACGCTCTGCATAAAATCGGGATGGCTCACTGTCGCAAGTACAAAATTAAACCCGATGATTTAGCCTCCTACTTCTCCAGAATACTAATAGCATCACTCCGCTCTCAGGAACAAACAGCTGCTCTTTCACGATGCCTCTCACGAATATGCTGCCAATCCTCTCGCGCCTTACAAAGTGATCGCCACCCATCTTCTCCACCTCTTCTGGATGAATGGAGGTCAGGCCCTCGTGGAGACAAAGATGAACCCCTTTGGTTCTGAAACTGCTTGTGGCTTCTTCCAAAAGCCTAGGAAGAAAGGACGATTAAAGAAATGAAAGAGCAACAACCTGGGTTATTTGTGCACTGCGATAGAATGTGGCGTATGATACAGAATTCTGTTCCCTTGGAATCGCGGATTTTTTTTTTCTTTTCAAAAGAAGCAAGTGTCTGGCCCCGTGAAAAGATGCCCCGTAAATACCGGCGGTTGTTAGCGGAAGTTGGCTTCCGTTGGCTTTTGTGCGACTGCAATATATCTAAGCAAGCCGGAGCTGTTGCTTTGTTATCGTCAAAGGCCTGCGATGTTGGGGCTTAGTGGTGCTATGAAGAGGGGCAGAGGGAGAAGGGGAGAGAATATTGATAGGGGGGCCTGGAGCAGGTTCATTCAGCCACAAGACGCTGGGAGTTCTAGCTAGGTGAAAAAGCAAGGCTGAGAAATGACAGCTACGGGTCGACAGGTGACCCTGCAGAAGGGGAGGAGGTAAGTTGGTTGTGAGTCTTTAAGAATGGCCGCTGATCTGTCTTTTGCAGAACCCCAAGGAAGTAACAGTATCCTCTTAAAATATCCCTCAAAGAAATGGAGGACACAAGCCAACGAAGATGATCCTTCCATGCTACCCCTGCGATGCAAAACATGTAGTGGATTTTGTTGGTGCCCATCTCGTGTCAAGATCTTTTCTCTGCTATTTGGGGGTTTGAAAGTATTTTAAGAGGCTGCTGCCAAGAACAGCTACCCACAGGGGGGCAGCCTGGAAGGACACCCCAGATCTAATGCCAATCAAATGGTCTGGAGACGAGACTGTGGGCCAAACCAGCTTTATTCTAGTGCACTATAGAATAAAGGGAGACCAAGGGGGATCTGCAGCCCAAGCAGTGTCTCCCCAGTTGCACCCCAAAATATGTGCTTTATACCCCACATAAACAATGCACATCTGGCACATCGATGCTGGTGCCGAAAAAGTGTCCGTTTGTGGCTCCCTGAGTTAAAGCGACAAACAATTCCTTTGGCACAAGAATACAGATGTTTGCAAAAAATAAAAACAGCACAGGTTGGTTACCCAGTGCAGGAGTCATTTGCCCATAGCTGGAAGCAGTGCTAGAGAGAGACAATCCACCAAAAGCTTTCACAGCTTCCAAAATAATCCTGAAAGATGTTGATACTCCCAGTCGCTAATGCCGATAAACTCTCAGACGCCAAAGGATAGTTGTGTTAAATTTCCAGCAGAGTTTGAGACCTTGCAAAGCTCTGTGTCCCATGGTATACTCTCCCCCTCCCTCCCCTCCCCCCCTCTGTGTGGGTGTGTGTGAGTAAAAGGGTTCCAATATATATAAAAATTTAGAGGAGCAAAGTTTTTCAAAATTCATTTACTACAAATCAATGAAAACACGAAAGAGGTTTCAGTAAGTTCATTGGTGCTTATTTTAGAAGTCAATATAGACGGTTACTTTTAAGCATAAGGTCTGGGAAAAGTTAAGCTTACATTAACAGCTTTTCCTATGCCTAGCAAATTCAGAATGCACTAAATCAAAAAGATGTATATGCAAATTCTCTAAATTTAGTGCAGAATGCACAAAAGGCAAAGGATTGTGCATATATCATGAGTGGAGCTGGCTGGAGCCAGGGGTCAGTCTAGATAGCCCAGGAGACCCCTTCTGACTTGCTCTGTTTCTATGTTGCACTAAAAGGAAGCCCAAGCAGAGACTCATGCAGAGCCACAACACAGAATGCAACCTCGTTGACGGCTGATATTTTGTTGTGTCTCCACTTTGGGAGCAAGTGAATTATCTAATCAGAACCGTAGCAGAGACACAAACGAAATAACCTTCCCTCCCTGCTCCAGTAGAGATGGACCAGAAAGAGGCATCAAGAATAGGAACGCATGCAGAGACAATAGGCAGCCTCCTCTAGGGGCAATTATTCAGGCCTCGGGCAAATTCTGAACCAGCTAATTAATTGAGATGTGTGCCAGCAATTATCTTTGGGAACACTTAACCTAGCAAGTGCCTAGCAAATTAATGATGAACACCTATTTCCCTTCTGCACCCCACATGAAAATACATAATTGAGCAGATGCTTGTTGCCAGCGAAGGTCCTGACTCCTCACATGGATTTCATGCAGCAGCCCTTTTGTATTCTGAAGAAAAAATAGATTCTAGACATCCTTATGGAAAACATGCAAAAACACAATGCTAAGGCTATAGCATAATAAAAAACAGCATTTCACTAGCATAACAAAAGTCCTTATTAACTTGAAAACAGCTTTCAAAGTTCAGATGGCCTATAACTATTACAAGGAAAACATGTTTAGCAAAACCCCAAAGGCTTTTTTAAAAAATCATCAAAGGTTTGATCCGAGTTCTCACTTTTCCTTCTGCCCAACCTGGCTGCTATGGAGGGTGTGCAAAATGTCACCAATTTGGACTGTGTCCAAATGAGCAAGAGATCAGAGCTGACTCGCTGTAATTATGACCTCTGCCCCATGTCAGCGAGTTACGAACCTCATTTCGGTTCCTCTGAAGTGCTGACCTCCCCCTTTCTGATTTATCGATCAGAAAATCCAGGTTGTAAGAAAGCCACCAACTGGCGTGCTGCCAAAATCCCTTCCCTGCGAGCCCACTTCCATCATCCCCCGCAGCCGATGAGAAGCAGCCATCTGGTAAGGAAGCCGCATGTGATCAAGTTCTGGATACACCACCGCATGCAAGACTGAGGCCTGAGCAGGGACACGAATACCTGGAGGACAGCTGGCCTGCCGTCTCCCTTCCCAGCTTCCAGGCCCTGGGCCAAAGCACCCACTTCCGGGAAGGGAGCTGATGGACAGCAGCCACACTGAAAGACAACGAGCGACTGATGCATCTATGGTGGGAAGCTGTGGTCTTGGCAGGCCGTGGCCACCGATATTTCTGCACGTTGACGTCCTGTATTTTAAGGAACAGCCAGGCAACCCTGCAAGGCTGCCTGCCTTATTCCCCATGGCTCCTGCCATCGTTGCCACGAAGAAGGCCCCCCGTAGAGCCGCGGCACGTCCACTGGGAATTCCATGTCCCGAAATGCGCGAGTGCTGCCCACACAGCACAGGACGGAACTACCTGCCCGGAGGTGCGTTGACTGAGAAGGCCAAGAGCCAGGAGATAAGAAAAGCGGAGGCTGCTTGGCCGCCGTGTCTGCATGGAAACCTATAACCCCCGCTCTGCTTGCCTGCCCAGGAACGCCACCGAGAAACAGCTGTGCCTGCCCTGCCACGTCCCGCACTTTCTGTTAGCTCAGCAAGCAGCGCACCACGCCTGATAAAAGACACAATGGAGCCATTACAGAGAAAGCAGGAGGGAGCGGGGCGAGTGCAGTTTTGGCCCGGGCTCCATCAGATAAAGCACAAAGAGTACATGGAGTCCTCATGGGCGATGTCTGCGCACAGCGGTAATCCTGTGCATTTTCCTGGGAGTCAGTTTCCTTTGGGCGCTCTCAAGGGCTCCGCTGTCCCCTTGCTTTCGCATGCACCGCCGTACCTGCATCTCCCCTCCGCCCAAGCTTACTTTCAGGTGCATCAGGGGACTACACCCTAAATGCAAAGTACCTGATTCCTCAAAGTGCATTATTACAGGAGAACCCACTGCCAACACTGTGCCTTTTGCAGTCAGGCAAGGTTTTACAAGAGCACATGAAAGGTATGCCATATCTTAACGGGCACAGAACTCCCTGAAATACTCTTTGGACATTGCTTTTACAGTAAGTTTCTAGCCCTTATGATTTTAAAGCTATGCTTGTCGAATATACATAGGAAATAACTTCTTAAATCCAAGGGACCAATTTTCCACCAGTGATTGGGATTGAAACAGAGAAACATAGAGAGTGAGTCAGAAGGGGCCTCCCGGGTCATCTAGTCTGACCCCCGGCTCCAGCCAGCTCTTCTCATGACATGCCCACCATGTGCATGTCCAAACGTCTGCACTTTGCATAGCTCTTTGTCCCTTCCATGGACAGCAGAAGGAGCAGGAACTTCAATGGCATGGTTAAAAAAATGCAGAGCTAAGACACGACAAACGAATATGATCACTTGCTCAAATTATATCCGGCTTTTCTTGGCACAAATGTCAGGCTGCCCAGACACGGGTACTTCGTTTTGATTCAAAGTACACACAACTTTACACCTTATATAAGCAAAACCCGGAAACCGATGTTACCAAGAACGGCCACAACTGAAAGGTGGTCAACAGTAGATGTGGACTCAGGGGTGATTCAAAAGTAGATCGGCCAAGAATTTCTGAGCGCTGAACATTAACGCTGACAACAAAATCTCTCCGGACCCTGAAACTATATTGCTGAACTGAAGCTGGGAGGGGAAGGGATGATGAATGGAGCTTTATTGGCAAGGACGGTGAGCTTAGCTCAGTGCTACTTCTAAAAAAGGACTGCTGAACTCAGAATTCTTCAATTCCAAGTGTCTGTGTCTCACACACCCTCAGCAGCTGCTCAAATATACTGGCTAATATGCTGCAGGTTCTGTCTTTTCTGTTAAGAAGATCTTGGGCAACTGGGTGACGACGGGCCTCCAGCTGCAGCTTCAAGGGCAGGCTGAGAAATTCTGGGGTACACGAAATTATGGGACATGAAGAGAGCAAGCATAAAAGGGGAGGGGCATTCCCTCTCCTGCAGAAATCAAGCTCTAATGCATGTGTCAATAACGCTCATCCAGAACTTCCGGGTGAGGGAGGGGTTGCAGTCATGTGCAAAATGCCCTGCAAATGGCAGCTCACACCTGGTGCGCAGCAGCTAATCCAGATTTGCACCCCAGAAAAGTGCAGACGCTGCTCTGCTGTCTTGGTGGAGATGTCTGATTGCACAGGGGGAGATGGCCTGGGAAAGACGCAGCAGTAAACAAACTGGGTATAATTAGGGAGCATTGTTTTGGATTAAAAGTAGGAATTCAGTCCCTGTATAAACCGCTCCCTCCCCTCTCTGGCCAGCCTGAAGAGAGCCGTTAAAAAAAGATGCCAGAGGGCGAACTCACGGTATGAGATGGGTTTGTACGCTTGCGCATGCGCGCTCTCTCACCTGTTGCATTCTCTTTGCGCCGTTACTTCTAGTCTTTAGGAGTTACAACACTGCCATCTGCTGGCTACTGCTGAAACTGACAGTATTTGCTCCAAGTTTAAATTGTATTATTCGCTGCAAACTCTTGCATTCTAACAATCATGGAGTATCAAATTAAGCAGTCTGGAAAGATTCCAGAACGCATTTTGTATAGTTTGCATCTCCTGCCCAAACAGGCGATAAGATCACTTTTCCTTTGCAATAGACAAAATTGTACTCCAAATGACTTAGGCAAAAACAGGAACATTTTCATGAAGTCCTGCAATTTGGATGTGGTATTATAATCGCTCTGCCTTTGCTGTTTGGCACAGCATAAGATGAATACATTCTGTACCCCAAGCTGCATTTTTGCAGTTTGGGGGAATTTTTGATTTGGAGCAAGAAAAGAGCTGACTTTGTAACCCTAACAGTGGACATGTACAAAACCCGAACAAAAACAAACCAAAAAACCACCCATGAAAGGCAACGTGTAAAAGCAGTGAAGCTTACATTCCTAGGATGCATTTTGGTAAGTCCATGTCTTTTCAACGCAATTCCCTTCCCTTGGAATCCTTCTGGCAATGGAGGAATGCTTCCCCACTCCCTCCCCATGCAATGGAAACAGGATGCTGTAGGAGGAAGCACGGGAAGAAGGCCCCAGTCCTATCGGAGCAAACACTGGAAGCCCATCCTTGGCTGCTGCCGCATCCCCACGATGGAGCTCACTGCATGTTGCGAAAGGGTTAAATGGAGGAAAGAGGAAGGCAGATTCGAATGTCATAGATTTGGGGCAGTGGCCTAAGGGAAGTCTAAAGGGCTAACTCTGCTCAGTTATGGCTGGCAGGCTCCACCTGCACCCAGAGCCCTTCTGCACCTCCCGAGGAGACCTCAAAGGCCGGAGAGTCCAGCGCACTGTGGCCACTCAGCTCGGTCCATTCATGGGCTAAGTAGCCACCAGCCCTTCTAGCCCTTAAGCACTCAGTCTGCCTGAGCCCTGGCTCCTGGACGGCGATTGCTAAGTGGCTGCTAGCCCAGGCTGAGCTGCTGTCTCGGGAAGTCACCTTAGTACCACCTCAACAGAACGAAGAGGTGGCAGCGGCTAACACAGACCATGTGTGAAATATAAAAGGGCAACAGTTCTCTATGTGATGCACAAGAGACAGGTCAGCTCCAACTTTTGTCTCCTGAGCAGGAGACAAAGCACCCGGCAGAAGCCTGAAGCTCAGGAACATTTTCTTCCTGGCCTCCATCCCAGAGTTCTGCCTTCTTGCTTAAAGACAGCAGTTTAGATACTCAATTCTTGGCTCGCTAAACCATAGCTGGGAACGAGGAGGAAGAGGCAGGCATGTCTTCCTCACCTCCTCTTTCCCAGTGTTACATCCTGGTTTAATACCACCACAGTTAGTGTCCAGATGATTTTTGAAATCAAATCAGGCCATGACTTGGCCCCGGAAGCAAACATGGCAAAGCCGAGCCTGTCATATTTTGGGCTCGTCATGAGAAGGAAGGTCAGTTGAGAAGGCCAGACTGGCAGGGAAATCAATGGCAAGAAGGGGACCAGCTGTGGATGCACCGAGGACGCCTCAGCCCAGCGCGTACAAGAGCTGAGCCAAGGACAAGACATTTTGCGGAGCTTTCATGCAGTCGCCCCGAGGAGGAGACATCTTGATAGCATGTGACACCAACTTCAGGTCGCCCTGACCAAGTTCAAAACGAGGAAGCCAAAATGCCCTTTGAGCGTCTTTGTTCAAGTCATCTCCAGCTTATGGCAACCATGCAGACACATCCTCCCAGAAGCCCCCTGCTTAGCACCTGTATCCTCAAGTTGTCACCACCTTTCTGGACCTGGTCCATCCCTAGAGATCCGTCTCCTACTCTACTCTTTCCGGTGCCAGGTAAAGGCCTTTTTATTTAGCCACCATTTTAATAATAGCAATAATTTAATAATAATAATCTTACACAGTCGCATTTTCCTTTTCTTCTTTCTTCTCATTCTTTCCTTTTTTCCTTAGTTATGAATTGTTGCTTATGTTGTGCTATTATTGAATGTTTTAATTGTATTTTCTATTACTATCTTTACCTTTTGTAAGTTGTCCTGAAGCTTGTTGCAAAGGACGGGATAGAAATGTTTTGATTAAATTAAAAATTAAATTAAATCTCACAGTTGGTATTCAGTTTCACCTTCCTCCTTCAACTTTCCCCAGAATGACAGTTCTTACCAGGGAGTCTTGCTTCTCATGACGTCCCAAACTGGGACAGCCTCGATTTTGTCATTTTTGCTTCAATTGTTCACCTTTCTGTCAGTCCAGCTGCCTAACTGAAAATGAAACTTGGAATGGAGTGCAGTATTCAAAGTTAAGACTTTGCCTTGTGTCGACAGCCAAACATGAGTTCTCATGTCTTTCCTTACATAATGAAAAGGAAAAAGGCAATAAAAGGTCAACAGAAAGATGACATTTTTATTGTTATTGTACTGTTACCTCTACTTAGCAAGTGTGCATGTTTGATCCCAGTTAGCATGAAAAGAATAGGACAGAAATGCATGAAATGCAACAGGATAGAAATGCATGAAAAGCAGGTTCAACTCATTTCAAATTTGGGGGCTTATTTTTTATATTTACTATGCCCTGAAATAGGTATAAAGTTGAGTTGAATTTCTGAAGGAATATTAAGTTCTATTTGGCAAGGTAGGAGAGAGATAGAAAGACTATGTTGACAAACCATGGATGTCAAACACTCTGTGTGCAGGCTTTGTCCCTTTAGTTTGCACTGGGGGAACGGCTGCGGGATGTGTGCCCCTTGTTTCTTGATTTCTCACTCTGGGTTAGCTGGAGGAAGTTGCTGGTTGGCCCAAGGAAATTTCTTTGTGGCTCTTGTTAGGGATTTAGTGATCCACAAGAATGTTTTGCTGGGCGGATTCATCATGTGAGAAGTTTCTTCTTAGTTGGGCACCCATTTGTTGTTGAACAAGTCTTTTCCTCCGAGGGCTGAACGTGCCCAGTTCTCTCAGTCTCTCCTCCTGGGGCACTGAATGTCCCTTCTCTTCTTGGTTCTTGCTGCCTTCACGATCAGAAGTGAGCTATGCAGTGAAAACTAAAATATGAACTGTGGAGCTTAACACAGAGTTCTAGAATACTTATCTTTAAACTGTGGCAGTCCACGAAAGACCTACACAGAGGTTTCTAAAAAAAATATCCAGAATGGAGGGGTGTATACAGCATTCTTCACCTCTGAATTTGGGTGGTAAAAGCAGGAAGTTTCCTACCATGAATTCTTGTTCTTGGCATCTTCTAGAAGGCATTCTGGTCATCTGGGAGAAGCTAGCCAGATATCTGGAAAGACTTCCAGGAGAATATAGATCAGTCAGGAAGCAATGTGATAATATGCCATTCTGAGATGCTAGGCCCTGACCCAAGGCAAAGAGGTATATTCCAAGTGTGGGGGGGAGAGAGACATAAAATGGCAATCTTTGCTACAGCCTGAAGTGGAAACCGCTTATCCGAAACAGCAGTCCTTTTCCATCTCCTTCTGTTATGTAGGTAGAACTGGGCACAGTCTATCCACCTGGAGTGTTTCTCAGTTGAAGGCAGTTTAACCCCCACCCTGCAATACCCGCCGTGTCAAACCCTACGGTTGGACTACTGTGTGAATCCGTTCGTGCCGTTTGAGCGTTCCAGACTCTACGAAAGACAGTCCACAAGATGCACAAGAGTAGGGCCTCTCTCCGGTATGGATGCGTTGATGGCGCTGCAGCGACCCCAGACGCGTGAAGGTGCCGCCACAATCCTTGCAGGCAAAAGGACGCTCTCCGCTGTGTGTCCAGTTGTGCCTCTTCAGCCTGGCCATCTGGACGAAGGCCATGCCACACTCTTGGCACACATATGGCTTCTCCTGCCGGTGGATCACTTTGTGTTTCGAGAGGAGGTTCGCTTTCCTGAAGGCTTTGTTGCATATTGCGCACAAGTAACACTTCAAACTTGGTTCTCCGGGGTTTTGGCTAGCAGAGCCCAGCAGCTCGGGTTTCCAATTCTCTTCTTGATTCTGCTGCTGTACGGACCACTGGTTCTTTATATTGGCACTTCCCAGAACAACACTGGAGCGCTCGATCTTGTGAAAGCTGTGGAGATGCCGCCAAACGTCAGCCGTACGAATGAAGCCCTTGTTGCAAACTGGGCACTTGTGAGGCCTGTCTGTGGAATGGGTCAGTTTGTGCATGCGCAAGTTCGCGGCTCGGAAAAACTCTTTGTCACAGAGAGGACACTTGTACGAACTCCTGGACACGTGCAGGTGCTTGTGCTCCTGAAGTCTACCAACCTCTTGCAAAGTCTGTCCGTGCTTCTTGCACTGGTTGGGCAAAGCTTTGCCCAGCGCCGGCGGCAGGTTCTCATCATCAACGGTGTCAACGAGGATGATGAAGTTCTCTTCGTCTTCTTCCCTGAGACCTTCAGATTCCTCAAGGTGCACAAGAGCCTGGAGTTTCAGGCGCTCGCCATCACGCTGTAAGTTACGACTTGGGCCAACGGGGATATACACACCAGGGATGGATGAATTCCACCGCTGATAGTAGGCCGATACTTTGGAAGAAGCCATTGGAGAGCTTCCCTCTTGTGCACACTGCGGCTCTGGAGGGAGGCCCAGGCCACCTGAGCTGCTCTCAGAACAGGAGGGCAGCAAGCCATCAGCTTCTGCTTCTGGCAGCAGGCTGGCTTTAGGGTGTCCCCAGCCAGAAATGTCGCTGGGACCACCTGCATCCCCTCTGAAATGGCCATCATCTCCTGCAGTCCCCTGGCCCACCTGCCGCTCCATCACGTGACGGTGGCCGCTTCTGCCGGCGGTCGTCAGGGCCAAACCACGGCTCTCTGTGAAAGGGGCAGAAACAGAAACAGAGCTGACATTAGGGGGCGTCCCATCAAGGCCAGAGCCCCAGATCTGTCCTTTGCACCCCTGACTCTCTGGGGCCAGCTTCTGATAGGTGCATGGTTCTTCTGGGTATGAGGAGAATCATGCACCTGACTGAAAAGTCATGAATGTGGGAGGAGAGGAACATCTTGCTGGTTTCTGTACAAAACATATTTGCTGTGGCATAAGAAATGCCGACGGCTACGGGTCTGCTGGACAGAAAGTTGTTTTGCAAGAGGTCACCTTTCATGTAACTGGAGAAAAACAGCGCTTGTTGAAATCAAAATACAGGTGCTGCAAGCCTCCATTCCCCCATCCCCTTGGCCCATGTGCGTGTCTCTCGTGCAGCCTCGAATCTTTCTGCCTGGGTTTTTTTTTTTCCCTAAAATCAAATGCCCACCCCGCCCAATGTCCTTAGGAGACAGAGTCCTCCAAAGCCAGGCCAACACACACACACACACCTGCTTCCAAAAGAGATGGCATGAAAAAGCAACACATTTTTAGTATTTGATTCAACCTGGGATGTATCCTGCAATGTGCAAAAGGCACTGCTGGGATCAAATGGAAGTGTGCTTACACACCCGTTTCCTCCTAATTTGTTCCCCAAAGCATGAAGCAGGAGAGGACCAGGTGTGTCAGGCTGGGTCAATGAACAGCTGAAGCAACTTGTTTTCATGGCGTAGATGAATGTGTTGAGAAGAGGGGTGGACTATTTGTACCCTTCTCAGTGTGTTGGCCTTCAACTCCCATCTGCCCTGGCCAAAACATAGCTACTAATCGCATCATGGGAGTGGTAGGCACAGGGGGCCTGGGGTACCTGAGGTTGCCCGTCCCTCATACATGAAGTAACTGCCACACTGAAGTTAAGCAGGGATGAATCTGGCTAGCCCTTGGAGGGGAGACCAACTTGAGTTCCATGATGGAAAGAAGCTGGGATGTAAGTGTAAAAAGAAATCAAGTAAGTAAATAAGTATTCTTGTTTCATATAATCGTTACAGAGATCAACTATAAAACTGCTCTGAGGAGCCACTGTGGCATAGTGGATGAGCACTGGATTGGGCCTTGAGTGATCTGGGCTCTACTCTTGACTTAGCCATGAACTCACTGGGTGACTTTGGGCCAGTTACAAACTCTCAGCCTAACCTACCTCACAGGGTTGTTGTGAGCATAAAATGGAGGTGAACCTTTTAAGCCACTTTCAGTTCCTTACTGAGAAGGAAAGGTGGGCTATAAATGCAATGTAATAATAATAATAATAATAGAATACATGGAGTATTCCTATTGCCAATAACTAGTGCAGTACAAATTAGAAAAGGTGTAGTACAAATGCTAAGAAAAGCCAGGAAGGCCATCATTCAAATGTAATCTGAGGCATGAACCAATCCCCAGAGAGGATGGGCAAGGTCTCCATCTGCAATATGGGCATAATATTGAATTATCTTACAGGGTTTTTATAAGGATTACTGAAATTGCATGTGACGTGCTGTAAGCACCCACAAATAAATAAATAAAAACAAGATGTTCACTGATCCCATATACCAAGAGGTTATCAAGTAGGCTTTGAGTATCTATTAAGACATTATTTTTTAAAATCTGTTTCAAGATTTAGCCTCTGCTAAACAAAGACTGCAGCATCTGGAACCAGGAAAGTCTGAACACCAAGCTAACCTGCCAATGATATTGGATTTCTTGAATTCTAATTTGATTTTGAAAGAATTCAGATTTTACTATAAAGCAGATCCATGTAACAAGTTTACAGGTAGGAGAAGGTAATGAAGGAAACCTGAGAACTGACTTGGGAATCAACAGAAGCAAACTGCTGCTCTTTACATCTTGGTTTTACATTTCTGCGCAGATGGCTAGCCCTGCAGTCATTCTATAATTTTGGAAATGCTGGACAGGCGCTTGGGCTGGCCAGGTGCTATCCCTCCCTGCACTCTGTGTGTGGTCCTTTACCTGCCACCTGCACATGTGTGCGCATAGGCAATTTACCAATCCCCCCCCACCCCAGCTGATCAAGACTGGGCAAGCCAAGCCAAATGACAAACTTTCTACAAGATCGTGTCCTCTTACCGGATTTCCGCCAGCGGGACTTTGTGGTTGACAGTACAGCCAGGTCCAGAAGAAATGGGGATCTCCGTAGGGACAAAGGTCCTGATCCTGCTGGTGATGCCGATCAACAGAGCCTAGGAAAGCAAACAGGTGGCTGAGTATTAGGGAAAAGCAGTGGTTTTATCGGCATGGCACTACCAAAACGCACGTGTTTGACACCATGCACCCAAGCAGGTCTTTGACAACCTGCCAGACACTCATTCATGCCTGCGACAAAGCAAAACTGAGCCCACAGGAATTTCCCCAGCTGCTCGCACTGCACTGTTTTCACGAACAAACCTTGTCCCTAACACATGGATGCAGCTACTCGGGTGCAGCTGGACCACCTCAGTTCCTAGCATGAAATCTGGCTAGTACGAATGGAGCTTGCAGTGCTTTCTAAGTAGCCTCGCCTGGATTTGAATCTTGATCCGTACTACAAAACTATATTTGTGTTTACAATACTTCAACAATGAGGGTGTCCCCCTGCCCTTGAAGTTCCTACTTGTGAGTCAGATTCATTAAATTCCATGGAATTACTTCTATATTAACATAGGATTATGATGCAAATCTCATAAAAGTGGCAGAGTCTGTTACTTTAGATCATGCTTTTTAACATGGGATGATGGGAGTTGTAGCCCAGCACCTTTGAAGGGTACCAGATTGTGGTAGGCAACTTTAGATTAACTTCTGACCAAAAATTGAGAGAAAATTTGAGTTCAGAAGCTATTTGGAAAGAACGTGACAGAATCAAGGAAAAGACAGAAAAGCTTTTATGCTTTTAAGGCCAGAGAGAAAATATTCCAGGTAACTCCAGCTTTGTCTCTGATTGAGAGACAGTCTCATTTTGCAGTGCCCCTTACCGGTCTATTTGCAATCCTTTACCTTTTCCTGATTAGCTTTAAAATATAGGGATCCATTGTCCAATCTTTAAGCACTGCCATTATCACATCAATTTAGGACAATGGAAGCAAATGCAGAGAATGGCCAAAGCCCTTTTTCTGCACTGGGGGTGAGGAAAGAAATCCTTTTTCTTGTTTACTGCTGCTCTTTTTACCATCCTCACCTTAACTCCCTGCATTGTAGTGCAAAGTAGGCTGACTGGCTGAAGAGTCTGGATTTTATGCTGGCCCTGTTGAGGTCAGGACAGGCTTTTCTGCACCCACCTTTCCTCCCAAGTCAGTTCCCAGACAGAATGCTAGCAAACTGAAGCGGGTCCCCAGCCCAATGAGGTATAATAGCGAGAGGTCTTCTTTCAGAGTTGTCATGTAATTGCTAAAACCAGCAGGCTGATCAGCACTCAGCTCTGGCAACTGGGATGTCTCAGCATTTCAGCAGCAGAGAAAACTGGCTCTCTAGATGCTGTCTAGAAGTTGCAATTATAGATGGCTCTTTTATTTTTATTTTTTGCAAATGGCAGCCTCCAGTCCTCTGTTACAGGGTGCAGGTAGAGGCTACTTTCACAGAAGTTGTTGCATAAATCGACAGCACAAACCGCAGATTATCAGCTGCCCCCATGCTTGCTGTCTGAAATGGTACAACCCAGCAAAGGTTGCTTTGGTCAGTGCAGGTTAGACTCACTAAACTCAGTAGCATTCCCTTACGCACATAATAATGAGTCATCCTATTGTGAGGCCATCTGTTTTGACTCAGCAAAATATTTAACACTTGTATATCAACATCATCGTCTACATTTATACCCTGGCTTTCTTCCTCTTGTAAAGAACCCAAGGGGCTTACAAAAGTCTCTCCATTTTATCCTCATAACAACCCTGTGAGGTAGTTTAGGCTGAGGCCTGTGAGCTCCCATTCTGAGCGGGGACTAGAGCCCGGCTCTTCCAAGCCCCAGTCCCGCACTCTTAACCCACTACGCCACACTGACTCTCAGCCTGGGACACCTCCACCTCTCAGGTGCCCTTTCCCTTTGCTTGAAAGGCAGATCTGGCTGCCCAGAAACCTGAACGCTGCTCCACAAGTCCCCTGGACTGAACAAGGATGCCCCTATCCCGGGATGGGAGGCCATGGCTCCTCCTCACTGAAAAGGAAATTCGTTCATTCCCATTTCCTTTGGCCATCAGGCAGAATAACCGGGCTGGAAAGGGGGTCTGTCTGGGGCATCAAAGAACGGTTGTCACTCAAGACTTGACAATACCAAGCAGATACGGGTCTGTTTCTCCCACAAAGCACAAGCCTTCTTCTTCTCATCCTCCTCCTCAACTATCCATCACTACTCCCGAGATACTGAGGCATGCGGTGACGGCATCGAAGTTTTAAATAAATAAATAATAATAAATAAATACACTGAGTTGCCTTCCTTGCTCCTATCAATACCGACGCATTTAAATATGTTGTCCAGAGCATGGCCTGAAGGCACGGAAACGATCCACCATGTTGATCCACATGGAGCCACATTCCCTCCGGCAATGGGGGCAAAAAGGTGGGATGCCAATAGAATAAATACCTTAAGAACAATCGACATGGTAATGACAAGTCTCCCCCCTCCCCTCGGTGCATTTCTCAGTGAGACTGGGGCGAAGAGTGCTGGCTGGTTGTAAACCGGCCAGCCCTTGCTTTAAGCTCACTACATCGAAATTAAACTTGGAAGTTTCTTCGAGGTCCCGCGCATCCAGGCCAGGGAAAGCGCTCAGCTACTACAGACCCAGAGAGCGGGTCTCCTCTGCGAAGTACAGGCGCAATTCAGGGGGAAAAGGCGACGCACAGAGAATCCAGTCCATCTTCCGCCCACCTGCCCATCCTCCCTCCACTGGGGAGCCCGAGTCGAAGGAATGGCTCTCGCGCAGGGCCTCCCTTTCGAAGGACGGGCAGTGGGGAGACGCGGACGAGAAGTCCCCCCAAACAAACTAGCTCGATACAAGCACAGGGCGAAGCGGGACCCGGGGCGCAATACCTCGCACGCTGAGTCGGGGCTGCGGGGCAGAGTCCTACGACTCTCACCTGCAGGTTGTAGAGCTTTCCAAACACGCGCCCTCGCAGGATTAAAGTTACCTCTGCGCAAGCGCCTCTTCCGAAGTCCAGGAACCACCGTATTTCGGCCCCTTCCCATTCCCCTCCCCAGGATTACGCGCCTGTCCCGGCGCCGCCGGCGGGCGGCGTTCCGCCTGGAAGAAGCGGCGGAGCGCGGAGCCCCCGCTTGCCCGCAGCCGCGCAGCCTTTGCGCGGCCCGGCCCTCTCCGCCAAGCGGAGCCCGTCTCCGCCCGGGCGCCCTGCGCGTCCCTCCCTGCGCGTCCCGCTCGTTTCTCATGAAGCAGCTGCGCGGATCGCGCGCGGGCAGAGCGCTGCGCTTAGGCGAGGCTTGCGCTGCCGCGCCCGCCTCGGCGGAGGGGAAGCGAAGCGCAGGGCGAGCTCACGCCGCGGGGCCTCGCCGACCGGCTCACCTGCACCGCGCGCGCCGCCGCGGGCCGTGCGCTCCTGCTGCGCCGCGCCTCGTGCTCCCGCTTCGACGCCGGGGCGCCTCCCCTCGGCCCGCGAGCGAATCCGGAGCAGCCAGGCGCCTTCCCCGAGCCCAAGGCTGCCGGGGTCTCGCGATGCTTAAGCAGGCCCTTGCGAATGACTCTGCCAAAGCCCTGGGGAAGCGGGGCCCCTCCTGGAGTTCCCCTCGCCACCTTTGCGCTGGGAGGGGAGCCTGCATTTGCCCAAAGGAACAGCAAGTTTGCAGCATTTCCCAGCTCTCCTTTCCATGTGTTGAGCCGTTTGATGGGTGCTACTAGTAAAGTTATACATACATACATACATACATATGCGCGTGTGTGTTAAACTAAAAAGTTCACTCTCACAGATGTTGGTAAAGGGTCACAGCAGTGCTATTCACCCAATATTCCCGTCTCCACATTGCTTATTTTAAAAGCGGTAGCTATGATCCGGAAGAGAAGACGGTGCAGTTGAAAGCAATTATCTTTCAGAGGGTAGTAAATTTGGCCAATTTCTCATGCTGTGGTACGGACAATACTTTGTTACCCCAGCAGCTTGAATTTAGTATATATTGTCACTGCCCTCAAAATATATCCTCGGTGCTTTATTTATGATCGCTAGGCAAATAGGTTCCGTAGGACTTTCATAAACCTGCAAAACCTGTTTTCTCACAGATCCTGGATGGGGGAGGGGGAGGAGCCTGGGCACTGTAAAAAATCCTTTTAGCAAGACTTCAGCTCTCTATACCAAGGACAGCTTGCAGCAATCAGGAAAATTAAGGGGGGAAGTTGTCTGCACAGCTCATACCTCAAGCATATAAGATATTTATACAAAGGACTGCATATAAAAGCTTTCAATAATAATAAATAAATAAATGTGGTCTGCAGGAGGGAAAGCATCTGGTGGGAAGCGATCTTGGACTTCAACCTCTTCTGCAACGATCAGAATCATAGCTTGGGAATGCCTCTTGTTGCAGTGTGCCCATCCTCAGTTTTCCTGGGTGGCAAAGACTGTGCTTGCACAGAGACTGTTGGCTTGCCAGCTGCCACCCCCCCCCCCCCCCCCCCCCCTTTTTTTTTTGCCCACCCCCCCCCCCCCGGGGGGGGGGGATTTTCACTGTGGCACTGCCGAGTGACTAAAAGCTATAAAAAGTGTCGGAGGCGGCTGCCACACGGCTTACCTGTGCATGGGGTTGGCATCATTTGGCTCCCACCCTGAATGGCTCGCATGGCTTGCCGATGACTTTCGAAGCTCAGCTCTAGCTGTGGGCTTTAGCCTGTGAAGTCCCCAGTGCCCTCCCGGCACGGCACACGATGGACTTGCCCAAGTGCCAAACTGCGGGAGGAACCCATGCGTTTGTTGGGTGCACGGGAAGGGGCATTCTCCTGCACTGCTCCTTACTATGAGATGTGCTCCCTCAGGATTTAGGATCCCCCGCCCCCAGCTTTTAGAGACAGTATAAAGATCTATCTTTTCAATTCAGTCTTTTACAATGTGCATTAAAATGCCCCTATTGCAGGATTTTTTTTCTTGATGTCTTTTTGACAAATAAGCCAGTATTCAAATGTTAGAAATGGATGAAATGATCCTGCATGGCATTTCTTCTGTTCTTAAAGCAGGCCCTCTAGAGTCCCTGCGTAGGACCTTTTGGAGAGAGAAAGCACAGTATCTTCTGTCAAAGCACTTCGGGCTCTCATTGCTGCAGCCTAACGAATGTAGAGTCTTTCATGTGACTCTGAACACGTGTCCTCCTGGTTTTGGGATTCCCAGATTTCCTGACAATACCTAAAAGCATCATACAGAAGCTAAAACGATTGTTCATCATTTAGGGGTTGCGAAACCCACCCCTGCCAAAACTCCGTCTCCTGTGCAAGTACTAAAACTCCACCCACAGGCAGGTGGCAGATTGCAGCGCCAAACACACCAGAGGCTGCAGCTTTGCTAAAAGGGTGAGGCAGGCAACCCTAGGATGGACTTCAAAGCAGGGGCCTAGATTGCCACTGGACGGCTCATCAGACTGATCCAACAGGGCGATCCTTAGAGAATCGTAGACTAGGCTGACGCCGCTTCAATCCAGGAAGGCCCCTCCTGCGTTCTCAAGCAAGAAGGTGCATGGAGAGACACAGAGTAAGCATGTCAGACAGATGTTAGAGATTCGGGATATGCTGACCTGCTTGGTAAATGTCAGCCCCATTGGAGAATCATGGGGATTCCAGCAAAGAAAGACACACTGAAAATAGCACAAGAGTGAACTTGGCCATCTAGATAAAGCGGGGGAAAGGGAAGTGGGGGAAAGGAGTCTGGCATAGGAAGTTGTCCCCGCCTCTTCGCTCCGTGCCCCTGGGCCCCCTTCTGCCCCTTCCCAAGGGACATGGGTCTTTCCACGGTGGCTGCTTGGCCAGTGCAGGCTATACACCCTGGTCAGAGGACCTTGGGGCTGGGTGCTGAAGGATCCTATGCCCCTCCTGACCGTACTGAGAGGCCATAGGATTGTGGCCTTGAAGATCTGATGAGCTCTATAACTCAGCAGGAGAGAATATTAAATCAGAGCCCTGGAAGTACATTTCGTGGCACCCAGAGAAACTGTGCCGTATGTTATATTAAAGGTTTTTGTCCCTTTGGGCTTTGCCATTTCATTTTTGCATTGACTGATGCAGCCCTCCAGCTGCCTGGAACTGTATTTTTACAGGTGCCAATGAGCCATCTGGCATTCCAAAGGATGCGCCTCAGAATCCCTTGGAATATGGCGGAGAACGCTGGGGAACGTCTCCTGCGTTGTCAAGGAGGCCGCTTGCCCAAGTCAGGCATCTTGGACAGGAGGTGGCTCAAACGTCATGTTCCAGACTTAAGTTTTGCCCTTAAATTTTCACTTAAGTGAAAATGACGAACAACAGAGCTCCTGGGGGTTTGCAAGAACGAATGTAATGAAAACGGACAATGCATCTATTTGTGTCAAACAAACAACAGCAGGGGAAACAGCTTCTTCAGTTTGCCAAACTATTTTATGTGGGTGAGAGAAAGAAATGAAGAGGCTCAAAGATTACAATCTATGGAGATGATGGGCCATTTCACACAGAGGAAAACTCAAACAGGTACACTCCAAGGTGAGCAGTAGCCAATCGTGCCTCTCCGACACGTGTGGGCTGGAGTGACACGCTGCATGTAGGGGGCACACATGGAACATCTCGGACGTGCCCCCCCAACCCACGAAAGCAATGCACACAGTGTCCCCAGGACCTTTTCCCTTGGTGAATGCACTCATGTCTTCTCAAGGAGCCGGATTCAGAGAAGTCCTGAGCGCAATATGCACAAGATTAGGGTTTCTCTCCGGTGTGGATCCGCTGGTGCCGATGCGGCGCAGTCAGGCGCGTGACCGTCCCACCACATTCTTCACAATAGAAGGGACGCTCCCTAGCATGGATTTTCTGGTGCCTTTTCAGCCTCATCAGCTCAATAAAGGCTTTCCCACACTCTGGGCACTTGTAGGGCTTGTCTTCCTGATGAATCACCTTGTGTTTTAACAGCAAGTAAGCTGTGCGGAAAGCCTTATCACAGATGGGGCATAAATAAGGCTTCGGTTGCTCCGTTTCTGGCTCTTGCAGGCAAATCGGGGGGGCGACACCCCCACTGCTTTGGTTCTGATGCACAAACGACGCTGCAGGCAGAGCCTCGAGACGCTTCGAATGTTCTATTCTGTGCACGTTCCGAAGATGCCTCCAGAGGTCAACTTTATGAACGAAGCCCTTGTCACACTCTGGACACCTGTAGGGCCTGTCACTCACGTGGATGAGTTGGTGCACCCTGAAGTTAGCTGTATGGAAGAACTCTTTGCTGCAGAGAGGACACCTGTAAGAGCGCTCGGCCACGTGGTCCTTCTGCTGTCCTAGCGTCCTACCGTAACTGTGGGGCATTTCTCCACATTCCTTGCAATGGTGAGACGGGACAACCCCAGGGGTGGGCACCAGGTCCTCCTCGTCTAGAGAGCCAGCAATGGTGAAGTCATCACAACTCTCGCTTATCTTTCCCCAAGATCCTTTCGCGTGCTCAGCTGAATGGAGCGCTGAGTCTTCATCCTCACACTGTGGGCCGAAGTTAGTGCTGGGAGTGATGAAGATGTCACCAGTGGCCGAGTCACTCCATTGATGGCAGAGGCCATGACTCGCCTTGTCTTCCCAGTGCAGTTTCGCAGGGAGCTCCTGCTCTCCTGGAGGTCTATCAGGGCTGTCGTCAGAGCTGGGAGGCAGAGAGAGGCCTTCCTCCACTTCTCGCTGGATGCTGGCTTTCCCAACACCCCATTCAGAAATACAGTGGGAGTCGGCATCTTCTCTGGAGCTGCAAGTGTCATCGTCAGACTCCCAGTTCACTTCCACATCCATCCTTCAGAATGCCGACATACGCTAAACCTCCAGGTTGGCCATCAATTCATGTTTCTACCACTGTACCTTGGGCTCATATTTTAGTGCATGTGTCTACAGCTGCATCTTCGTGAAGGTCCTTTCTGTATCTCGCGTTCTAATCATGCTTGCTCCTAGAAAGAAAAGATATGCTTTGTTTAAACAGGCCAAGGAAGCCTCCCTTTCTCAGAGCTCATTCTTGGTACTAGGACTATCAGAAAATGCCTTCTGCTCAGACTATGGAGCATGTTTCTCCAAGGCAGCTGAGTGGCAGCCCCTGGACTTTGCTCACAGAAGGTCCAAGCTTCCGCTCCTGACAACTCCAGGTAAGAAAAGACCAGCCAGCGGGTGATCTGAAAGACCCCTGCCGGAGACCCAGGAGAAAGGCTGCCCATCCAGAGTCCAGGGCAGCATCAATAAATGGTCTGACCATTTACAGAAAATTCATATAAGCCATCAGTTTATAAGTACTGTCAAGAAATGGTGAATGAAGGTTTGCTGGAGGGCGAGGGAACAATCAGGAGAACATGTACTGTTTATTCAGACATGCAGGAAATGCACGCAGCATGTAGGTAGTCCCCAAACGGAGTAGCAAGATGGAGCTGGTCCAGGATGGTTTCACAACCTGAATTTGGTCTGCTGAGAGAAGAAGAGAGAACTAAGAGTCACGGGAGCAGCGGGCAGGAGGTCTCGTTAAGTGCTTTGCTTGGAAGAGGTGGGGATGGAGGCAGTTTGCCGGAGGCACATGAGAGTAAAACAAAAGGGCTGGATGGATAACTTTCAGGATAGGCGAACACTAGCCTGCCCCAGGTGTATCTGAGGGACAAGACTTGCAACAAGGTTTGCTGCTCAGGGCGGGATTCCAACCTAAGGCTGAAATTCGCTCAGCAGCCATATACTGGCAGAGCTTCTGGTCGATTTGCCCCAACAGTTTTATGAAGCACCTCTCTGTTAGTTCATATGGAAACAAGGCAAACATGCATCGCTGCTGTTAAAATTATGAACGACTTCCTGCATGATGCATTCATCATAATTTATCTTCTGCAAAATGTTTGCAATTTGTCTTCCCGCCTGGGCCAGTCCTTGCTTTATCAGAGCTAAACAGGTGGACAGGGGCAGAGGGGGAGCTGTCCAGGCCACAGTGCCAGGTCCAGGATTTTGGGGTAAGGTGTTCTCCAGGTCCACCCTGTCCTGTTGCCGCTACCCATTTGTCCGACCCAGCTGTTGCCACCAGCTCTCCTGGAAGGGTCGGGCAGCGGGCGGCAACGGTTCCTGCTCCACGCTCCTTGCTTGAAAAGGGCAGGGGGCATCGGAGGCCTGCAACACAGAGAGGCTGCAGACCCCAGACCCTTTGTCATCCTTGATGCTATCTGGATACATTTGCAAAAACTAACCACTTGCGTGGGGAGAAGGGAAGGGGCAGCCAGAGGAGGGGCTGAAGAAGCCCCTTGGCTCACAAGTCCGAACCCATTTCTCACCTTCCATTCTGAGAGCCAAACGTGAAAGGTGTGACTCGCAGCTGGGCATTCCCTCCTCCATTGGCTCTGAAGGGGTACAGGGCCCCAATTCGGGCTGGGATCTTACTCTCTCTTTCGGGGCTCCTGTGGATACTCTAGAGTAAATTTAACTAAGGGGGGAGAGGGAGGGGGGAGGGAGAGCTGCTAGCTACTCATTTAAAGCCCTGTCTGATTGGGTCCGGCGAGGGAAGGACTAAGGCACGGGGCGACGGAAGAGCAGCATCTCGGGCCCCGTCCTCGCCTTGGCTACTCGCAGCTGGGCCCTACACCGCCCGGCTGGAAGGAGGCGGGCGGCACACAGGGCGCCCCGGGGGCTTCGGGGCCCTCCGGCCGCGCCGCTGGCTCTGCGGGGGAGTCGGGGCCGCCCCCTCCCCGCGCCCCGCTTGGGCTCTGCGCATGGGCAGGCGCACCGCGCCCGAGGGGGCGGGCGGGCGGGCCGGCCGGCCCGGGGATGCGTTACCCGCTCCTCCTCGTCCTCGCAGCGCCAGCTGTGCCCGGGAAGGGGCCCCGCGGCGCAGCGCTTCTTTCCCCCGGTCGCCGCGGACAGCAGCGCTGGGGCCGCCTGCCCGCCCGGGCCCACGAAAGCCGCGCCCGCCCACGCTCACGCCCCGCCCTCCCGGGGTGATGGACGCGGCGAGCGCCAATCCCGCGGCCCGCCCGCGGCCCGCCCCTCCCGCCGCGCCCTGCGCCCGCCCTCCAAGATGGACGGCTTGCCCCGCCCCCCCCGTCCTGGCTGCGGAGCTGCGCGTCCTCGCGCGCCGACCCCCCGGGACGGGGCTGCAGCGCCACGGAAGGCAGATGTGCTTGTTCCGGAGCATTGCACCTCACCACCGAAAATGCAGGGGGAGGGGGAGGTCTGAGAAGGGGAAACTGAGGAAAGCAAGGGGGCGCAGGATAACATTCCCCATGAATCTAACGCCCTGCCATTCGGATAGTCCGGCCCATGGCGCCCTCCGGATGTGCCAGACCACCACTGCCTGGGAGCTGTACTCCACCACATCTGGAGGGCGCCAGGTTGGGGAAGGCCGTGTGCGTGTACTGGTTGTGCTGGTTCGGCCGGCACTGCTCCCAGAGATGGAGCGAAATGGCCCTACTCCCTGGAGGAGAAAGTTCCCAGCAGCTCCTGCTGTTGGTGGCTATAGGCTGCTTCTAGAAGCAGAAGCCTTGTACCTATGTACCCCAGCTGCTGGGGAACATGGATAGGAGGGGCAGTGCCCCTCCTCTTCTTGTGGGTTTCCTACGTGGGCAGCTCATTGGCCCGTGTGAAAATAATGCTACATTGGCACTTGGACCGACCCAGCTGGACTCTGTGTTTTTCCGTTCCTCTGTGAGTGACAGAATAGCCATCCTAAATATTTGGCAGGTGATATTTCACTGCGTGTTAATTTATGATGCCTAAGGTGATGAGAATGTTTTGGCAGGGTCTCTGAGGTTGCAAGAGCCGGCACATAGGTGTCACAGCATGGCTGTAATTACACCTGTCTGTGCCCCAGCCTGCACCTTCCCTCTCCAGGAATGGGTGCCTGGCTGATTTAAGAACTGTAAGCCCAAGTCACGGTGGTTTATCTGCTCTTGTGAAGAAATGCCCAGAAGCCGCAGCGGCTGTCCAGCGCCGCGTGTCTCTATTTTTCCCCTGCTCCGCCAGCCGAGGTCCACGGCTGGATAGGCATTGCTGTGTAAGGTTGCTTGCAAAGGACAAATTAAAAATGCAATGGTGCCTGCTTGCCCAGCTGGCTGCCCACACTAAGCCTCTGGCCAAGCTGCCCTGCTGAAATGAGGCTAATGATGCGAAAAAGTAACAGTGGATTTCATGGAGCTTGAACCCCTTTCCCGATAGTGCCTGCCTGAGAATCTGGAAGCCACACAAGTAGGAGCAGCTGAGCAAGGCTGCCTGGTTCTCTCCTCCGTTCGGGAGACTCAGACTTAAGGCCTTACACCGAAGGATGTGCTTGTGCCTTCTTCTGTTGCTATGGAGACAGTTGCCGATGCCTTGGAAATCTCTAAGTGCTCGACATACTTTGATGTGGGCAGTTTGGGTGCAGAAAGCAGCTGCTCTGTTGTTGCGGAAGGCCAACCTGAGCGCAGGGAATGGGGTCGGAGTTTGAGCACGGCACACAGCGTCCCGCAGGGTTAGAGTTAGCCTGCTGGGGGTTCCTGCCTCAGTTCTCCGGCTAGTATCCCCGGGACCAGGCAGGGAGCAGGGATGACAGCTCCCCCAAGTGGCATTGTAGGGGAGCTAGTGAAGGCTACCTATTGCTGATCCCAGCAGAAAAGGGCTAATCGGCAAGCCCCCTCCGGCAGGACTGGCAGACACAGGCACAAGGAGTGAGCCATCAGCATGGGGGTCCCATGCCAAGCAGGGATAGAACAGGCCTGATTCTACTTGGAAACAGACTCAATCAGAAGGGGTCTCCAGGGCCATCTAGTCTGACCTTGCTCCAGCCGGCTCCGCTCATGACAAGCCTACCATGCGCCTGTCCAGCCTGTCCTTGAACACCCTCACCGATGGGGCCTCAGCGACCTCCCATGGAAGCCCATTCCACTCCCTCAGGGTTCCTGACTGTCAGGAAGTGCTTCCTGGCATCCAAATGGAGCCTTTGTTCCCTGAGCTTTGCTCCGTTGGAGCACACCCTGCCCTCCTCGGCAGGGGAAAAATACTTCACCCGAAAATATGATTCATCCCATTCTCACTTACTAGCTGCACAAGGAGACCCTGAATACAGCTTGTCTTTCCACTGCTGTACCTCCTTACAACCACAAAGAAGACCCCCAGTGGAGACTTGGAAGCCAGAGGGGCTTAGTGTGTTGTGTGAACCCAGTCTTTGAGTTCAGGTGAATGACAATCTGATTGCAAAATTCCTGAAATCTCTGGTGGAGGATTAAGCTAGTATTTTTCCATCACAATTTTTCTTTTGTCTCTTACACAACTGGCACCATTTGCCACATTTTATGACAAGGAAAAGTAGATTCTGTGCCCCCAAATGTCCCATCTGGATGCCAGATTTTACAAAGGATCACAGATACTATGTTTGTATACTGAATCCCTGGGATAAATTCCACCCTAGGGTAAGAAGAGGAAGAAAGGGTGAAACCGAAGAAAGTAGTGTGGTGGTGTAGAAAGCAAACACACTTAAAAACTAAACCGATTGCACGTTATAAAATACAAAGATATATTGGAAAATAGTAACAAGACGAATACACTATTAAGTAATATTTTGAAAGAACAGCAAGCTACGGTGTCGCAGCTTTGCCGATGTTCTGTGGTTGCTACTGGCAAGAAAGATACAGATGAGTAAAGGGCAAGGACAGCAAAATAGGGCAGCTCCTGAACAAAATGCAAGAAATTAGATGCACCGCAGAGCTCTCTTTCACTGGCAGCGAAGGGACCGCCTGCTTCTTGGCCATTGAACAGAATCCCAAATCCGTAATCTCAGGCAACTATCTCAGCTGGATGGACAGGCAGGAAACAGATCTCCAGATGTTTTGGGGTTCATGTCCCAGCATTGCTGAGCATTAGCTCAGCTGGACTGGGGTCCCGAGAGTCAATGTGCCAAACATCTGGCTATATACCTTCTGCCGAGCCCTGTTCTAGGCCAGCCAAGCAAGGCTGATGATCTGGTCCGGCTCCAGCGATGCTCCATGATGGGACAGTAAAAAGTAACTCTAGCAGTGTCCAATCCGGCCTTTCTGCTCAGCAGTGTCATTTGCTGTTATTTAAAAAATGCAGTGGATGGGTTTTGGCGCTTGGTGTTGCTTGGCTCACAAACATAGGAGATCAAAGTGAGTCATAGTAATTAAAACTTTTTAAAAATCTATGCACTAATATATATTGACTTGCATCTTGTGCCCTTTAACGCTTCCTATTTTTGTGTAAATGATTAAAGCCAGATGCCACTTTAATTTTTTCCTCCATGCAAAAAATATCCAGTGAAAAATCATCATTTGATTTATTAAACCATCTATGAATGTCACGCTTAACAGCTCCCATCACTCGTTCTCACACTCATCAGGAAGTGGGTGTGGAAAAGGACAGATGTGCACAACTTGTGACCCACTAAGTGAAATGCAACTACCGCACCCAGCCACCTATCTTATATGTTAGTACTTCAGGGACTTATTTATTTATTAGTTTTAAATCCCACCTTTTTATCTTTAAAAAAACCCCTCAACATGGATAACATCATTCTCTTGCTGCTCTCAAACTTATCCCTGAACAACAACCCTGCGAGGTAGGTTGGGCTGAGAATATGTGCCTGCCCCAAAGTCACCCAGTTGGCTCCCTGGCTGAGCGGGGACTCGAACCCGGATTGCCTGAGTCCCAGTCCCGTGCTCTTAACCCCGACACCACACTGGCTTCCTCTAACTGTGGGGTGGGGAATGGGCTTGGCAAACGCCTGGCAAGCCATAATGCATGTAAGGTGCATAAGACGATGTGAGAATGACCCGGCATTGTGGGAATTTAGGCCACCTGCCAGGAATGATCCAAAGCACAACAGGAGCGTGCTAATGGTGCAGGGGGGAGGGAGGTGCAACAGCTCTGGGTTCAAGTGAAGGGAAACCCGGCTTCACAGCTTCTTGCTTTCTCCCTTGTCCCTGACAGGATGTGTCCTTCTGTTTCTGCAGCAGACACGCCGTACGGAGCAGGGAGCAGGGCTGTTGTAGTTTTGCTCAGTCCGCGTGGAGTGGGTTAGAGAGACGCTTTGGATTTCAAATCCCAGGATGTCAGAGTACTGGCCCACTGGGGAATGAAGAGGAGAAAAGGCGTGGGGAAGGGGGATAAAAAGCAAGCCAGGAAGAAATGAATGAATGGCTGATGTGCACAGGAAAATACGTATATGTTTCCCATGTGGCCGAGGGAAGCTTGTAGATGAAGGAACTGCGGTGCCCTCTCCCGACTTCTCTGTGAGTGCATTTGGTGGTTTTGTGAGGGTTGCAGGCCATACTGTACAGCGAGGAAAAATCATGTGCTGTTTGCCCAGCAAGCTAAAACATTTTGGGAGGGCCCCGGCTCAGGGTCTGGCATCAGCAGGCAGAGCTGGCAAAAGCCCAGGGAGTCGTCACCAGTCAGGGTGGGAATTCTGGATGAGGTGGATCTGCGGTCTTACCTGACAGTCACCTTGCTCTTCTCTGTGAATATTTCTGCTCTGCTCAGCAGGCTGTTTTCCCAGCAACCTGCAGGCAGAGAGTTCACCAGATGCTGCTTGGAGAATGGGGATGTCATGGTTATTCCAGCAAAGGGGCCACTGCTACAGAACATTTGCGCAGCCCCATGAGCCAAGGGGATACAAATGTGGGGTGGGGGGGTGGATCGGGCAACAGCAAGGGGATGCCAGGGTTACCTGCAGGAACACTGCCAGGTATTCCTTGTACAGAGCTGCAAGTCTTTGCTACGTCTTTAAATCAAGCTCTCTTAGGGTTTAGATTTGCTGTCAGTCCAACAGAATGCAGGGTTATTCCTCAGGTTTCCCTGGACTGATAAAAAGCACTGGAGTTAAAGGAAGATTTCTGCTTGCTGTGTGCAGGGTTATCCTTTACAAAGATTGGGAGTGGAAACACACAGGACCTATTTCTATTGCAGGGAATTCATTAACTTTAATTCTACACTTGTAAATCAATAAACCAGATGCAAATGTTCTTGTTTTGCATAAACTTTCAATTTACTTTCCCTATTTTGAACTCTGCATTTCATTATTGGGAATTATTTGCTGCGCCTGTAGGAGAAAAGGCTTAAGAGAGACGTGTAAGGTTGCCAGTTTTTCTCCTGGCAGTGTCACTGCAGAGACTTAACTGAAGCCTCACATGCAGAAATGCAGCAGACAGAGCCCCTGCTCATGCGGAGATACATTAATGGGAACAGCTTGATTTCTGGCTATCTTACTGCCTGCCTTACAAGAGCAGGACTGCTAGCAAATTTTTTAACCAAAAGTGAAATGTGGGAAGGAGTGGATGTTTGGAACACAGGGTAACAAGACTGAAAAAGGAGAAAGAGCTGATGTATTTACCCACTTCTGAATCAGCCGAAAAGAGAATTTCAGCATGTGCCCATGTCTCTTTCATCCTTGATCAGCTGGACTTACAAGATCTCTCTCCCAAATGCAAAGCTTTTCCCGCTGGTTTCTGCAGATCAAGCTCCCAAAATAGGGCTGTGGATCCTTGGTCTCAGGACCCCCATCCAACCTTCCTTTTATCCATGGGAAGCCCCAGTCCCATGGTTACTGATGTGATGCGTGTTCTGTGACTCCCCCCCACCCCCTTTTTAAAAGGCTGGCCTGCCTCTCCTAAAGGTTTTGTTCCTGGCAGTAAGGGCTGTAAACCAAAGGACGCAATCTGCTATGTTTGGGTTGCAGCCCGCAACAGAGAAAAGGTTGTTTGCCCCTGTTGGGAGTAAATCCCTCTGCGCTCCGTGGGGCTTGCTTCTGTAGGAGCAAATCCGCACAGGGAAAGCTGCCCAGCTGCACCACATCCAAGCCAGCTGGAACTGCAGAATGTGGCCACTTCCCCTGCGTGCGCAGGGTGCTCTGCCTCTGCTCCTCTTCACCGGGGAGCTTGCTCGTTACCGGCAGGAGGGGCAGGGGATGGCCCATCGCTTGGGTTATGCCCAGGGGTGCAGAGCACGCCAGCCTCCCCCGTTCTGCTGCCACGGGTCAAGGAGGAGTCGTGAGTGTCATGTGGAAAACCTACTCGCAAGGTGGTGCTGTTCCTCCACCAGTGAATGAGCTCCTGGCGCTGCCTGCATTCCACCGACAAGAGCTGCAGACCAGGCTGCGCCACTGGGTGTGCGCTGGCATGCACCCTCCGAGAGCGCCGGAGTGCGGTTCCACGCGTCCCAGAGAACGGTTTCCTCGTGTGTTTTTTCTTCCTCTTCACAACTGACTGGGCAGTGTTTTTCAGCCTGCGAGAAGGGCTGCACTGTATCCTTAGGTGGGTTTGGCTGCTCATATGGTATTTAAAAGCCCTCGGACAGGAAACCAAGCACCCCGGTGTGTGCACACCTCAGTCCTGAGGACTGACTGCAAAGCGTTACCGTGAGGGGCCATCAAGACAGGGAAGCAGTGCTGGCTGGGGCAACACTGCGCAATGGTCAGGGTAAGGGGATGGGAGGTCTGGAGTCGCTCCACGCACCCTTAAGATGCCCAAAGCAGCTGGAGATGCTGACCTTGCCCTGTCCCACCCTCCCTGCCCGGGCGACACAACATGTCCTGCCTGGGAGGAGACTGTGGAAATCACAGCCAGCCACGCACTGCGATTTACGCAAGTCCTCTCAGGTCATTTTGATCCCGTGAACCGGCTCAGCGGGGCTTCTTTTGGAGTTTACTCAGGAGTACTTAACCGGTCTTGCGATTGAATTTGTGTAAGCAATTGTAGCTTTTAGCACTGCGTTTTAAAGGTGGCTTTTAAATCTTGTACTGTAATTTTTATGATGCTTTCACGGTGGTCTGTATTTGAGGCAAAAAGCAAGATGACATACATGGGATGCTACCAGCCAAGCAATCAAAAGATGCTTCCACACTGGCCGCAGAATCTGATCCCAGCCTACCTCACAGTGGTGTTGTTGTGAGGATAAACTGGCACTATCTAGGCTAGGATGAAAAATGCAATGCAAACAGGTGGCCTATAAATGCAATGAAAAGAGGTGGCATACAAATGCAGCAGCAGCATCCAGAACAACAGGACACCAGAGGACAACACGCCTTGGTGGCACAGGGCAGCTGAGGGCCCCCGAGACATGCAGGGAGTCTGCTCTTTGGCAACATGTCCAAATGTGGGCTGGACCATCTTGCTCAGCCCTGTATTCCACAAGCTTAGTTTGCTCGCCAACCGTCCCTTCCAGTCCCCCATGACTAGGCTCCCCTGTGGCCCTTTCTCTCCAGCCAACCCCTTACTTCTGTCCTGTCCATCCATGGCTGGCTTCACACAACCTGCAGAGGACCACGTGCAGTTCCCCTGGTGTGCGGATTCTTGCCAGAACTCACCAACCAGACAGTTGCGTGGTTCCCATGGCAACATGGTTTCAGCGCCTCCTGCTCCATCCTGCATCCCAGCAGCCCCTGCAAGCAAAAGCTCCATCCTTAATCCGTGGACTCTTTCTGAGGCAGCTTCGCCCTCCCCCCTTCACAAATGTAGCTGCATCTCTGCAATGCTTCCCAGCTATTCCAGCCCCAAAGGAAGTTTTATTAAATCAGAATACACCTAGCAGCTGTGGTTCCCTCTTCTCCCTCTGTGCTTTTACCTGCTTTTTCTCTTTCCAGATAGGAGATAGTCTTGATCTAAGAGCAGTTCTGCAGAAAGGCAGAATAACAGTTCTGCAGAAGAATCCTTGCATCCCTTGGTGGAGCTCAAAGGTCAAAGAACTCGTTCGGTCGGCACCGTCCTCTCGATCTTTGCAGTGCAGATGGGACCGTGTGAGCTGAGCATGGAAGTCTTATTTGTGTTCAGCCCAACGCACCTTCATCCAGCGAGGAGCCACGGAGGCCGTGCAACCTGTCAATCGACACACCTGCCCATCAAGGATCCGCTGAGCTTGCACACCTTTGCCTTTGGTCTCCCGGCGCTTTTCCGTGGGGAAGCGTCCTGTGACGGTGAAAATAGGCCTTGTGTGTAGGATTCAAGTGCCAGCACACACGTGCCAGGTCTTGGGTAAGGCGCAGAATGATGCCTGGCTGGAGCGGGGATTGCTCTCATGAGTGCCCCCGCTAGACACCCAAAATAAGGCAAAAACCTCGAGGATCTTGGGGAACTTGCCCTGGAGGAAATTCCTTCCTGAACCCAAAGGTGGTGATGTGTGCTCTCCTGGGCATGTGAGCAGAGGCCATAAGCCAGGGAATGATTGCTGGCATTCCGTCTTTGTTGGAAACCCATCCAGCCTGCGCAACACGACGTGGAAGCCGTTTCCTCCTCCTTCCAGCCAATGGTTGCTGGAACCCAAAGCAGCTTTCATGGTTTGCTTCCAGGCAAGCAAACCTAGACAATGACTGTAGAAGCACCGCAGAATGACAAGCTGGCTCTTCATCCTTTCTTCTTGTTTGAGACTGGTTTTGCGGTTCTTTTCTCATAAGTACACAGATCACAAACATTCCCATCACCTTTCCCATCCAGCGCCTAAAATCTTGCTACTTTAAAAGGACTTGCAAGCTCTAGTGCCACCCAACACCGGGCAAACTGCAGCAGAAAGCACCTTGCCACTGACTGCAGAAGAGGCTAGTCCTCAAACTTCCAGCTGCTGTTACTTATCCAGGAACTCTGCGTTGTCCGGTAAATGTCAGGGTGCAGAGGCACTCTGTAAGCACCCACAAGCCTTCCTTCACTTCCGATGGAGATTATTGGACAGTTCTGTGTGATTCTTTTCATGTTTGGTTCATGTCTCAAAACTGTGTGTATGTGTGTGCGTGCAAATGCTTTTGCAACTCTGCAGTTAAAACATATGAGAAGCACCCAGCTGGACAATTGAGGAGCTAACCCTATACATACTGACCAGCAATACATCCCACCAAACTCACTGGGGTTTACTTCTCAATAAATATTTTAGGACTGCTGACATATTCAGATGAAGAGTTTTTTTACACTAGGCATTTGTTGTGTATTTGTGATTCTTTACTCATGGCTGTTTATGAGTTCTTTATGTGCTGTTGCAATTTCCTAATTTTGCTTCTGTTTTAAAGAGCACTTTCCTAGTTTTTTAAAAATTATTTTAGAGCTGGGACAATGGAATATTATTTCTGAAAGCGGAAGAAATAGGTACTTTCCCACTTATGTAATTGTGATACTCTGCTATAGGACAGCACCACCTGGAGCTTATATAGCAGAAAACAGGAAAGGTGAAGCTCAGATGCGTGATGAAACAGAAAGGAGATGCAGTGGATTAACAACCTGGAGCAGACAAGGTGATGGCTTGGACTTCTTTCTCATGCTATTTTCAGAACAGAGAAAGGTTCCCGTGTATTTAGCAATACTGTATTGCAGATTTGAATGTCTCCTGGTCATGGAGCTCATCTCCTTTGTAAAATGTAGCTACATTTATCACAGTGGTGCCAATCCTTCACAATGGCCGAATACTTTTGCACCTGTTCACAACTCACACCTGGCAAAATCACCAAAAGGGAGGTGCTTTAATTTGGCAGCCAAGAGCTTTAGCAGAAGACATAGACTTCCTCATTTCCACTCAGCCTGCTGCCTAATTATGAATGCTTGATGTGTTTTATTACATACGATCAAATCTGTAAGGGATTTGGCAGCCACAAGGGGCATAATTTTTGATGAGGAGTAATAACTGATTCAGTCAGTCAGACCTAGACAAAAGGATGACAAAATAGCTGTAATTAAAATGCTCCTCTTGATTATTATTTTTTTTAATAAAAGGTGGGAATAAAATACCAAAAATAAATCTTCAGATGTGCAACGCGTTCACGCTCTCTGGGCAAGACTGCCCAACTTTTACTGCAGTGGCATCATAAATTTTTGGTTTAGGTATAAGCCGTAGCAAAACAGAAAGAAAATTTAGAGCTGAAGAACAAATAGAGCGCTAGCTTTTCTCCACACTGGTGCTAATAAGACAACGTGCAAGTTAACATAATTGCAGATTAGCATAATTTTCATTAACAGAAAACATGCAGCTTTAATAGGTGTAATAAAATTCTCCTTGAACCTGAACTCAAATCCATGTTGTCATGGATCTTTTTAAAGGGGATATGGGCTATCATAAGGGACTGTAACCTCGGCGACAGTTTTGCATAATGACGTTGCTCCCATGGTAATTTTGAAGGAAAAAGAAGGGATGATATTGCAGCTTAATTCAGCAAAAGCCTTCCTATATGCAGATAAAATAATGATCCAAATAATTGGCGTTCTGATACTCTGATTTGATATGTGGATACAATCTAGAAAGATGATTATTAACTTATCCCTCAGAAATATCTTTTCCAAAGATGCAAAGCCTGAGCTGAGATTTGGGCATCGACTGGGATTTAGTTAGGTTGCTTCATGGCTCGGAACATCCAGAGGAGGCGGATGACTGAGGGGGGCCCGTCAGCCATGGCAGCCTTTCTTTTGAACTCCGTAGGAGCTGTCCATAGTGCCGAACAGGTCCTCCTCCACAACGCACCATGGATTGCTCCTAGAACAAACGCTGCAATGGCTGAAGAGCCCCGCTGGCCTAGGAGAACGCCGGCTTGGGTTAGGGGGCTCCTGCTGTAGGTGCAATGGCCCAGAAAGAGCACGTGGCTCAGGCTGTCTACGGGAGCTGAAGGCTAGGCTGGCATTTGAACCTGAACCGTCTTGGCCCCGACTGCTGAGTGATTCCAAGTGTTGTAACCCCCCTCATAACCAAGCACGTAGCCAGGGCATGGCTCATCACGAGTATCAGGGTGTCCTGTTCGCATGAGAACAAGTACACGAACACGGATGTGCTCGCTACGCAAAGCTGACGACAAAGCAGGCTACGCTCCAGCACTACCAGCATCACCGCAGACGTTATGCCCCTGTACCCACGCTTGCTTGCTTTAGCACGATAAATGTGCAAATGTGCTTTCCCCTATCGTTCCCCTATTGTTCGCTGTCATTCAAGCATAAGTGTAAAAGAGTATAAAAATCCTGCCTTCGATCTGCTCAGCACCACACTCTCACGAGTGCATGGTCCCTGCCGGCAGGTAAAATAAATCCCTCTCGATAATTCCAACCAGTCTCTGGTCTCGTCCGTAAAATCGCGCCATACAACACCAAGCACTGGCAGACAACACTGTTTCTGCTTCCTCAGCAGAGCCAACTTCCAACGGAAGATGGCAGCTTACAAAACTAGGACAGCTTACTCAAAATGACACTCGGCCCGCCGAGGCCTGCAACACTCAGCAGCATTTTTGCGGCCGAAGAGTGGCAGCTACACAAGTGCCGTTGCTGCGACTTACAGACTGGAGGGGGCACTCCTCCCGTCACTGGCCCACCTTGACAACTTCCTTTGGTACTTCGAGCATCATCTCTCTCTGAGCTTTTCCGGAACGGTTGCGGAGCTGGCTGTCCTGCATTAGCAGGGGTGGGGCTGGATGGCCTTCTGGCCCCTTCCAGCTCCTCTCTTCGATGAGTGCATGGTTCCTTCTCTCTCTCCCCCACAGCCCCATGCCCACAAAGCTGTCTTCACCGAGCCGTCCTTCTTCCCGGCAGCTTCCCACTCAGGACCAAGTCTGTGTCAGTGGGTAGTAATCCACAGTTCATCCACTGGCCATAACCCAGGACATGAGGGGGGGGGGCCCACCTCCCAAGGGACATCAAGGCAGTGCTGCTCCATGCTGTCCTTCCATGGCAGGACCGGCTCTGTCCTGGGCCGACCTCAGAGCTTCCAGGAAGTCCAAGACCCCTTGCTATGGAAATACGCCCACACCTAGTCATCTCTGTGGAGAATCCCACAGACTTTGCTATGCTTACCATTCCCGTCCTGGCAGGCTTACGGTCTGGTTAGGGTTAGGGTGAGGGGCTGGTCACCTGAAGGAGCGTTTCCTTCTGTATGTGCCTGCCCGCCCCTCAAGATCTGGGGCAGACACCCTTCCCCAGGTGCCCTCCCTGAAGGAGATTAGGAGAGTGACTACCTGGAGAAGGGCCTTCTCTGCAGTGGCACCCAATTGTGGAATTCGCTCCCCAGAGAGGTTCACCTGGTGCCGTCACTTTATTCTTTTCAGCGCCAGGCCAAAACTTTTTTATTTTCCCAATATTTTAAGATCTGACTGTTTTAATTAGGGTTTTATTATTAGTTACATTTTAGGGCACCATTTTTAAAAATTACATTTTGTATTGTTAAACCGTTTCGAGACTTTGGTAAAAGTTTGAATGAGTGAATGAATGAATGAATGAATGAATGAATGAGGTTGGAGTGCTTCCAGCCAGGCCGAGAGAGGGTTAGAGGGTTCTGGACTCTGTGCAGAATCCCCCATGAGGCACATACAGGGGAAGCCAAGGCTGGGGAACGGGGGTAGGAAAACATTAATCAATTAAGTGCAAGCCATTCCTTGCTGCTTCCACAGATGGACACTGTGCTGGGGGGGGGGGGCATGCTGCCCCCCTAAGAGAAGCACAGGTGTGGCTTATGTTGCTTGGCTAGATTTGGGATTGCCTCCATGGCACCCAGCTGTAATGTATGCTCGGTCTGGACCTGTTGCCCACTGCACGGGCTTTGGGGCCAAGCAGGAGCTGCTGCTCTGGAGACAGACCTGGCCTGCCAGGCACAGACTGACCATCAGCGGAGGCAGTGAACGAGGCGTGCCGAAAACTCTTTCCTGTGCCCTGGCTGACGTGGCACAAAGCCTGCTGGATTTGCCCACAGCACAGCATTGTTAAAGCGACTAGAATAGAACGAAATGTCAAGTTCTATAAATGCTCCGTGGAAACTCCTGCACAAAATGCGGCGCAGACGCGGGACAGCCTGCAGGCAGTGTGTGGGCAAGCCCTGCGGCAACAATGGGCAGGCGCACATCCTGTGGCGCCCCCTGCAAATAAACAGCCCACGGCGTGTCCTGCAGGTGATCTGGCATAACGGGGCTCGACCCTGTCTTCCTGCTCCCGGGCATATCTTGGAAGCCTGCAGTTCAGAACCCATCTGGTCTCCCCCACCTTAATAGAATCGTGGCTCCTTTTTATCTGCTGTTGTTTTGCTCTTACTGTTTTTAGCTGGGGCCTCAAACAGGTGCAAATGGACCCGTGGGTTTTGGAAATTGCACAAGCGTGCTTGCCAATTGTGTGTGTGTGTGTGTGAGCTTTGGCACATGTCCTCTTTTGGTGGACCAATATGTGCAGTCTTGTCTGGCCAATTTCCTTCCACAGGGAGTGGCAAAGCAGAGTAGGTAACACACCGACAGAGCGAGACTGCACAGAGGGTGATTTGCGCATCGTTTCCAGGGCTCAGTGGGGAAAAGAGGGAAAATGTGCTGAAAGAAGCGAGGCACAGAATCAGCAATGCTGTCGTCTCACTTTTACATGCTGAACCGACAGTCCTGCATGCTCTCCACTTTTCCAACACTGCCCCGGCTCTCTAGCTACTCAGAAAATGGAGATATTTACTCCCCAGCCCCTTTACAGGGCTCCTTTTTGAAGCATGTACTGCTGCAGCTCCCGTTCCCTGCCAGTTCTAAAACTCCTGTAAAAATATACACCTATTTCTATGGCTGGGAAGTAAATGGAGCAGGACTCTTGGCACGGGCAGTAATGGAGCAGGTAAAACAGGTGCACACGTGTTAACTCCATTTACTTCCCAGGTGCTAAATTTGCTACTCTCCCTCTGCATTCAACTTTGCAGGCATTAAACTGACCTACATTTCTGTGCTTTTTTAGTTAGGGAACTGCAGTCACCACAGAAGCAACTGCTTGGAAAAAGAGCCACAGAAAGAGGGATTTGGACCCTCCCCTTTCCCGAGTAGCTGGACAACTGGGGAAGTATTGCAAAGATGGCAGACTGAGAAGCGACGGCTCAGCAGATAAAACTGAGAGGAAGGGAGGAATATTGCTAACACACAACCCTTTTGGTTTACTTCCTTGTCCTGCCCATTTCAGTGTTTCTGGCTTGCTCTTCTGGGTCCCTGGCTGTTTCTCCCCCGGTTTTTGTAAGTGTGAATTTAGACCCAAAAAAGGGACAAAATATTTGAAAGAATATGACCCCAATTGTGCATTCTGGAAGCACCGGCCAAGAATCAAGCCCAACGTGTTGTGAAAGGCACGGCCCTTTCCCGTGCCTGCTGGCGGTGGCAGCGATGAGCAGGGCAGAAAGGCTGGTTGCCGGGAACGACACAACTGCACACAGTGCCCCGGTTCTGTGTTCTGCAGCCTCTCCTGATGGGAAGGCGCTGGCGGCACACCTGGGGCTCCACAAGCCTTTGTGGGCTTCTTGGCTCAGCTTGCTTTGCAGGGGCCAGGCTGGCCACGAGAGGAAGTCTCAGCATATGGCAAGTTTTGCTGGGCATTTTCGACCTTGACCTTCTTTCCCATGGTTTCAGCCCGTTTCTGCTTGCTCTGACCTCAGCTGCTGCTAAGGAGACCTGGCTCGCCTTTCTCCTCCTCCTCAAACCCATTTGTCACGCCTCCTTCAGTCTTTTCTAGCAGTGCCCCAGCTTGACTCATCAATCTGGCTTGCAAAACAGAGACGCTGCAAGGTGTCCCGAGCAATTTCTTTTACCTGTGATGGAGCTCACTAGTGGGGCCAGTTCCTGTACAGTATCTCTTGCAGAAAGTTTGACAGAAGAATTAATTTCAACCGCGGCCAGCAGTAGATTGTTCTCGGTGCTTTTGAATTGCCTGAGGCTGCATACAGACTGTGCTGTTTGTCCTTACTCAGCTCAAGTCTGACTTCCTCCACACCCCTCAGCAATGCATTTGAGACACGATCGTCGTCAAATTTTATGATGATGTAGTAGGAGTTGATGGTGGATCTTCCAAAATGTTTTAAAGCACACACAGTATGGACATCCATCCACTTGAATGTTCATCCCGCTAATCCTTTGCTTGTGTGTGTGTGTGTGTGTGTGTGTGTGTGTGTGTACACACCATGATCAACTACATTTTTAAAAAATCAAGAATTAGGAGAAGGAATGTGGAAGTAGCCTTGTGATATTACAGGTAGCAACTGTAGGAACTTGGGCTTGTTTCTCCAAAATGCAGCATTCTGAAGTGGATAGCCCAGACTCTGAATTTGAACTGGGAGCTCACAACAACAACTGAAATTCCAAGGCCAGCAAGTTTCAAGATAAGTCAAGTGGATGATGAAAACAGCTCACCTCTGGTTCGGGACAGACACTGCAGAACAGGAGGGGTCAGAGGGAGAGGAGTGTAACTTGGTTAGCCCAGTTGCCTGATAGCAGGTCAAAAGAGCTGACCAGTTAAGTAGAGTCCAGTAATGCATCCTATCATCTGGCCCACAACCATCATGAACCTTCCTGAGGATGGAGCTAACTCTATTTGGCAGTGAAGGGAGTTCCATTTGGAATCAACGTCTGGCATGGGCTGAATTCAATCCACAATGAACAGGCTTAGTAACTTGATGGATGCTTCTTGAGAATGAGCTTTACTCATCAGCCAGTCCTGGCTGGCCAACTTTCACCTAATAAAAGATTATGAAGTGATGGGAAAATTAAAGGAAAGAGGCTGCACAGACAGAGAGACAATCACCACCAAGCTGAACACTTCATGGCCAGATTCTGCTGGAAACGTTTAAGAGTAGACAGCTCCACAGGGCGCCTGGTCAGTCTTCCACCCTATGGTGAGATGTACTGCATTTTTATTTAAGTAATAAATTTTCTAATATGCATGTAGACATATTTGCATATGCAAACTTTTTGCAAATCACTGTCCTCTTTCTTGGTGATTTAACAATGGCTCCCCTAGTCTGGCATTTCCAGCTTGAATTGTCTTTAAAAATAACAAAAACATAAACTGGAAAGTGCACAATTTGAATTTCTTTAATGCCTTATTTGCCACCGACTGCCTAATTTTTCCAGCCATTTTAAGTTTCTTCTAGAAAATGTCCCCTTTTTCCCCACTGTAGAAATTTGTGCTTAACATGTCCTTCCTTAGCACTAAAGTAACACGGAGTTGATGAAGATGGCAACACATATCACACAAGACTGAGATGAGAAATCTAATTCGGTAATGTCTGTCAAAGTGTGGTCCATTAAGTCAATTAATGGGGGATTTATTGTTGCTATTTTGCTCCTGCTTCCTGTGAAAAAAAATGAACAGACACTCTGTTTATATTAGGTGTTGTATGTATTCAACTCCTCACATACAAATAATCCATAGAAAGGAAATGATGAACATCCGGGAGACTGAAAGAATTATGGAGCTAATGTAATTAACCGAAGTGCCAGGAACACTTGAAATGTGATACAAACAACGCTGAGGATTATTATTTTTAACACAATTGGACAGTCTAGAGGGTAGAAACTGAAATAAACAGATTAAAGAGAGCAGGAAGTAGTTACAGGCAAAAGTAATTCTTTACAACAAGATCGTATTTTATTTTTCTTTGACCAAAAAAACCCATTGAAGTTTTACAGATTTTGTGATTTTATTTTGGATCCAAACAAGCATTTATGTTACAACAGATCCACCTCATCTACATGCAGCGCCGAACGCCATCTCTGGCGGTGGATGAGGAGCCCTGACACGCAGCCGCCGCCGTGAGCCCCTCGGCTAGCCAGGTGTTCCACGCCAGGGGAAGGACAACTAGCGTTGTGTGGTGCTGCCCCGGCCAGGTGCGTGTCAACACGGCATCTCCAGGACAGGAGAGAGCACAGCCTCCAGGTAGGGCTTGCCGGTCCTCCTGTCCAACTGAGATGGAAACAGCTTCAGGCGCTTAGGTGAGGCTTGGAAGGGCTACCAAGGTTTCTCCTTTGCTCTCCACCAAGCATCATGGTGGGGCTTCCATTCACCTCTGTGTTAGGCCTCCATCTGGCTCGTCTCCATTCTTATGCAACGTGAATTTTCCTTTCCTTCCTTTTCTCTTCTCCCATTTCTGGAAACACGTTTCGCACCGTGCCCCCTTTTAACCTGCCCCCTCCCTGGGAAAAATGCCTTTTCATTCTTCTGCTGTGAACCTGCCATGCTGAAGGGTCAATACCTATTGTCTCCAGGCAGCTTTTAAACCCAATTCCCTCCTCCTCAAAATGCTTTTGAGCCACAGTTCTTTGAACTTGACAGCAGGCTGAGAGCTTAGCAGCAGAAAATTGTTTGGTAAATTGTATGCCTTCTTTAAGTCACGGAATATAATACAATTAGAAATAATGCTAATTCCAGTGCTTCAAAAACTAGAATGTGGTCTGGAACTTGAGCCTGCAGCCATCTCTTACCCGTCTCTTTCGCACTGGGGGGCGGGGGGGGGGCGGTTGCATCTTTTCCAGTTATCTCCATCATTTGCCTTCCTTACCTTCTCAAAAGCCACTGCCCCCAAACGCACCTCTAGCAACACTTGAGTAGCTTCCAGTCTGGAACGTGCATTCTCATCCTGCATCAGCATAGAAATCCTTGGGAAGCAAGGAGCTCAGCCTTGCAGTTGAGCCCAGTTTTATCCGTGTTGTTTCCTCGTGTATCTCGCTAATAAAACCACCCTGTTTGGCAGAATGAGTCACCTCTGGCGCAGTATGTCGCAGCTTTAGCAAATGAAAAAGGTCTGTTCAGGGACAACATTCTTACCTAGGCCAAGTTTCCTAAGATGTACTAAGAAGGTAAGTTTACAAAGGTACCAGGAAGGTTAGAAAAGTCTAGTGTGAATGTCTGTCCCCTCTTAATTCAGATGCGAAAATTCTTATTTCCTGATTAGGCCCACATTGACAGCAATTTTAAAAATCGATTAATTGCACTTAAGTCCTGCTTGAAATAGTCACAACTAAACCGTCTCATGGCATTCAACTGAATTCAGCATGACCAACCTCGCTGCAGACCGAGGGCATTCGATTTTACTGAAATCAGAGACACGCCTGTTCTCATCCAGCCCCCGTTTATTTCTTTCTGCTTATCTATTGATCTCCCCCCCCCCGCGCCTCCTAGTGGTTTGTTCCTATGACTGTTTGCCTGGCTTCCATACTAAAGCATACATAGTAGAGCTTTTAAAGATCATCATGCTAAGGATAGAACGGGACGCATGAAGGGAGCCTCCATCTGGGGTGCACATCTGCAGGGGGGTGAACCCCATGAATCCAGGAGCAAGCTGGGAAGGACTTGACTGATGGGTGACGGCACCATCCAAGGTATCCGAGCGGTATTAGCAGCTGTGTTTGCAACTCCAGCCCGTGATGCAACCCACCCAGAGACGGGGATGGATGCGGCTCTCTTGACTGGCCTCTTCCAGCACTCCCTCTGTTAGCAAAGTGCTTAGCTGGCATGCAGATACCTTAGAGCAGTAAGTCGGGGGGGGGGGCTGGGAACCCCAAGGCATGTCAGTCAGCATTTTTATCTCCCCCAGAACCAGTGAAAGCCACGTCCACATACAATCTTGCCTCCACATTGGCAGCACAGAGTAAAGATGTGAGTCAACTTCGAAGGGAAGCGATTCTACAGAACTCAGAACTCACTTTCGCTCTGCAAGGTCCTCATGCTTTAAAGGGGGTAGGGAAGGGAACTGGCTTTGGAGGGTATCCATTATGTCCAGCTCAGTTTCCATATGTGAGACCCTAAGCAGACAGTGGCTGGTCTCGATGGAGCTGACTCCTGGAGCCAAATCCAGGGAGACCTGGTTTGCACATAATGCTAAGCCATGGTTTATTAAATCCCTGGTTTGATGAATTTTTCATTGTCATGATACTCAGCTGCAAGAAGCTATGATTGCTGTTACTGGGTAGTACATTCTGGATTGTTTAAGCTGCAGGTTGTTAATACATGTGAATCCGGAACTGTGGGTTGTTCATGGGTTGCTTTGCCGGGCTACGGAGGTCGCAGACAGGAATAGTTAGGAAAGCTCAAAATTCCACTGCACATGCCAATGCTAAGGCGCTGCCAAGATATTTCAGATAGAGGAGGAAAACAGATGAAGGAGGAGAACACACACCACCCAAGCTTTGAGGAAACAAACTGGTTTCTTCGATTGCCTGTTAGACAAACTCTAGGCAGGGTAACAAATCATGGGTTAGATAAACCATGGGTTAGAATTATGTAAGAACGAAGTCCCTTTGCTCAAGCTGGGTGCCCCCTGTGAGGGGCAGCTTCACAGTATGAGCAGATTAACTGTGACTCCTTAATTCTGTGCCTTTGAGTGAAACCAGCTCCGATATATGACAAGGGATAAGAATGACAGTCATATAGTCAGTTAGAAGCTCTACATTCTAACTTTAAGGGCGGGTGTGGGTGCAAACATTCCTTTTAGGACCCAGGTGTGTGGGGCTGTGGTGACTTGGAGGCTGGGGGCAAAGCTTACACATTCAGCGAGAGGACCAACAGATCATCACCCAACATGGTGCCTTCCAGATGGAAGGAACTGCAAGCCTCACCTTTTCCAGGTTGCAGGCCTACACACCTGGAGGACACTCTCTTGGGAAAGAGTCCATGAGATCTTGGGCCAACATGATCTTAACCTTGAAATACAGGATTCCTCACACACCCCAAAAGGGAGAAATATTCCAAGGTTCTGCTGCTGGTGGTCTCCGAGGTGACCCACCATCTCTTTCTCAAGGTCATGACGTGGGAAGGAACATTATGCAAAAGGTGTCAGTGAGCCAGTGCAATGACATGGTTGGCATGATTGCGGGGGGGGGGGCCCATTTTGCGGCCCCCCCCCCCCGAGCTCTGAAGAGCAGGATAAACATTCAAGCCAGTAAAAATATATGCTCAGAAACCATGAGGAGGAGAGACACACTGTGAAATCCAGATTGCTGAAGGTGGCACCGTAAACAGAGGGGTTTACCTTTTGCTCACTGGCTAATTATTTCCCCAGCTCTACAGTTCCAACCCTTCCTCCCCAATGGCTGCTGTGGCTGAGGATGAGGGGAGCTGTAGTCCAACAGGTAAGTGAAGGCTTTTGTCCCGTTGTCACTTTGGTTCCATTCCATTCAAACAGGATTTCCGTAAGAAAGTCCTATTCTTAAGGCTTTTCTCCCATTATCACTTTGGCTCCATTCAAACAGGATTTTCAACCTCTACAAAACTCCCCAAGGCCCATTGGACCAACTGTGCAGGGTTCTGCATTGCTTTAAAAACCCAAAATGACAATGGAGCAAAAGAAGCAAGCCAAAAGGCTTCTGCGATACCAGTCTGTCGGGAAGCAAAGAGAATTCCTTTAAAAAGAATTGCTAGGAGGGGTGGGAGCTACTGAGGTAGAGACATTTCATGAGGGGGTTTTGAGAACTTTGTACAGAAATCCAGTCATTAAGCTCTAAGCTGACCTTTCTAAATTTTCCAGCTCTCTAGAAGATGATGAAATACTGTTAAAATATCTGAGCATTTGTCAAAATAGCCTGTGAGCCTCTTTTGTGCTGTGCACCCACGGAACTAGAAAAGAGCCATTTAAAAACTATGGGAGCATTTTAGACAATACAAGTATTATATTCAAATTTCAAAGAGAAGATCAGCAAAATCTGATTCAGCTGTCAGTGAAAATGGCCTAAGGTTAATCTTCATGCTGAGCCTGTGGTCGGATGAGGGAGAGGTGGAGCAATCCTGACGCTGGGGAAGGGAGAAGGGGAGGACCAGCTTGGAGGCAGCATCCGAGGGCTGCAGGCAGTGTGGAGACACAGAGAACCTGGCCACGAATGTCCCAGTGCACCTTCCCAGGGAAGAAGGAAAACGAGGGCTCTCCTAGCGCTCAGGCTGAGCAGGAAGCTCCAGCCAGAAACCTGCACTCTTGGCCGCAACGCTCCATTGCTCTCTTCCATGATCGAAGAAAACCAGGATTGGGCTGGGGGCTTCTTCATGAAAAGGAAGCACTCTCCCATCAAACAGTGATCTTTGGGCACCACAGAGGGACAGCACAAGCTCTGCCTGTGGGAGGCCCCAGGCTGCTTTTCAGGCATTTCCAAGGGGGGCTGCCAAACTCCTGCCGGACACCTTGCACTGCTGCTTGGTTCAGGCAGTTCCGAGTAGGGCGGGCCGATGGTCACACACCCACGTCCTTCCAAGGTGCCCCTCCTGCAAAGGATAAACCGCACCCACCACACGCTTCCCAGAGGAGGGTTGCTGGCAAGGAAGAGGCATCAGCAGGCACTTCACAGTCAGCAACCGCTTCCAGGCCTCTCCTGCAGAACAACGTTGTGGTTGCTCTGGAAAAGCCTGGCCTTTCTTGCCACTGCCTTCCAGAATGGGAGCAGCTGCGGGGCGACAAAAGCAAGCATGACTTGAGCAGCGGATGGGCCAGCCAAAAGAATCAGTGCGCGCTCTGCAGGGATGAAATGCTCGCTGGACACGCTTCCGCCACCACAGGTGCAACGTGGCCACACGAGGCTTTTCGGAATCCCTCCGCCTTTTTCATTTCCCCCACTAAAATAGTGTGACCTCTCCAGGAAGTCCTGCTGGTATCCTTCTGTATATGCCTCCAGCTCAAAAGGCCTCATCGCACTGACGCTGGCCTTTCGTAGCAGCTGCTAGCCCAAGGTTGACTCTTGGACTCAAGAATATTGAGTCACTGTTGCTTTTCCTGTTCTGGCAACCAGCGCTCTGTCCAGAGGCCGTGGTCACAGCTGGCTGTGCTCCCTTCCCTGGTGAGGCCATTCCCACCATCTTTTAGGATGCCTCCCCGGTGGTTAACGTGGGCCCTTTGCTTCATCCTCTGCTCATTCTCCCCTTTGCCCTCTCACGTTACCTAGGTTCTCAGCTTGCTCCTGAAAAGCCCATGTGTGGAGTCAGAAGCTTATCCGTGGAAATGCACTCAGTATTCCAGGCAGGATGAAAAAGTCAGGGAGCTTCATCATGGAGGAAAGGAAAATTTTACCTAAATAGGTGAGACACTAAACAGGGAGGGGAAGGACAAATAGAGCCCCCTCCGCTCAGCACCTTGGTGGGTCGAAAGCATATGGACGGGGGACCAGCTGGAATGTGCTGATGAGGCTTAACGGTTCAGATGTATGATAAGCCCTGACTGACTTTTGAATCAGCCCAAAGGGACACGAGAACGGCTTTTCCACACTGGCTTACTTCCCCAGGAGGCTGGATGTGAGTTGCTGCGGTCCCATCAAACATGCATGCTCAAAGCGTGACATGCCTCCGCTCCTTGTGCGTCCAGACTTCAGTCAAGAGATGGTAAGGGATGAGGAGGATTCAAAAATGCTCACTTGTAAGGAAATAAATGAAGAAGCACCAAGGTCTTCAGCATTAAGCCCTGGCCACTAGGTTAGGCTTTATTGTACTGCCTGTTTATACCGGGGGGGGGGGGAGTTCTGGAGAACTTCGTGGCCTCAGTAATTAGCATCTCACATAATGTACAGCACCAAACAACTCCAACAGGATTGGGCATCTCCTGTCCCCTGGGCAAGAGTATCCAGCCCTGGTGCTCATAATCAACAGTGTGGTAAAATAAATCTCTGTATGTATGCATGTTTAAATATGTGGTATATAAATACACGCATGTGCACGCACACAGGCTTCCTGCACACTCCCAACTCAAGATATAAAGGTATGCTTGAAGCGTGGTGTTACACAGATTTAGTGAAACCGTGGTCCTCTCCTTGGTCCACTCTGGCCCCCCTGACCACAGTGCGAAAAAGCAGGGGTGGATTCACAGGAACGAAACCCTTATTTTCCCCATGTGCTGTCACCAGTGCCCAGGGGGTCTCCCACTCGCCTCCCCCTCACCTGCTCCCCTCTGTTCTCCCAAGATTTGCTTTTCGCTGACCTCCAGCCTGGAGATGGATCTGGAACATGTGCCCTTGGCAAGCTGTGACCTCCGCCCTGGAGAAGCTCGGGATAAATTGTTCAGCCACCCATCCTGTTGGCTGAACTAGCGGAGGGATCGCGAAAGCAGGCAAGGCGGTCATCTCAAGGAACTGGCAGCATGCACCCCAAATCTATCTCTCTCTCTCTCTATCTGCCCGTCTTTCTGGGGGTCGAAGGTGTTGCCAGGGGCGCGGTATTTTTACAGAACCCTTTAGCATCTTCCTGCAAAGCATCTGCTGCAACGACTGCCTCGTCTGGGGCACATTCTCCTGGCTTTGGGGGACAGAGCCCCACGAGCATTCGGGACGAGGGTCACCGTGGCCATGCGTCGCTCCCTCGCGGCCAGCTGCTGCCCCCGAGCCGGCCCGCGGGTCGCCGAGACAAGCCCAGTGCTTCTCCGGGCAATGGAAACAAGGCAGGCAGGGCCCCGGTGGGCTGCACGCCGGGTCAGTTCTCGCACGCGGTGCTCGAGCGCCTGCCCGCGGCTCCTGCGTGGCTCGTCCCGTTTGCACCGTGGCGGCCGCATGCATTGGAGAAGCGCGGGGGCGGCGGGCGGGCGGGCGCGCGTGGCCTAGCAGCGGTCATCTTCCTCCGTGTCGCTGAGCACGTCGATGCCGGCCCCGCACACCACCCCCTGCGCCGCCCCCCGCCTCCGCCGCCGGTAGTGCCCGTTGGGCATCTGCCAGCTGTGCCGCGAGCGCGGGCCGGAGGCGATGGTGTTGGCGCGCCCGAGGCTGGTGGCCACGGCAGCCTCGAAGGTGAGCGTCTCCTCCTCGCCGCAGTCCGAGGCGTGCGAGTCGTCCTGCAGCATCAGGTACGGCTCGGAGATGTAGCGCTGCGGGGTGGCGAGGAGGCCCGGCTTGCCCTGCGGGGGGCTGGAAGACTCAGTCAAGCAGGCGTGGTTCGTCTCCAGGGCGCCGGAGAGCAGGGGCGAGCCGCCCTCGCTGTCGTCCGGGGGGCGGCGAGGGTGTGCCGCGGTGCTGCAGCATCGCAGCGTAGGAGACGAGGGGCCGCGGCTTGGGCGGCACCGGGGGCAGCTGGCGGCGGCCGCGCTTCGGCGTGCTGGTGTCGGAGATGGAGGCGATGGAGCTCTCGCTCAGGGAGCCCGTGCCCTGCAACGAGGAAGAGAGGCGGCGTGTGCGCGCGCGTGGAGAGCCCCGGACGGGCCCGATTTCATATGCTCCCGTTACGTCTCACGCGTCCCCAAAGCCCAACGGTGTTCAGCCATGTTCTGGCCAGTAGCTGGCAATCACTGTGTGGGTTTTGGAGAACCCCCACCCAAATGTAGACTTCTGTTTCTCTTTAAAGGTTTTTTGCTGTAAACCGTGGCTCCCTAAGCAAACGGCCCTTCCTCCTCTTATTTCCCCGTGGCCTCGTTTAGCTACTAGCTTCAGCAGCTCCTTCTGGCACTCACGCTCTAAGGCTGCTTTTGCAAGGAGTGGTAAGAAATCAGTTTATGAACAAATGTGCCTGAATGGGCCCTAATTTTTTGCAAGAGACCAAGTGTGCAGGTGGTGGATGCCCTTCCCAGCTTCGCACCCACCTGTCTGTTGGGGGTTTGTGATCTGCCTTCGCTGGGAGACCTTGATGGACGTCGCTCCGGAGAGTCACCATCTGCCGGCGGACTCCTCTCCTCTGAGTTGCAGCGGGAAATGTCTGGAGAGAGCAGGTGCTTGCGTTCCTTGGAGCGACCTCGCTCTCGGCCTCCTGACCGATGCGTGTCCGATCGATGGCCTGCGTAAGACACAACTGGGGCTACACACACATTCCACAATGCCCTCCGTGTTCTGTCTTCTGAAGAGCTCAGAAACCACAGCAGGTTCAGAGAGTTACCCCCAGACTGTTCACCAGCTACAGGGAGCAGGAACCCCTTGGCTGAAACACCCTCCCTGGATCCCAGGCTGTTTCCAGGTGTTGGCAATGACCCACACAGCCCTACACGGCTCAGGTCCTAGTGCTCGGAATGCTGGCATTTTCCCCTAGGAGTACCTGTGCTTTAAGGACTTTAGGGGAGGCCCTTCTCTTGGCCCCTAGTTCCCAACTCTTTTACAGGCACACCTGGTGGGAACGTGGAGGAGGGCCTTCTTGGTAGTTGCCCCAAGAGGCTGGGTTGGCGCCCTCCCTGCTATGCTTTCTGAGATGGGCCTTTCTGTTCTGGCAGGCCTTTGGGAACAGTCTGGGCCTGTGGCTGGCCTTTCTCCATTTGTCTGTTGTTTTACTCCTGTCTTAATTGTGGCATTTTACATCACTATAATATTCTAGCTGATTTAGTTATATTTTAATGTCTATAACTATTCATGTTTTAAGTGTTTACGTTTTTATTTACAACATTTTTAATGTTGTAACCATCCTCGATTCTCAGTACTGAGAACAGGCAAAATACCATCCACATCACCAGTCCTCATGAACCTCTTTGGAAATAAGAGGGTAGCAACAAGAAGAAGGGCCTTTTCAGGGAATAGATGTCCATGGTATCTCATAAGCTTATTCAGGGGACTATCGGAATCCTCTCCCAAAGCAGTATTCTAACCTATGCAGATGTTAGCAATTCCATCAGATGTTTCATAGGTCAGTATCCTGAATCAATTAATTCAGACCTGATGCACAACTATCTTCTGAGCATGTCTCCACCTTATTCTGATATAGTTTTCTGATAGAGGAATAATGGAATTATTCTGCTGGGAGAACCTGCAAATGCTAAACTTCTCCAGGCATGCAGTTAGCAATCTCTCTGGGAGGAAGCCTGCAAACACGCCCTCTGTCCCTCAGCCCCTGCTTCGGCCTTTTGATTTGGGGAATATTCCACACGCAGAAGCTGCCACCTAATCAAGCAAAAGGATCCTGCAGTTTCCCAGGCCCAGCCTGGCCTTTTGCTTTTCTTTGAATCTACGCCGTTGTCCAGACGTCTTTGCATCTCCTTTACCCTTGAGGACTGGCAAATCTGCCAGTTTACCCTCCTTTTGCATCGGCTTGGAAGCAAAATAGGTCCACACGTTCAGTGCTTGCCTAAACTTCCTCTTCTGCGTGTCCTCATCAAGCTACCACATCCCTGTGCTTAATGCACAGACTGTAGCAGCCCACGATTTCTCACACATACAAAGAGGTACGACCATAACACCCACAGTCCTTCACACAGCAACTCTGGCTCTCATTCATTGCATGAGGATGTTCCAAAAGACACTTGCTGCAGAAAATGTTCTCATTTTACAGGCTAGTCATGCAAACGGAACAGATGTTTTCACGGGTCAGCTTTCATGGGTCGCATCCCTTTCTGAGCGGAGAGATAACTCTTTTCAGCCTTCGTTGAGAAACAAGATGGGGCTATGTGACCTCAGTGGAATCGTTCTCCCCTCGAACTTGATCAAAAACCATCTACGGCTTTTTCCGTCCATCCCACTGCTGCCCTCGGGTACCTGAGTCTGTGTTGAGGCGCCGTGAGGACAGGTGCAAGGCTGAGTGGTAGCTTCGCCGACGGGACTTGTAGGTATTTTCACTGCTCCTTTCCATGGAGAACTCATCCAACCAGGAGGCGTTTGTCCGCTTGTCTCGGATCGTAGAAAAGGAACGTCTCATGGAGGCTGGATCGGTGACCACCTGGAAATGCATCCCATGAGGACGGGGTGGTTAGAGGCTGTATCGGCTGTTGCCAATCCGAGGCGTTTCATGCCACAGAAAGCTCGCTCGCTTGGATAAGTGGAAAGTTGTTTCACAACCGAGGGGTCCGGAGGAGCTTCCCCACGTAATTTTGTGGCAGAGGCAGACTTCCGACTCTGGCATGGTCAATAATTTGGGTTGGGGAGCTCTAAGTTTAGCCACGCTGCCTCGGCTCAAGGCGAACTGTTGGTGGAATGCGCTAGCTGTCCCACTGGGGCAGATTAGGGATGGAGGCTGGGCTTTTCCGAATTCCTGGCCCAGTTACTGGAAATGCCTGATCTGGTGCATCTGACTAGAGGGAACTGAGAACTTTCCTGCTTAATTTAAACAAGCAAGACCTTTTGGTTGTGTTTGGAATGGGCATCTCTCTTTTGATGTCAGGCTGAAACAGAGAACCTGCCCTTGCAGGTCAAACTGGGCAAATCCGAGAAAGACTATTCCAAGTAAGAGCAAATTCCCGCAGTTCAGTCTGAGTATGCCCTGAAACACTCTTTACTCTCCTTTTGGTTGCCTTCTGGGGCAAAGGCATTCCACAGGGGCTGCTTGAGCGCAGCCTGAATGAGTTTTGCTACAGCACTGACTCAGTTCACGTATCATGGTGGGAAATTGTGTTGCTTCCAACAAGCAACACTGTTTGCACTTAAGGGTGGCACATGCCCAGTGCATTTCAAAGCCCATTTGAATATTTGCCCCCCCCCCCCACTGGGACAATCAGGGCTTGCAGCAACCTCTGAACCTGGATAGGATGGGTTGATTGTGGGGCAGGCAGGCCAGAATCACCTACAAGTAGCAGTTAGGTTGTCTGTGGGTTGTTTAATGCACAATTAAACTAGAGTGCATAGCCTCACGGAGCAATGCCAGTTCAGACACTGAATATTCAGAAAGATGGCAGAGCACACCTGTTACGTGTGAACGGTTTTGCTTGTTTCGTGCAACACACTAAAACTAGGCCTGAAAACTAGAGGTCAAAAATGTTGTATGAGACTTTGGAAAGGCTGAGCGGGAGTATTCTCTACAAAGTAAGGTGCTGGCCTTCCTCCTCATTTTGCAAAGAAAAACTGGACAGGACTGGATTTTCTCAGATGTAGTCAGGAGGGTCGGCTGCTAACTGGAATTATGTCTTGAAACAAAACTGGCATTGGGGTAAGAACAGTGAACGGACGAAGGGGCAGCCACGGGGGAATGGCGTTCCAAAGGGGACAAGAGAAGTTAAAAAGGTCGCAGGAAGCATGGGAGGAAGGCTAGAAAAAAGAAGGAGAAACTCGGCTGCAGTTTTTCCAGCAGCTCAGAATCTCCAGGATCCAAACCTCACCGGCATCCAAATTCCAATCCTTGGCCCCATCCAGATTGGTGCTGTCCGTGGTAGTTAAGGCCATCCAAATTTCAGATCCTCCTCCTCTTTTGGATTGATGGCCTGCTTTTTAACGAAATGGTAAGGCCCTGTTTGGGCTATACCACATCTGGACAATACCATGTCAGCCTCTGGTAAGCATTCATGAATGCTTTCCCACGTAGCAGTCCTCTCTGCAACGCAGTAAGGGGCGCTCCCCTCCCCCTTCCAGCTTCCACATGCTGGGCATTTCTTCAGCATGGGGGCACTTTCAGTGATATGAGCCCCCCGCCCATGGCCCAAGCTGCAGCACGGCATGGTTATAGCCTCCAGTTTACCACTGCAATAAGAAGCAGGCCCTATTTTGATCCAACATGCTATTCCATAACCTTGCTCCAAAATACCCTCACCTGTTTGCTCTTTCTTGCTCATGAATCACTCTTTCATTTTCTTGCCACCCATCTAATAAATATTTTCGTTATTTAGTCTTTATTCACTTACTCACAGATCTTGCCCTTTCCCTGTATCCATTCTCAGCCTACCTCCTGCACCTTTTCCTCCTTGTTCTTGCTCAGGTTTTTTACCTGCTGGCTTCCTTCCCTTCCCACTGACGCTGCTGCTCTCTGGTCGGGGAGCTCCTGTCTTAGCATAAAATGCCAGCTTTCCCTCCCTTCCTTTGCCCTCCTGGGGTTTGGCCCTGCCGTGAACGGAAGCTCTCCGCTCTTTCTCAAGGCAGAGGAGCTTCAGCTTCTGATTCCAGAGATTTGGCAACTGCTATCCAGGGAGCATCTTAGCACCATGGTTAGGCACACATTGATCGGTAAAATGGCCACACGCCCTTACTTTCCTCGCTGTTTGCTCACACGAGTGCCGTAGGGCCGACGCTACCGACCTCACCTAGCATGACTTGTAACCGAGTCTCTCCCATGTGGGACACTCGGATCGAACCACTGCTGCAATGTAGTTTAAGGTCCCGATGACAAGCCTGGGGACACCTTATCTCTCTCTGTTTATCCGAACTAAGTATGAGACAGACAGACAGAAAAAAACCTGCTCAACACACAAAAAGATGGAGTATGGCCAAGACTTGATCAGGACAGGAATGCTCAGAGGCAGGCATGTCAACAGGTGTCTTAGGACAATGGGAAAAGACTCGAAAGAGAAGGCGGCTAACGTCAAGAAAAACCAGTACTTTCCAGGCAGGAGAAGGGCTCTTCCAAGCTGTTGGCATTCTTGCTGCTACCAGCAACTGTGCGGGCTGAAACAGGGCAGAGAGGTGGGTTCTCCCCCAGCCGTGCTCCACTGCAGTCTTGGAAGAAAGTGCATGGCAGGATTAGGGTGGCGGCTGGACTACATCGAGGCCCGGCTCCATTCCCTGTGTTCTTGAAGGAGCTACTCATTCTGTGTTCCAGCTCTCCATCCTTAAAATGCGGGGCTACTTCACTGCGCTCGGACTCTTTGGCAACACCAGGGGCTAAAGCTGTGCATTGGCTTGGTGGGGAGCCGAGGAAAACGCTCTTGGTGCTAGAGTTTGGACTACGCACTCCCTGAGCTAAGCAACCACCTCCTGCGGGAAAAGGATCATATTGCAAGGTCACATCCCGCCGTGCCGTCACGGGTTTCACCTGGCGTTACCTGGGGATCCACGGTCAGGCGTGGCATGGAGGAGGCCCTCCCAGACACAGTTCGTTCCTGAGTATCCACCGGGAGGTAGCTGCTACAGTAAGAGGGCTGCACTCTTTTAAACTCTCTAACCTCTGGCTCCTGGAAATAAACACACAGCCAAGCTCACGGGGGTCTGTTTGATTACATCACTTGCCATCGTCTGACAGTGCCGTTTCCACCAATGCATTAGGAATGGCTTTAGCATAAGCTATGCATAAAGCACAGGGAATGCTTTATGTGGGTGAGAAGGGGAGAGGGAGGAGGGGAGGGAGGGGGGGAGGGAGGGAGGCAGCCTGTAATCCCAAGGATGCACACAGCACCGGAAATGTGCTTAGGACAGCTATAAATCGAACGGTAGCTGTAGCTCTATCGAAGAAAATGGGTGCATTGATTTTGGACTAGCTGAGCATGGAAATTCAGCGCAGTTTCTTTCCCTGGATGCTTCTCTTGTCCATGTGCTCGTTTGTCTTCAACCAGGTGACAGTTGAGCCGCATCACGGAGCTGAATCTCTGTGCCTTTCTGATTTATCTGCGGCTAACAGTCCTCAAAAGTTGCATTGGCAGATGTGCTCCTGATGCTCATTCACTTTCTGGACTTGTGTAGTTTTTATATTTTGGTGTCTGCACAGAGCTCTCCAGGCAACCGACAAATGCCTCTCCAGACATTTGTAAAGCGATAGAGTTTTATGTTTTGGTGCCATGTGCATTTTCACTGTTTCTCTATTGCTATGGACTATTATTATTATTATTATTATTATTGGGGCAAGTTACGGTGTCCCCCAACAGGAGTGACATCACAAAATGTTGTTTGCAGTTTCTTTTGGTGGAAGTGTGCCAGAGTACACGGAGACATACCATATGTATGTGCATCTGTGTGACAGAAATTTCACAGATATAGTATTACATTCTGAGAAGCACACAGAAAGGACTGGAAATACACACTGAGCACTGCAGTCCAACAGGTGTCAAGGCGGTGCGTAGCTACACACGCACACACTCATGCACACACAGCCGCACACACACAGACACTACAGCCGCCGGCTGGAAAGTCGGCCGTATGTGAGGGTGACTCGGAGGCGTGTGTTCACATTGGTGTGATGTGACTCAACAGCACGGATCGGGACCATGGCACTGAAGACAAGATGAACACAAACCCAGAAGCATCAGGAATTCTCGCTGTGGCTCAGCCCTGATCCCTCCCCACCCATTGCGGTGGCTGATTGCGGCGATTAAAAAACTAACCCGTACAAAGACAACTGGCCTCGATAGCTCAACTGAACATGGGGCAAGGGAGGGGGTGTCAAATTTGTCAGAAGTGAGACCACAGTGGCATTTTTAAAGCTGGCAGCCTCCCGAGGCTCTGCCTTGTTGTGAATAGGAGACACTTGGAGTACACATTACCTTTCAAAACCTTTACAAAACATGCTAGTATATAACACAAATGATTTACAATCACAGTGGTGCAATTTGACCTTCCAGCAGTCCATATCCATCCATCATCTCTCTAGCAATTAGAATAATCACTGACCATTCATTACTAAAGGTTAAAAGCCCTTCACATCTCCACAGGCTGAGCACTCGAAATGAATTGCACATCTAGAAAGCAACAGCGAAAAATCTAATGAGGGCGAGGTATTATAGAGTAGTGTAATATGAAACATGGGTTCACTTTTTCCTCTTTTTCCTTCAGGTCACCTGTTTGGGGCAGCAAATCAGAAAGAGGTTTTTATGCTGTGACCCCACATCTCAGCCACTTTCCTTGACTCTGATTTCCTGCCACAGGGGTGGGCCATGTGTGACCATCCAGATCTTTTGTCCTACAACTCCCGTTGACAGCATAGCCTGTGGTGAGGAATTCTGGGAGTCGCAGGCCAAGCATCTGGACCACTTCAAGTTGCCACCACAACCCTGAGGTAAAAGGGGGCTCCTGAAGCCACCTTTGTAGGTGGACAGGAATGACAGAGTGTGGCGTAGTGGTTAAGAGCACGGGACTGGGACTCAGGCGATCCGGGTTCGAGTCCCCGCTTGGCCATGGAGCCGACTGGGTGACTCTGGGCCAGTCACAGACTCTCAGCCCAGCCTACCTCGCAGGGTTGTTGTTGTGGGGATGAGATGGAGGAGGAGATAGATGTAAGCTGCCTTGAGCCCTTTGTAGGAAAAAGGCAGGCTATAAATCGATAAATAAATAAATAAAAACAGAGGCAACTTGATTGCACAGAATCGTTCATTTTGGGGGGAAGGCACCACCCAGCGAGGCTGTGGACCAGCTCTCGAATGCACCCAAGGCTAAACCGAGGCCAAAGCTATCCAGGGAGAGGCCCTGTGATGGACACACTAACGCTATTGTGATACCGCATGCTGTCAGGCATGGGGAAAAGGGCCAGCTCATGGGGAAACTGCCAGATAATATAAAAATGGCATAGTATAAGAAAGAGAGAGAGAGAGAAAGAAGAGTGGAAGACGTTAGATTGTGGCTGTTGGGTGCGTTGGTGGTGCCGAAAGTACAGTTAGCAGGATTGCTAGAAAAAACTGGAAAGGGCAGCCTGGATCTCACAGACGGCCTGTTCTGGCGGTGATCTTTATGATTAGCACTCCTGTACAACAGGTGAGGATTTGGCATTTCCGGAAAGAATACTGCTGGACAGGTACCCACTAAAAGCTCAAAATAATTCCTTGATCTGTTGTGTTCCAGGCTGCAGCTTCTCCTCACAGAACCTTCCCAGTGTTCCTGATCTTGAATAGTACTCTATACTCAAGTTCAACCATTCCTGGATCTCCCATTATGTCCAAGGAGGATTGGTCATACGCCAGTCGCCATGGCAGGGGTTGGGTAACCATTGACTCTCCTGTTTCCTAACAGAAACAGTCATTATGTAGGAAAAAGACTAGGCTAAGGTGAACACAATTTTGGGTCTTCTCTCTACTAGTTATGTGGATAATCAACAGTTCCAGCATTTTATGCTTCCAGATCCATGAATGCAGCAGCCACTCAGTTTATTAAAATAGCATTACCAGGACATTCCCTAACACACTGGGTATTTTCTTAATACCATGAAAGCTGGAAATTCCAAATTACATCATCAGGTGCCAGAGGTACTGGGGGAGGGGGTGCCTTCTGATTGGGAAATGGTAGAGGAAGCACTTTCACCGGGATTTTAGGGTGGTTTTCAGCTGGAGGCTGCATACCAGGTTTAGTGCTTCTTGGAGTAGAAAAATGACTTGTAAACATTATCAATCCAAAGGAAGGCCCACTGTCTTTTGGAGGGAGTGGTAGGCAATGCCCACATCTCATGGCCAATCTTTAGGAATAAGAGGCTTCCTAAAATCTAGATATGGAAAGCAGGATTAGTGAAATAGTTTATAGAGGCAGCATATCAGAGATAGTTTGGGATAGTAAGCATGCACACATGGGTTAATTCACCACCACCCTTGAACATTTTCAGCAGCAAATGCAAACCATGGAAAGCTACCAGGCTTCCACTAGAAACATTTAGAGCCATTCATAAACAGCGCAATGATTTACCAAAGACTGCTGTTCTTGGTATTCCCCATGGGTTGGATCCATACAAGCCAGCTGGAATATCTCTTGAGGAGAGAGTGGACTCAGGGAGGGGAATCCACTTCTGCTGCTCCTGCAAAGAAAGTCCAGCTGCAGGTCAAAGGGAACACACGTCTCCAAGGTGTGGCATCTGATGCTTGTTGCTCTCCTCCTTCACAAAGCAGACGACTATCCCATCTCACTGAAAAGCCATGCTTAATAAAGTGTGGCCTAAACTGTGTGGGGAAACTTTTCTTGGAAGATCTGACTGGGAGCCCACTGCCCTCAGAAGCGCCATCTGTTTGAGAGGGTGCCCTGCGGGATTCTCTTCAGAGGGAAGCGTGGAAGGCCTGCACTGGGATCCGCGCTAAAACTGCCGTTGAGCCTTTCAGGAAGGCCACCTTTCCCCGGCCAGGGCGCTTGGGTGTTACACTTCAGAAAGACCAGCAAGTGGGTCCTGGATCAAACCAAGCCGGAGCTTTCCCTAGAAGCAAACATGACAAAACTGAGGCCGCCGTACTTTGGGCACAGCATGAGAAGGCCAGACTCCCTGGAGAAGACCTTCATGCCAGGGAAAGGCAGAGGCGGGAGAAGTCAGGGAAGGCCCAGTGTGGGATGGACGGACTCCATCAAAGAAGCCCCGGTCTTGAATTTACAAGAGCTGAATGGGGCTGTCATGGGTCGGACATTGCTGAGAATCCACTTGGGAGGTCGCCCCAAGTTGGAGACAAGTTGAGGGCACAGAACGCCAGCAACATGCTGCATTCAGCTGCTGTTGTTACGCTGCTCACCAGAGTATTAAAATATTCAGCCAGTGTTAGGTATACTTAGCTTTATGTCAAGAGGGAGGTTACGCACATGCCTAGCTCCAGCCGACAGTTAAGCTTTTCTGCACAGATCAGAAGGGGCAAGATAGCAGGGTCTGGATTTCCCTGGGGCAGCAAAACCAGCATGGCCAAACCCGCTCGGGGCTGCCACTGCTAATACACTTTTCCCATCAATAGCAGCCGTCATTTTCCACACAGAAACCGCACCCAAGCAAATACGGTGCTTGTTTGACAGATGCTACTAGTCGATGGGCCAGCCCTGCTTCCGCCAGGACTGGAGCAGAGGGTGCTTTTCCACAGCATGCCCAAATCGTATGTGACGCAGAAGTGTTGTCTATGTGGGAGAGTCTTCGGGTGGTATTTTTATGCCGAGTTATTCCTCTGCTACAGTCTGAGCTTAACAATGCTCTCAACATTTTTTCCCTATTCAGACTTGGCCTGGTGCAGAGAGAGATGGGAGAGTGGAAGAAAAGGGGAGAGGTAGCTCTGGGCGAGGACTGGAAATGCAGCAAAAAGCATCGCCAGGGCTGGATCCGCAGCTCGGCAATTCCCGTGTGCAGCGCGGGGCCGTGTGAGTCATTAAATACAGAGCGATGACGCCGCCGTTCTAGTGCACCTGCCCGCATATCGCCAAGGCCTTTGGGTCTCCTTCGGAGCCCTCGCCCAAGCGCCCCCTCTCCCTGCCCCGCCTCCGTGTTCGCGGCACCCTTCCAAGAACGAGCCGCCCGCCTGGCACCGTGGATGAGTTGCGTCCTCAGCCCCTGACACTTACAGTCCAGAGAGTGTGTCTTGCTGGAGGTAAGGCAAAGCTTTGGCATTGGAAATGATCTCCTGAGGAAGAGAGGAAGGCTCCATGCGCTGGAACATGGGGGCATTTTTCTGAACGGAAAGAAGAGGAAACGGACTCAGTACAGTTGAGTAAAGCAGCGACCTCATACCCTCCAAGGACCAAACCAGGTGTGAGGGGGAATGCCCAGTGGGTTTGCTCCCAGGTCTGCTCTAGTCCCATACACAGAGGGTGTGTGTGTGTGTGTGCGCGCGTGTATGCGGCAAGCTGTGCATGGGCGAAAGGCGCAAAACGCTCCCCCTGCTCTGCCTCATCTTCCCCCACTTCTAACTCACCCCTGGCCTGGCCCATTTCTGAGTCTTGGTGCGGGGAATAAGCAGATGGTCCAACATGCACCTTTTTAGCTAAGCAGTAGACTCTCCTTTTCATACATGAACAGGGCTGACACATGAACAGAAACACCAAACAGGATCACACCAGTTTGGCCTCGAGTGAACCAAGCCACCATGCTTACAGGGGAAACAGCAAAAAGAGCTACAACTCTTGGGCTGATCGTTCCCCCGCTCTTTTTTTAATGCATAAAGGCAAAGTAAGTAGGCCCTTTCAGTGGATTTAACCTGCCCTTGTGAATCCGATGCAGGTCAAGAGTATGGTTCCCCGCATTCACATTGAACTTGCAGCTTGACTAGTTTTTCATCCAGTGGTGAAGAGCTCCCAACCATCTGACCCGTTTACACAATCCTCGTTCATTTGGGAATGAATGTCGCAGTTGCTCTGCGTCCGCCAGCCCAGTCCCTGCCCTCCAGGTCAGTATTCAGGGACTCGTGTCGGTAGGAGCGCTGCTCCCAGTGGGGACCATACGCAGCAAAAGTTCAGGGTACGAATGCTGCTCGGGTTCCCATAAAAACAACGTGAACCACATGGGGGTCAAGAGGCAGCGCGAGCCAATGACCTCCCAACTCCCTCCTTCACGTACGCCTTTCCACGCAAACTGACCCTGCTTTGCCCAAGAGCTCCTGTCTAGACACAAACTCTCGTCATTGTTCCAGAGAAACTATTTTTACACATTGGATTGAAAACCACCTTTCGAATATTGAAGGCCTAAACAGTTTACAAAGCGTCGCTGCTAATTCTTGCGCACATAACTGCCACCTGCCCACACCCATTCAGATTAAACTCTGCCATACAATTGGGAGAATCCGAATGTCCCATCTTTGCCCCCAATGCAACCGGACGGCACGTGTCTTACTGCAGCCGAACGGTACCTGTTCTTCCAGCTGCTGCCTTTGCTTCTTAGCTTTACTCTGCTTATAATAGTCCATTATCATCATGGCTGCGTAGATTTTTCCAACTGTCAGGTCTGTCGCTGGAAGGAAAAGGCAGCCTTTTATGTTAACCAAAATAGATCTCTTAAGCCGTGATAACAGGTTTGTAGAAAGCGGGATAAAGGACGTGTCATTCCTCACAGGCTGTGAGGCAAGCTACACATTACCTGTGATACATGAAACTGAGCAGGGGACAGGCTGGGGGGAACTGCTCCAGGGACGGGCGCTAGGAGTTGGAGCAGGCATGCACAGGTACTCGGGCTGCCAAGTCGTGAATGCAGGTCACCAGGAAATCAGAGGCAAACCAGGGTTGTTTTCCTGGGGCTACTCAGCTTCCTTAACCCAGTTCTGCCCCTCCACTACATTATCTGCATCCTTAGAACGGCATTTGCATTTTTGAAAGCCACCGATAAATGAGGCTCAGGTGGGAAAGGATTTTAGAAGGTTATTTTTTACGCCCTTTTAAAAGGGCAGAACTCCCTGTCTTAGGTCCAGGGATGGGGCAGGCGAGAAGTCCAGATGAAGTGCTGGAATCCCAGGTTGGCTGGAATCGGGGCACAGCGAAAGAGGTTTGTTTGCATTCCCGTCCTTTCCCATTTGTGGGAAATCAGGCATGTGTGCGGGTTCCACAGAACCTGGCAGCCCCGCGGTTTTCCCCACGCAATGACTCACTTTTTGGCATGGGCACCAACAGATCTAGCATCTTCTGTGAAAGGTGAGGCCAGATGGTCAGAATCTCCTTCTGGAGCTCAGAGTCCAGCTGCTGCCAGTCCGCCCCACCTAAAAGAAAGCCGGTGAAAAGGAGGTCGGCTGGTTGCCAAGAGAAGGAGAGAGGGCGGACTAGGCTGCTGGGCTCGTTCCACATGCCCCGTGTCCCACCTCTCCTTCCAGAAACTCACCGTGACGATGACGCAAAGACGGCCTAGACCTTGCCGGAAGACCACACGGTGGGCTTCATGAAGGGGCAGGGATCGATCCCTGGTGGCCAAGCCGGACATTGTCCACCGGGCCACACACTGGAAGCACCTTCAAAGCTCACCAGAGGTATGTTCTCTACGTGGGGCTGCCCTTGAAGACAGTCCGGATACTTCCATTGGTCCAGAATAGAGCTGCCAAGTTATTAACGGGGACCATACTCCCATATCACGCCGGTCCTATATCATTTACACTGGCTGCCAATTGAAGTCCGGGCCCAATTTAAAGTGCTGGCAATGACCTATAAGGCCCTAAACAGCTTGGGTCCGGATACCTGAAGCTGTGTCCACCAGCCCTGTTCCTGCACCTTCTTCCCTGTGTGCCGGCCTCCCCCTTGAGATCGGAGGCAGAGGCTCTTCTTCAGAAGCCCTCTTTGAAGGAAACAAGAGGGCAGCTACTCGGAGAAGGGCCTTTTCAGTGGTGGCCCCTGACTGTGCAATACGTTCCCCAGGGAGGTTTTCCTGGCCCTGTTGCTCTATTCTTTTCAGTGTCAGGCAAATACCTTATTTCCCCAATATTTTAACAGTTAATTGGTTTTATCCTTGATTTTATTATCATTTATCGGATACAGTGTGTAGGGTGTTGTTGTATATGGTTGCTTTGTTTTTTGTTCTTTGTAAGCTGTCCAGAGACTTTTGGTATTGAATGGCATATAAAACACTTTAAATAGACAGACAGATGAATAAAATAAGGTTAGATTAATGTCAATGCCCTTTTACATCTCAGGGAGGCTATACCACTTTACTTTTAAAAAGAAAAAATACGTGTGTATGGACACAAGCTGGTCGGACCCTGTCCTGGGGGGGGGGGTGTTGCTCCACAGGCCCCCCTCGCAGCTCCAACAGAAGCGTTGCCAAGAACCGCACCAGCTGGTCCAAATCCATGTGCAGAGCCCTTATATTTTTTGCTCTTTATCAGGGCTTGCTCCAGGACCGGAAAAAGGAGGCGTGTGCCAGGGCAGTGAGGGTGCTCATCTCTTGGGGTGCATCGTGTGCATGCAGAGACCACAAAGACATGCTGGACGGAGTATGCCAGGAGCTGCAGGACTATTTTTTCTGGCTAAACATGCATGGAATGGCACCTTTAAAAGACAATGCACATCTTCACCCAGCCTACTCTGAGCTATGATGGCTGTGTCAAGATCCAATTTGCTCGAACACCACGAGGAATGCCTGCAATTTCCCATGCACAGCTCAGGCTTCTCGACAACTCAGGTCTATTCTGACTCTGGGCAAGGCTTCTAGCCAATCGCTAATGGGGCCTTTCTGCTTTAGCTGCCTGTCCACCTCCCCTATCCCGCTGCCTCGCTGCCTTACCTTTTGCGATCTTGATATCCAAGGCTGTTCGGATGAGAGCCATCAAGGTGGAAGTGAAATGGACCGTGTTGTCCTCAGCAACAGGCATATTCATCAGGACCAATCTCTGCACAAGAAAATGGGGGCGGGCAGGGAGGGGAAGCAGGCAGGAAAGAATATCGAAAATGTATCAGGGGGATGGGGAAGAATGCTTCGAAGGCAGCAAACAGGAGAGCCAAAAAGGAGGGCAAGGATCGCCCCCTCCGTCCCCACTGACTCAGATCACACCCCCGCAAGAGCACTGTCCTTTTACTGAACGGGGAGAGATGGCCCCAGGGCACTGGCATCTCCAATTCAGAGCCGCTTTAGCTTTGGTTGGTTGGTTTTGCTTTTCAGTTCCTTTGACTGTTGCATCTCAGGTGGCTCGAAAACGCAAGGCTCTTTTAAGAAGCCCGCTACCTCGCTACATCCTGGCGCCCCCTTTTTGAGATTGTTTAAAGAATGCAGATCTCATGTTTGGCAGCACATGATTGGTCATGCAATGGGTCCAACTTATCTGAGGCTGAAGAGAGGGGAGATAAAGTGCAAATGAAGAGAGACCAATGACCAAGGCAGGCGTGGGTGGGTCATGCTCCTTTACCCCCAGGGGGCAAACAGAATGGCCAAATCCACTTCCCAGAGAGTATATACTGCTTTGGGTATATTCTGCACCTCTCCTTGTTCCCCAGCCACACCCACCACCCTAATTCTTGCGCTCTCCGGGAGCACCGCGTGCCCAGAGACATCAGGCAAGGCACCAGCTCAGACAGTTTCCATGTGCATAGGAGGAGGCAGGGAAACGGACCCTGTGCTTCTGAACGCATGCACGTGGAAGGAGACCTGAGAGAAGCCATAGGTGGACACGCCTGTGCAATGGCCCCGAAGGCTGTGATTGAGCATTCCTCTCTTGTAGCATCTGAACTTGGCCTTCCAGGATCTGAGACTTGGACATTTTGGCCACAACCCTGCAACTGGATGCATCCAGGCGTGCCAGTCGTTCCAGTGGGTGTTCTCCTACCCAGTGAGTCTCCTGTCAGGTCACATCTCCCAAGAACCTGGTCTGCAGATTCCTTCCATTACTACGAAGGGTGAAAGACCATTTAATTAATGCTACCGCGACACTCACAGGGCCTTCTCTAGCTTGACCTCCGTGCCAGGCTTCCTCTTTCCTGAGCAGGCCATGCAAAATGGTAAGTCAAGTGCTCCACTGGGAAGACGCCAAGCTGATGAGCATGCCATCCTCCATCTGTCCCTATATTCCCACTGGCCAACTGGGACGGCATTGCTCCCTCCCATTCTCTTCCTATACAGGTGCTCTATTCTAGACTTCTTCTCTTACGCAAGGGAATTAGTTGTATTTTGTTCACAGCAGTGAAAGAGTCTTGTCTCTTATTGGACCAGCTTCTATCAGTCAAGTACAGCGAGGTTTCAGGTTCCAACTCGTTATCAGGCAGAAGAGTTTTCTATGATTCAAATGCAAACTAGTACATGCATTCTTGAAGGCAGCTCTACTAGCCTCAGTAGGATTTATTCCAAGTTCCCTTGCGCATGTCTGCAGCCACGGATACTTAAGCAGCTTTGCATCATGAGGACGTGGTCTAAGATCAGTATAAGCTGCTCCAACCTGAGTCATCCCATTGGCTCGACTCATCTGGGCAAGTCTACTCTAAAAGGCAGTGGCATTCTGTGATCTCTGGCAGGGCCCAATTCCAGCCCTGGACTCTGGACTCTCATACACGCAAAACATTCACTTTGCAATGGAATGTTTGGAGCCAATATGGCGACAATTATCCACGCTATCTCCCAAGCTAAAATTTCTTTGCAAAGATTCTCCCTTACATTACCATTGGTACCGTTTTAGGGCCGGGAGCTAAGCCAGTGATGGCTAATGGGTGTCCCTCCAGATGTTCTTGGACTACAGCTCCCACAATCCTTCACCATATGTTGGCTAGCTGCAGTCCAGCCACATCCAAAGACCCACACATTCCCCATCCCTGAGCTAAACCAAATCACGCCCACCTGTTTCCTACAGCGAAAAGGGGCAGCCTTAACTCTGGTGGCAGGGCCAGCCCTTGCAAACGAGCTCTGCTTCCGGCAGCACACATCTGACTACTAGGCGTAAGATGTGAGCACAGCTGGGTACAAATAACCCTCAAATGCACCAAGCCACCGCCTTCTGCCCCGCTATCCCGTGCTTCGGCCTTTCCCGTTCCTCACTGAGAGTAGCCCACGAAGGAAAGAAGGGTTGTTCTACCTTATATGCAACTTTGGAGGGACATCTCTTCCCGAGGCCTAGTGGTGGGGACATGAGGGTCAGCATTTCATACATCTCAGTGTAATGGATGCGGCCACTGCTCGTGGAGGGGAAAGAGGACAGAGGGGACAGGGGGTCGGGGGGGGGATGCAGAGAAACGGAAAAAGGGCATTCCCAGAGACCAAACCCCCGAAACAGAACAGAACACAGGGAACAAAAGAGAGGAAACAAAATAAAAAACAGACAAAACAGGAAAAGAACAGAAGACCCATTAATCAATGCAAATCATACAGGACAGCCTGTGTTGATGAGGATTTATAGCACTGCTCACACAGGCCCAGGAATGCTGCCAGCACGATCCGCCTGCGCTCTGGGATCCCGGCTGACGCTCCGGGCGGCTCCTCTTTTCTGGAAGGGGCAGCCCCCGCCCCGGCCGGCTCCTCGGACTGTGTGCAAGTGGTATAAATCAAGATACACAACACTCCAACGAGGGGTTATTCAGGAGAGATGGAGGGGCGCAGAACCAGAGTTGCTCCCCGCGACTCTTGCCAGGGGTGTCTGTCAGTCCTGCCATTCCTGTAGTGGCATAACCCGTGGCTGAAGTGGCATGTACCCCCCGCTCTGGCAGTGCGTACGCAGCAGAAAGCGGCATCTTGCATAGGAGGGCAGTGAGACGGGGGTCACTGGTCAAAGGAAGGCATCCGTTTGCTTCCATCCGGCTCTGGGGATGGAGCACTGGCCCAGCATGCACTGGTGCAAAGGCATGCTAAGGAGCTCAGAAAACAAAAGCAAGAAGAGAAGTCCTCATGCCATGCTCCCCGGCCCCCTCCTTCCCTCCCCCCCCCACTTCTCTCTCACATGCGGCTTCAAGTTCCACCCGGCCGGAGTTTAAAGAGTCTCACAGAGGCAGCTGTTTGGCTTCGCAAGGCCCAGTTTCATCTGGACCCCCCATTTCAAAGCAACGGGGGGTCACTTCCTAGCTGCAGCATTCCAGCCTAGCGTCAGTGCTTCGTGTCTAAAAGGCACCAGGGCTCCAATCTCATGGAAAATCCCATTCTCTGATCTGGGAGCTCCTTCTGGAATCCTTAACCTTGCTATAAGCCTGGGGACCAGCAAGCCGGAAACGTAGACCTCTCAGCATGTTTTCTTCACAGATTACTTCTCTTGCCTGCTGGCAGGTGAAGCAAAAACACCCGGAGAAAACGCCAGGGGAGGGTCCACCAGCAAGTCTTCCGTTCCTCCAAAAAGGTTTCCAAAATGGACTCCGGGGCTGGCATAGTCAAGCACCTACGTGAAGTGAAACTTTGCCCGTGCCAGGCTTACATTAAACACTGCTCCGGGTTTCTCGCCTCCCCCAAGGTGAGATGGCAGGCTGAGCCTTGCCTGCTAGTTCTTAAGGGAATTCTCCAGGCTCATCTAAAATCTTCGGAGCAGATGAACACGGAGAGGATGCTTAAACATCGGATTGCTTTCCAGCTGTGAAAACAACACTGATTCTACCTAGATACTTAATTGCGGTTACCTCCGTATTTGGGCAGTGCGCTTAATTACTGTACCTTTTGTCAATCAATTTCCCCAAACTGTCCTCTTTCCTCCCTGCTTTATTTTGCTTTTAATTTAAAAAGCCCGGCCTGTTGCCCTGCCAAATGACACGCTGAACCAGTGCACAAGCCACAACGATGGTGGTTTATTTAAACCTGGATTATTTGTGACTGTGCAGGAAAGGTGGACATGCTGCCCCCAATGGCTTGCCCCTTCCACTTTGTTTCTGCTTTGGTAAATGACCCAAATATGTCCCATTCCTGGGCTGCTTGGCGTGAAATCCAAACCCAGGTACTCTGGATGGTTGAGGGAGAGACAACCCAGGTTTTGCCCATCAACAAACCATGGGTTAAAACTCTGCATTCTTTCTCCCTTAACCATCCAGGGTGCTGGGAAATATTTACTGAAGTGGAAATGAGAAGCAGCTGAGAGGCAGGGCTCCATAGTTGGTGTTATGTGCAAACTGTCCGGACCTCAAAGTGACTTGGACACATTTAAAAGTTGTTATGGGGATGTTTCCGCAGGAGGAAAGCTTGGCTGGCTGGCATGCTTTTATCACAGGCTTCAACACAGCCACTTCGTAAAACTGCTATCTTCAAAGCAAGATGGATACTTTGGAATTTGTTAAACTTCCCCCCTTCCCTGTTTCAAGCTCCATAGTCCTGAGTTCTCAGAGTGAAGCCTTTCAGAATGGGAATCACATTCAGTACTGGCATGAGCAACGAAGCGAATCACAGCCTTGAGGTCTTGCTGTAAATCTTGCAAGAAAAAGGAGAGCAGAGCTTGAGAGGGACCACAAAGTACTGTGGAACAACAAGTGAATTTAAAATACAAGGGGATGTGGCTGGTTTAATTTGATTGGCATGACTACAGAAAACCCAGATAAGCTTCCCTTTGTTTCCAGAATGACAGAAGAGCCAAAAACTGGTGAAAATTTGGTCAAGTGCTATCCACAGGAGATGAAAAATAGGCAAGGGTCAGGTTGCCCAGTGACCTCTTGCTCTTCATGGCTGGGCAAGTGGTCAGCCCATGAATAGAAACCGACAGACTTCAAGAGGCTCTCTCTCCTGCTGGCTAGAAGTGTGTAAGGATGGAAGGAAATATCTGTGCAAGAGGCAACCGCGGCAGGACACGTTTCCCACTGCTGCTGAGAAGTGGGAGCGAGCCCACATGCTTCCAATGCCTCTGCATGATCCAGAGTCTCCTGCACACGCTCTGTGGGAGCCACTCGTAACACTTCTGCCAGCAATGTCTGCCGTGGAATGCAAGAAGCACCTTCTTATACTTGATGCTTCTGCACCGCAATCGAGGCAACGCCTGGATTTGCTTTGGCTCTGGAAGGTTCAGATGTGTTGAAGAGTTGGATGTTTAGTGAGAAAGCCAACGTGGGCAGCCTGTGAGATGAGGGGAAAGCTTGTGGTGGAAACTGTCTGTTTTTGTTTTTTACGCAAGCAGGCACTAACAACATTTTCACCTTGCTGTGGTGAGGCTTTTGGCAGGGAACTCGTGAAGTGCCTCCAAGGACAACAGCAGGGAAGAAAGAAATAAAACATGCTTTGGATAGTTGCCTTCTAAAGAACCTTGATATCACTGGGTGACAGGCCACTGAGCAGAAGCTATCGTTTCATGGCCATCTTTGCCCAAAAGTGCAGTAAGGCTACACTGCAGTAAAGGAAGGGTGAACTGCAGTAAGGCTACACTGCAGGAAGGGTGCCCTAGAAGTAGACCAGTAAGAAGTACAGAAGGATGGCACATTTACTTTCCAGAGCTGAAACAGATTCTGTTTGCACAGCACAGATGTATTACAGACAGCTTTCTTTACAATAGGCAAAATTTGGTAATCATTGGCCATCGACATCAATGTGGTTGCATTCTCTTATATAGCCTCTTTCTTATTTCAGAAGAAACTATTTATTTATTTAAAACATTTTTATCCCGTCCTTTGCGATAAAATGTCTCAGGATGGCTTACAATAATTACTATTTATTCTAATCATTCAATTTCAATTCAATTCAATTTATTCTAGCATGTTCGTATAACAAGAGCGTACCATGATGGGGTTTGCTCAACATGACAGCTCATCACGGATAGCTATTATGGCATGGAAACCCAGACCAGAACCTGCAGGGTGGCTTGTTTCAGGGCAACATGTTGTACAAGTGTGGTTAAGTTAAAAAAAAAAGAATGAACATATTTGCAGACCTTCTGTGTACAGATTTTTTTTTAAGGAAATGATCTGCCAGCCCTTCACAGAACCACTCTGGCACTTTGAAGGGGCTGTCAGCAGCTGTCAAAACAGGAATCACAAAAAACAGCTGTCGAGCTGGGTTTTGCAAATCTCCCCCTCCAAAAAAGGGATATAACACAAAAGTGTGAGGAGCCAAAAATAGCTCATGAGGTGGGGCAGGACGGGGAAAGATAAGTCAGTCCTATTACTGGAGGGGTCCAGGGGAAGGAGGGGAAGGGAAGGGGCAAACAACCCACGGGGAGCCCAACTGTCTGTCAGTTGCACTGTGGTTCTTTAGTCAACAACCAGCCCATGATTGGTGTGATGTGCCAATGTATTCTCTCTCTTAATAGAATGAGTAAGATAATCATTGATATGGAGGTTGAAAGCACTAGGCATCTATGTGGAGCTTGGATAATGAACTAATCTGTGTGGGTCTCTCATCTCAGAAGTCATTTGCTTAACTGTGTTAGAGATTACTTGGAATCAACTTCAGGAACACATTCTGTGAGGGTCAAAGGGGCAAATCGCAGAGCTGAGGGTTCCTTTACCCATTAAAGAGCCAGTTTCTCTTACGGACTTGATGGCCAGTTTTATGTACACAGAAATACCATTTTCTAGTCTGAAGTATATAAAACTGCCAAGGATAGAACCATGTTGATCCTAGTCCCTAGACCCAGAAACTAAGCTGTTTGTTTGTTTGTTTGCTATTTTTGCCAGAACAGGCTGAAATGGCAAGGCCACAATTTAGGCTCAACAAATGACTAAGCAAGCCTTTCAAGACCCGTATGAGTGGAACCGGTAATTTACGGAAACTGAGAAAACCCTAGCCTAGTTAAGCCAGGTTAAAAAGAATCTATTGTGGATGCACGTGAGTCTTTGTATACAGGGTAAAAATGGGGATATCTCAATGACTTGTTTTTTGTCTGTTTATAATGAGATGGGAAGCCAGTATAAGAACCACACCACTTCAGTGAAATGAAGTGCTTCTCTGAACACAATACTTTCCTTTGCATGAAGAACTGGATATTGATGAGGAGAGTTCTAGGCCAGCCTCCTTCCCGATATGATATGCTAGCGTCCTATGTGAGGGATCTCTTTGGACTGAGGAGCATCCAGCAATGATGACCTCCCTGCCTACTATCTGAAATAGAGCAAGCCAGATGCAAGATCCCGTCTCAGTGAAAACAGGGCAGGTTGCTTGCGTCTGGCCAGCCGAATGGCACGGTTACATTATCTCTGAGGGTCCCCGACACTGAAATTCCGAGTGTTCACAAGTCGAGCTCTGTAGCTCCTTAAAGCTGCCCTTCCGAACAGAAGTGAAGTAATAACAGCAACTTATTCTTCCCCCCCTACCACGCCACATCCTTCTGATTTGCGTACTTCTTCAGCCCTTGAAAGCGCGCTTGAAAGACAGGAAGTCTGCAGGGCTGCAAACTTGGAAGCACTCCCAAACAACCTGTCTGTGCCACGGGAGACAGGCAGCCCGCAAAAATCAAACACGCTCCCGTTCCATTCTGGAGGACCAACCTGGGAATGCATTTGCAATTTAGGCCGAGAACCAAAATGTGTTTCCTGAGCCCTGCCTGGCTGTTACAGCTGCTGGTTCTGAGCAGACTCGAATCTCTTTAAACTCGAAGGAAAGCGATGCTAGGGTTCCCTTGTGAGGTGTGGAGCAGGGAGGAAGGGAAGGGTGTGATGGATGTCCCTGTGACTGGGGCGTGGCTGGGGGGTGGGAGGCAAACCTTGCAAGCCACCCTGCAGGGGCAGTTCTCTCCCAGGCCCAGAGGAGGCGAGATCACCCGTACTAATTTGTACATATCTTTATACAGGATCCTGCCACTGGAAAGGAAACACAGGTGGGTTAATAGGGCTGCTCAAGAAACGGGAAAGCGGAGTCAGGTGTGTAACTTGTGGCACCCAAGTTGCGTTTCTTTCTCCTCCCGTCTCCCACTAGGAAGAGGCTCTGAATGGTCCCCACCCCCTGTAAAAAATATAGCTATCGCCTTTTCTATTCCGACTCATTCTGCTGAGGAGGATATATCATGGGGAAATGGGTTCAGAGTAGCAGAGCTGATCGTATCGTATGTGCCAACAAAAAGGACATGAAAGAGCTAAAATGGCCCCGATCTGAGAAGCAAGTGCTTTTGCACAGTCCGCTGCTGAGATATGTTTCAAGCTACCGCTGTGATGCGGAGGTCCTGCATCTATTTCATGTCGGCCTGTGAGTGTCTAACATGATGTGCAGAGATATAAAATCGCTGCCCAGTTTTGCACAGTGATAATAAGAAAAGAGTACAGAACCGAAACTTGAGCTGGCATCACTGGACCAGCCCAACACATCCAGTCATTTCTATCTCCTGAAATGAGCTGCGGACCAGAGACAGGAATAGGAGAGCCACCTTATATTTAATGCTACCGCTGTGGCCGCTGCAAGGAGGGAAAGATTTTGCCCCTTCTGTGCATCGCACAACGCAGTGAAGCTGACTTGCAAGCTTACTCCTTCTCCATCCCTGCAAGTGTTCATAGCTGGCAAATGATGTCTCAGTTCTCTGTGCAAAACCCTGAAGTCGTTCACAATAGTTAATCCTGTTTCCCCATCTTAACCTATTTAGCACTGAGCTGATAAATCTTCACCAAGGCTCCAAGTGGGGATTCACAGGAGTGCGACATTCACACCTCTGTGTGTGAGCGAGCTAGCATGTCAGTCAGAGAAGGCTAGACTCCTTCTTTTATTTGTTTATTTAAATTTTTTATATGCTGCTCCGTTCCAATAGGTTTTGGGCAATTTAAATCATATTAAATTTCAAATAAAACTGACATGAGAACTAACCTGGGAAGGCCTGTTGGAAAAGGCATGTTCTTCGTTCCCTCTTAAAGGTGGGAATTCTGGAAATCAGATGCCTCATTCCTAGAAGACCATTCCATGGCTTAGGGGCAACCACTGGAAAAGTCCTCTGGCTAGTCGACATTAATCTTACAGCAGAAGCAGGCATCAGAAGATTATGCCCAGAGGACCTGAGCTGGTGAGGCGGAATGTATGGCCAAGGCGCCTCCTGAAGGTGTTTTGGACTTCTTCTCTTTGACATACTAGTTTTCTTCCTGTCTGCACACTGTCTGCCTCCTTAACCGATCAGTGAAAGGGCAGGACAAACTATGTTGGGGTCTTAAATGACGCTTCAGTGTAGAAGTACAACAATTATATGTACATGTTTGTATTGGGCCCATTAAGCACAGCAAGCAAGTTCCAGTGAGGAAGGTGGATCCTCCATAATTCCACCAAAGCCCAATGGCTCTTAAAGTCAGGCCTAGCAAAACACCTGTTTAATAGGTTTGCTATAGGAAATTTAATGGGAATATATGGGGTTGGGGGTGAGAGAAAATGTAAGCTAGGGGGGAAAAAATCCAATTTTCTGTTTTTCTAGAACATTCAAGAAAATAACAATGGTTTCCTGGCTTAAAATGAGCAACTAAAGTGGTACCAGTGAAAGAACAGTCAACAGCTTCTAAATGAGAAACAAAATTTAGAAGACTAGCCTGCAGCACCTTGATGATGCATATATTTATTGAGGCACAACCTGGAGACTTAATTTCCTTCCTGAGCTGCATTATAGGCGCTTGCTGTTGAAATCCCTTAACACAATAAACATAATCATCATGAAAGTGCCACATATTCCCCCTCCCTCCCTCCCTCCCTTAAAGTAGCTTATAAAAGTAAAAGCAAAGCTAGTCTAAGTGTCTATTGCTTGCTAGAATCACAGAACTGTTCCAGCAAAATACAATCCTTCCTTGGGCTGTTTGGAGCACTGCAATTCCAAATTCTTTCTTTCATAGTTTATCTAAGTGCACACCACTCTGTTTCTAGGATGTGGTCTGAAATGCTCAGAACCTTGTGCAGGTTATCCCAGAAATGTGCCATGCATGCACATCTGAGAACTGGGACCCATGAGCAAGAGAATGTGGCAGCTTTTGGTGCCCTCCACCATTCCAAATTAAGGAAAATACTCACAAGTTTGGAAGGAGAGGCGTGCACAAAACTACTCCGCAGAGGGTCAGAGTGGGCCGCTCCCCGTCCATGCTAATGGACAACATTTAAGGACTACAACCTCTCAACATGTAGTGCAAACTGATGAAGCCCAGCAAGAGCTAGGAGATTCTTCTGATTTTATGCTTCAGATCTGCCTCCAGAGGAGATCTGCTCTCTCCAATCCATGTTGTGCGTTGGATGTTAAGACTTTAGAGGATATCATTGGAAAGGAAGAGAAAAATCTAGTCTGGATAAGAAAGTGTGAGAGGTCACACTGTGAAGTAATATTATCAAGAGAACAGCAGCTTGGATGAAATCACAGAACACAACAGCACCAGAGTTTGAGCGTGCAAAGACAGATTCTGTCCAGTTAGTGAACTTCCAGGATTGTAAGAGTTCCAAAGATAATCGCCTTTTCCCTATGGATGTGAACAGGCACACAGATTTTAAGTGGCCACCATATTTGCCGAACTCTAAACCCTAGAGGGCCCCAATGCCAGCTGGAGAAAGAACGAACCTGTCAAGCTTTCTGATGGGAGATTTGAGGTGGGCTACCTGGAATCACAACAGTGTCTGAGCAAGTTCAGGCCAAGCACTATCACGTGTGGACACGTATAAGGAAAACCCCATGGGAGACAAAGTGGAAAGCAAGTTCTCCAAAGCGCTCTTGAAACATCTGGGGTGCGTGTTTGGGTGTGTCCCTGACGTTCGGTGACAGGATGGCTGCTCCTGCCAGAAATGGTCTGAGAAGTGTTCTGAAACCGTGTCCCTGTTGGCATGCTGTAACCCAAAACGATGCCACATCAGAAATGACTATCAGGCACTCATCCTTAAACACTTGCGTCCAACGGGAAGCCCTGCTTATGCACGGCTAGCAGTGTATTTGCACACTCAGCAAAGAATGTGTCCCTGTCATTCCTACCACGCAGGAAACACACGTGTAGTTGGAGCAGGCAACAGGAATGGCCTGCCTGCTTCGATTTAGAGGCAGCTTGCAAAACCACGGCTATAGGATACAAAACCACAGAACTTATGGACCTCTGATGCTTTATTTTTCCATAGATTGCTCTTAACCCTCGATTAAATCTATCCAGACTCCGAATTTTTGCCGGGAGCCACTTTGCTGGGGCTTTGCACAAGTACTTTTCAAATCTATGGGACAGAGAAAAGCCCTTCCGCCCATCTGTGTTTGACTCGGGAGTCACAGCTCAACAGGCTTTGCAAAGGTCCTCCAAGCAGGGTGTGTCTACATACCAGGCAGCTCGGTCATATTCTGCCCAAATCCGTACAAATTCATCAAGGTGATGCGGTCCCAGGATGGAGGAATCTCGAGTCAGGTATTCGAAATTGTCCATGATGACGGCCACAAAGAGGTTCAGCATCTATGGATGGAAGAAGCAAGACCAAGGCATAACGAGGGGGAGAGATTCTTATTCTCATTTCTATGCCATCTCATAGCTGAAGCTCCCTGGGTGCTTTTCAACGGTGCGTAAGCAAAAAGGAACAGACAGTGCAAATATAAAAACAAAACAATGCAAATGATTTTAAAACAGCTAGAAGACACGCAGTAAGAATGACCCCACAGAGGAAAAGAATCGCCTGGGGATTTTACAGGCCTCCGCATAAAGGGCAGTCTTGACCTGGTGCTGAAAAGATGGCAAGGTTGGGGCCAGGTGGGCCACAGGGGGGAGGCACCGCAGAGAAAGCCCCCCCCCGCCGCCGCCACCCACTGAGCTTCCTTCAGGGTTCACACTTGGAGCAAGGAAGTGGGACAGAAGACAGACAAGGATGGGGAGAGACAAATGTAGAAACTTAGAGGAAAGTGGCTACGCAACACGCTGAAAGAGGGAGAGCAAGATTCTTTCCCTGTGTTGTACATTGGATAAGGATCAGGTTTGTTTAACAGCATGTAATATCAGTATCCAGAAATCAGAGGAAGTGAATCTGTAAAGGAAGCCACAGCCTTGAATGCAGAAGAACAGAACAGGGCTGTCACGAATAGGGCATTCTGGAGGGTTTTCATTCATAGGTTGGCCTAAATCAGAAATGATGGCACAGAACACCACCAACAACAGGTAGCAATATGCAGCTTTCTCAGCCAGGCTGGTGACAGCGGAGCCAAGAATTCGGGATCACGCTGGATCCCTTTGCACGCCACCTTCCCCCTAGTCAGGGGCTGTGCACACAGATGTGTCAGCAACCTGGGGGTACGAAGAGGGAAATGGGAACTCACCAAGAAGGAGCAGAAGAAGATGAAGGAGACAAAGTAAACGTACGCCAGATCCGTGCCACAGCGCTCGTTCACGTTTTGCCCAGATGTGGCGGTGGTGTCTCGCTCGCATCCTTTGCCTTCCAGACACGAGAGCATGATCTCCTGCCATGCCTCCCCTGTGGCACTCCTGCATCCGTGCAAAAGAGATTCCCCCTGAAAATGTGCTGCTATGCCTGAGCTGTCTCCCCTGCTCTTGCAGCGTCGGTTAATGTTAGACAGAACAACGCCTGCTGTTTCAGGAGCATTTGGCACTAGGTTGCTCATCTACTGTCTCTGCTTTCGGTTTTGTTCCTTTCTGGCTTTTCTGCCTCATAAGCTCTAGGTGGTGCTGTGACAGGGAGGACCAGCTCAGCTACAGAAGGGGAAATCATGCTTTCATTTACTTTCGCAATTAAATGACTCATTATCCCTACTCTGCAAACAGGCTTGCTGAAAGGGCTCTTTAGATACAGAAGTGAAATTGGAATGCCACAATATCATCTAAAGAACTTGCAAGCAATTTTGAGTAGAGATGCTGAGAGCACAATTAATATCTTGCATAGAAAGGCCCACCGCGTCTCCGTGAACAGTTTGTTTTTGGAGAGGTGGTGGATGAAGTGGCAAACCTACACAAACTCGGTTTGGATGGCTTGACAAATCAGGGTGAATTTTGAGCACATTTACAAGGATTTCACACTCCCATGCAGCTGGCATATCGCCCAGAAATTTTCATACTGGCCAGTCTTCCAAAGCAATTGCAAATACTACTTCCCAACAGCCTCAACAACCTTTAAACTGAGCAGAGTACTTATATCACTGGATCATCACTAATTTCAAACTTTATTACATTCAGTTAGACAATAGAGGGAGAAAGCTGATACGACTTATAATACGATCCAATCAGATTTTGGAGGTGTACAGAACGTCCCGCCTCTGCATCTAATTAGCCTATTTAGTGTAATTAATTTCTTTAATCAGTGTATATCTCACTTTGTTGCTGTTCAGTCACAACGTTGTGCCCATGGGCAACATTCCTCCAGGCTCTCCTGTCCTCGACCATCTCCAGAGTCCACCCACGCCCACACCCACCACCCCACGGACCCCTCCCAGCCACCTCATCCTCTGCTGCCCCTTCTTTTGCTGTCAATCATTCCCAGCACCAGGATCTTTTCCAGTGAGTTCTTCCTTCTCATTAGGTGGCCAAAGTATTTGAGCTTCAGCTTTAGTACACGACCTTCAAAAGAGCAGTCAGGGTTGATTTCTTTTAAGATTGACAGGTTTGATCTCTTTGCAGTCCAAGGGACTCTCAGCATCGATTCTTCGGCACTCAGTCTTCCTTATGTTCTAACTCTCACAGCCATACATTGCAACTGGGAAAACCATAGCCTTGACTATACGAAGTCGGCAGGGTGATGTCTCTGCTTTTTAGTATACTGTCTAGATTTGCCATAGCCTTCCTCCCCAGGAGCAAGCGTCTTTTAATTTCTTGGCTGCAGTCACAGTCTGTGGTGATCTTGGAGCCCAGCAAAATAAAATTTGTCACTACCTCCATTTCCCCTCCATCTACTTGCCAGGAAGTGATAGGACCAGATGTCATGATCTTAGTCTTCTTAAGGTTGAGTTTCATTAAGCCAACTTCTGTGCTCTCCTCTTTCACCCTCATCATGAGGCTCTTTAGTTCCTCTTCACTAAAAATATCTCTAAGAAGTATTTGGAGGTTTGGGTGGGCTTTCTTGCAAGACAGCTGTGATGCTCACTTTGGCAATAAAAAGGTTAATCTGAGGCAGCGGTCCTGATGCAAACGATCTGGTAATTCCCTGAAAGAGGAGCCTACAACTCTTGCTTGCTGTGCCTGTCCTCTCCCTCAAGACCAGAGAGCACACACGTTGTCCAAGATTCCCTTCAGAGTCCCACTGCCCTTTGAAGAGTTTCCAGCAATCTCAGGAGGTAAAGAACAGAGAAAGATTCAAAAGATGAATTGGAGACAAGTCTTCTGAGGAGCAGTACGGCTGTCCTGCTTAACCTGCACTTTGCCGAGCTGGACGCAGTTCAGCAAAAGGTGTGCGCCTGAGTGTGAGTGTGTGCAGGTGGTGTGGTTTTGTACTGAGTAATTCCTGAGTGATTTCTCCGGCAAGCTTCCGAAGGCTTTTTGACATTGCACCGGGAACCCCCCATGTTGCTTTTTGAACAAACGTCTCACTGGATCCCCGCATGAATTTAAAAGCATTTACCTGAAAAGAAGCATGAGTGAACCTAGAAAACTGCGGAAATTGTTGTGGCGGTTAATGTGGCTGTCCTCTTCTAATCTGATATTCCCAAAAACCTGGAGACACACAGAGACGTGAGCACTCAGAAGGGCAGGACACTATGAGGACGACTGATTTCTCCCCTCTTCAAGTTGTGATGAGAGAGGGGCAAATGAAACCATCACAGTTGGCGTGCAAGGTAGATGGAAATCTCCTTTAATTCTCTAAGCGTTTCCCTCCCTTTTAGCCAGCATGGTTAAACATGCGGTTGAACTACATGTTACACTGCAGCTCCATGTCATGGAGCACCAGCAGAGACTTCTGTGTTGCAGCGTGTTCTTGGAAGTTGTAGAGACAGGAGAGGAGGGGAGGCAGACTGTTCCTGTGCCACACGAGCTTCTCTAACCTGCACGCCATCACCCTTACCCTCACTTTTACAAGACGTGGGCAAATAGCGGTTCCTGGATTTCGTATGGCGTTACAGTACCTCTCACCCACCGCACGCAAAAGAAGCACTTGCCTCTAGACAAGAACAGAATCTGCACTAGTCATAACATCTTAAGTTAACACTTAGGGCTGTGTGCGAAAGAAAAGGGTTTATCCAGCTCATGAACCAGTTCGGTTCTTGATAGGATTAACTCCCCAGGAGGAAGAACAGTGCTGTGGGAGCAAGGATCCAGCCACCTGCAGTCTGGAACACCATCTCCTTTGAGCACCTGGCCTTAAGTATCATTATTCTACGACAACTAGCGGCTCAGTGGGTTCTGTCCTTAAATCTCGCCCATGTTTTCCTAGTTCTTTTACGTGGTGAGAGCGAGCCTTCCTGGACGATCGCTTACCTGCATCCCGATTATTGCATAAATGAAGAACAGCATCGCAATGAGGAGACAGACATATGGCAGGGCCTGCAAAGTGTGAACACAGCAAGAGCCTGTTTCATTCCGCGCATCATATTTATCTATTTAAAACGTCTCTATCCTTCTTTGCTGACTTGACAAGAGGCCCAAGGTAGCTGACACTGAATAACTGCGAAATGGCCAAAAAAGGCAGAGGCAGAAGCGTTTGACTTCCGTACGAACGAGGCAGTCTGGCTCACCTGGTTGCCTAGAACTGCTGGGACATTCTCTGCCAAATACTGGAAAGCTAACAAAGGATGGATAGCTAAATAAACTATATGGGCAGATTTCAGCAGAACGCTGACACCCTTGCCACGTCTCTTACACCCCGCCAATTCCCTTGCACAAGCGGTCCTCCTTGCTCACAAACTGCCATTTGGCCCTTCTGGGTCACCCTGAAAGTCGAAATGCTTAACCCTGGGAAAAGGCAAGACAGCAGAGCTGGCATAACGGAACTCCACCTCTCGGCCTCCTCTAGGAAGGAGCGTTTCTACCCATTCTGGAATTTCTCCTGTTGCTGTTAAGCGCTATCAGGTTGTCTCCGGCTTCTGCTGTCAGGGAGGAAGGAATAATGCAGTGAAATGCAGGATCAGTGTCGAGGGTCATGAATAGGGGCAACGCTTTGGCATCACATCTGCGGCAGGGACAGAGCAGGAGGCCTCACAGCCCCACAGCTGCAAAATAAAGGCCCAGTGGAATGTGATCCTATTGAACATGGCATATCTTCTGCTTGCATTTCTTTTAAAATGGGCTGCCTCTTGGCTCTTGGGAATGGTCCGCACATTCCACCTGCAAGCAGGAAGGCCTTGGTAAGACTGTCTTGCTGGAGGACTTCCCGTAGGCACCTGCAGGAAACTGGTCAGCGTGAGAAAAGGGAGGCTGAACTAGACAAGGGTTTGGTCTGATCCCACAGAGCTCTTAGGGCAGACATCTTGATCACACACCTAGAAATCGCTCCCGCAGTAGACTTCTACTTACGGTACTTCCTGGGTGGGCATAACTCATCGTAGCAGCTCCCTGGACTGCAAACTTCTCCAAGAGCTTCCCCTTCTCCAGACCATGCTCCAAACTTTATGGATGGCTGACTCTCTGATTCAGAGCATCAAAGCCCAGCAAAGATTTGTGCTGAAGCTCGCCGAGAACATGTACCCAACGTTCAAAGGGCTCATTGCCCCCAGCCATTCATTAACCTCAGGCAGAAGACGAGAAATCTCTGATTACCTTGAATGACTGCACAAACGTCCACAACAGAATTCGAATGGTATAACCCTGGCGAAGCAGTTTGATGAGACGGGCAGCCCGGAATAGCTTCAGAAAACTCATGTTGAAGCTGCTGGTATTTACCAACTTAATACACATATATCAGAGAGAGAGAGAGAGAGAGAGAGGAGAGAGAGGAAGAGCAAGATCAATCCATTAAATGAAATCTGAGAATGAGCCCTCACACCCAGCCCTGAACTCGGAGCTCCCGCAAAGGGGAGGCAAATGAAACAGGCTTCACCTTGCTATCCGTCAAGATAATTTCTGTAATGCTGCCAATCACAGTGATGAAATCAAAGATGTTCCATGTGTCGCGGAAATAGTTCTGCAAGAAGATTTGGGGGCGGGAGAGAAACCAGGTTGTTAACATGCAGCAGGCAGTGGCCTCCTTTCGAGAACGCTGCTCACCCACAGCCCCCGAGGGTCCAATTCTCCCTTCGTGATCAGTGGGGCTCAGATTGATGGCCCCTCCGCAGTCGTTGGGCCTCTGTTCATGGCAAGGGTGCCCTTCTGCCAGATGGTGGCTGCCTCCAGGGGAGGGCTGGTAATCAATGCCTGCCACAACTAAAATAATTTATGGCCAGCCCGAGCTTTTTGTCCCGGTCTCATAGGCAAAGGCTCCTCGCTCTATGCATCATGCCACATGCATCTGCATTAAAAAGCAGCCTTTGGTCCCGCTTTGCCAATGTGGGTCATTCAAGGACAGGATCAGGAATACCAGGCACAAGTAAGGGCACATGTGTCTGTCTTTACGTCTGCTCGCCCCTCCGTCCACCTCATCCGTTTTCAGTCTTGCACCTCCAAAGGTTTTCGGTAAATGCAGAAACACACACTTGCAGATATATCGCACAAGGGCCGACAAGACACACTTGCCTTCCCGCAGAGGGAACTGCATCGTTCCCAAATGTGGCTCCCGACTCAGGGTGTCCCGGGAACGAGCCCCCATCGCCTGTGCTCGATCTTTCTCTCAAACTACTTGGGGACACACTGCAGAGAGCTGGGACTGCACCAGATAAGGGACCGATCCAGACTAGGAAAGCATCCTTCCTAGGTACAGCTAGATTGCCCAGAACTGGAAAATTAAAATCAATAAATGTCCTATAACTCACCAGGAAACCAAAAGCTATAATTTTCAGGACACATTCCAGTGAGAAAACCATCGTAAAAGCAATGTTTAGGTACTTCAGAGCCAGTTCATACGTGTAAGGAGCAGAATAATACTGCCAAAACAGAGAAGAAAGGCTGGGAGTCATAATACCCTGGATTCTGCTTGAATAATATAACAATTCAGGAAGTTACCCTTCCACTGTGAAGTTCCATTTCCCCCCAGAAATACAGACAGTAGATCAAACTGAAACAATTTTTAAAAAATTTCAAGCAAGCTGGAAAAAAAATCAAGTTAAAAACCAGGATCAGTCTTCTAATGTGGCATAGACGAATGTTCATGGACACAAACAAGCCAACATCCCTTAATTAGCATGTTCTTTTAACTGAGCATGTTTAATTTAATTCTCTACAGGCCTGTGTAGGACAGTTGTTCAGGGCAGAAAGAGCTGCGCTTGAGGAAAGCCAATGCAAGGCAAACTCGCTGAGAACACGAAAGAAAAGTCATGGTCCTGATGGGAACGGGGCAGAGGCACATGCTCAGGGGTGGTGCCCAGGAGCAACAACACACCTCAGTGGGACAGAGTGTGCTTTGATTTATGGTTATGTTAAACATTTCCACCCTTCTCCGGTTGAAAAAGCTACATTTGGAAAAGCAGCTTCTGTAAGGCCAGCAGGAGTGAGAGTGTTTAGCACGTAACAGCACTGCCTGGGTTCTTTAAGCCGCTCATGGCCAAAGACCTTTTTATTTAAACAATATTTTGACAACTCTTAATAATATCTGTAGGTTTTAATTTCGCAGCCAGCGTGATTCTGGGTTTTTACTTGTATTATTTTACTATGTATTATGTTTGTTTATTTTATGTGAGCCGTCCCAAGGCTATAAGTGATGGGACAGCATAAAAAAATTCTAAATAAGTAAATAAATATAGTGGGAGCAAGCAAGCGGGCTGCTTCTGATGTCCTTTTGCTTCTCTTCTCAATTATTCTCTATTTATTTATTTATAAATGTATTTATAGGCTGCCTGTAACTTCCTAGGTGGCTAACAGTACACTAAACATATTAAAATAAAATAAAGCACAATAAAAACCAATTAAAACAGAACAAATTTAAACATCTATAATACCAATATTAAAAGGGCCACAGCATTCAGGGCTAAGTGTTAATTTTTTTTCTAAAAAGGTATGTCTTCACCTGGAGCTGAAAGGAAAATAAAGATGGTGCCTGGTGAATTTCTCTAGGGAGGGAGCTCCAAGGATGGAAGCAGCGGAGGAAAAGGCCCTTCACCTGGTTGCTACCCCTCTTATCTCCTTGTGGGGTTGTTCTCGTAGGTTCTACTGAGCTTGTCTGCATTAACAGGCATCCAGGCGTTACGGGTCGTTTAGTGCCTAGTGACGCAACTCAGCAACCAATTGTGGGTTAATTTCGGATTGCTTAACCCCTAAGCAACCCAGAGTCTCCGGGTCTGAATGTCACACTAGAATCAGAGTGGCTTGTTAACTGGAAGTGGAAGTGACAAGTACACCAGAGACACCATGCTCAACTGGTCCCATTTGTCATGGGTTGCTGTAATGGCTGGATTTAGCCAATGCAAAAAATGGCACAAAAGGAAAAGGGGATGAGGAGGGCAGAGGAAGCTCCTAGAACTGCAGGCAGAAGGTCTCAGTCTGCATCCTGTTCAGAGCATCGCAGGTAAGGGGGGTGGGAAACCGTAGAAAGATGTTGTCAGCCTGGCTCAACCATGCTACCTGGATTCACAACCGCATTTCTTTAACACAGAGGATTTGGACCCAGAGAAAAGAGAGGGCATCTCCCAGGTTGCCAGCAGCTTTCGCACCTGACAACAGCACCTGCTGAGAAACCTGTGCACGCCATCCCAGGTGGCACCTCACCTTCATCATTAAGACCACGGTATTAAGCGCGATCATGGCCATGATGGTATACTCAAAGGAGGGGGACACCACGAAGTGCCAGACCCGGTACTGGAAGGTGTGTCGGTTTTGAGGCATGTAGCGGGTGAGGGGCTTGGCACTGATGGCGAAGTCGATGCAGGCTCTCTGGAAGGAGAGGAAGAAAGCAAGTTTGGCAATTGAAACGCACCCGATTTTCCTAACTGTTCGTTCTGCGCAGCCCGTACAGTGCATTAAATGCTTTACAATCAGGTAGAACAACACCTGCGCCTAATTGGCTACTTACTGATGCAAAGGGACAAGAAACACGTGTGGGGAAGAAAGAAATTTTAAGTATGGCTGAACTGAAACAATCTTAGGTTCGTTTTTTGTTGTATTTATTGTTGAAGTGGCCCTCTGATTTTCACTGTGTGTGTACCTGCTCCCCCATTTATTTTCCATCCAAGTCCTGAACTAGAAAGAAGTATGTGAAAAATGCTGCTCTTTAGGATCCTTTTTAAAGCGTATGTGTAACCTAGTGCACACCAACCCAGCTCTGCCTATCGTCCCATACGCTGCAGAGAACAACTTTCAAAGAATATATACCCTTGCCTACACTTTGATCAGACACGCTCAAAGATTCCTTGGGGCTCAAGAACTTCCCGAGAGTTTTAAAATCAGTCCGAAGACTAGATTTGAATGAAAAGCAGAACGATGGAATTGGCTTCGCTATGGAAGTTAATCCCTCCCTGACAGAGAAGGGCCAAGACATTTTGCCGCCCTTGTGGAAGACAAAATGGCGCACCGTACGCCAGAGTGGCGGTCAAATCACCAGCTGCTTCCACTGTCCTGAGGACGGCAGGTAACTCAGTAGTTACAGGACAGGTTGTAGGTGACATAGGCAGCCATGTCCACCCCCACTCTGCTGCCACTTTGGTCTCTCCCGATGGCCGCCTGAGACTGCCTCCTCACTCCACCATAGGGTAGAGCCATCCCTGCTCAATGTACATACGTATTTTGGCAAGAAGATGGAGACTCACAAAAATTCAGATGAACTCTAATATAACGCCCCCAATAACAGAAGCTGGTGCAATATAATGCCCCCGATAACAGGAGTGGTGCCATTTGTCCCTGGAACTACTGCCTTCAATTTCCTAGTCTTTAGTTGGTCTCCTGGAGATCCCTGGAGATCAGGGATCAAGACACACTGCAGTGGCCAGGAGCTCTGAGAATTGCGCCATTAATGCGCCAGCACACGTACTATCATCTGTGGCAGGAAACACAGTGGCACGGAAATAGGTGTTTTTGGATGACAAGGAACCACGAGCCTGAGATGTCACTATGCGACAACACTATTACCATTGCTGTTGCTGTTGCTGTTATTTTTTTAAAAACCCCTATCCCACCTTTCAAGACACACTTATTCCCAAAAGCACTTCCTTTCCCCTGGATACTTATGCGCCTGCAGGGGTGCACCGTGGAGCCGGAGGCAGGAACGGATTTGGAGGGTCCACCTGGCTCCCAATCCATCAGTACCAAAATGCTTTTCTTCCCCCAGCCTCTTCCTTCTTACACACATTACCTCGTTCTTCTCAAGGCTGCACTCCTCCATCATTTTGTCCCCCTGCTCCTGGAAAGTGATGATGATGAGAGCCACAAAGATGTTCACGAAGAAGAAAGGGAAGACCACAAAATACACCACGTAGAAAATGGACATCTCCATGCGGTTGCTTCGGCTGGGGCCGCGGTCCTCCTCGGTCACATCCACCGAGTGCTGCAGGACCCTGAGGGCGCAGTGAGAACACAGGAAGGGAGTGCAGTGCGTCGTGCGAGTGGCACATTCTCCCTCCGTCCCAACTCCTTGAAGCTTTGCTAGGAGACCGTGGCGCAAAACGTTTGCGCCTAGGGGCAGAGCAACGTATCTACCGTGGCCAGCAAACACATTTCTGCCATTGCAATACCGCGCGGATGAGAATCAAGCGGGGCATTAAGCTCCCTGCCACACACACTTGCAACTGCATCCAGGAAACAAGCCAAGGTGTGGGAAATAATTCTATCTGTGAAGCCGTTTTTAGGTGCAGGCATGCTGTGTGCATTGTGCTTGCACGTTGTGTTGAGTGTGACAGTTCAAATATCTTTAATCCTCCCACAGCAGTCTGCACTGGTATGGGAGGAGAAGCACTCAGATTTTCCTGCATGCACAGAGTTCTTTCTTTCTTTTATTCTAATTCTGTTCTACCCAATAGCCAAAGCTCTCTGGGGGGTTCCCAACAATTGAACCAAATCAGATTGGCTTTGAATTTAATAATCTGCACAGAGAAAACACATCTAAGACATGTCACCTCACTGTGTATTGTTTAACTCATGGGGAGTCCATGGCAGCCACCATTCTGAATCTGCAGCTCACAGTTGCTATGTCGCGCAAACCCAGTAAGTGTGGCTGTGTGACGGCTGAACAACAGTTGCATAATCCAGGGATCATTTTAGAGTTAGGCAAGGGTTGTTCAGCCTACACACAATCCATGCTCATCAGGTTTGCATGACGTGACGATCAATGCCATGGGCTAAACAAACCCTGACAAGACATGGCACGGAGTCTCTATAAACTTCTGGTGGGTGCTTTTCAGGGTGTGCACACTCCTAACAGCACCGACTCGTAAAGTATCCAGCTTCCTAGAACTGCCGACGGGATGCCTCCAGGCGGCCTACGAGAGCGTCTTTCTTTTCTTGCTTGGAGAAGCCCCATCAGGTGACAGTGGAAGACTTTGACTGGCTAGTCTGAAGAACAAGAGCGCAACCTGACCCCGAGATCTTTTCCTAAATCAGGATAAACAAAATTAAGAAACGACTCCCCCTTTAGGAGCAGAATTTGGCATCTTGCACTTTTTACCATGAAAACGTACACGATACAGGGATCCCCCTTATTACAGGACGGGCCTAAGAGACAATCCCTCCTTAATACCTACACGAGAGAAATCCAAGGGAAATACTCACTGTGGCCAACCTTCTCCGGTGGAGACAGTGAAGAGCGTAAGCAAAGCCCAAATGATATTGTCGTAGTGAAATTCGTGGCGCTTCCATTCTCGGCATTTTACTTCCATCTTATTTTTCTCGTGGTCCACGTAGTTTCCTCTGTGAAGTTTTGGAGAGACTGTTATCCTTTGCATCAGAGGCGGGGAGAGGGTTTTCTTCCACAAGCCACTCCCCTTTGCAGAAAACGGGGGCCACACGTCAGGGACTGAAGCGAGCGGTGGGGGCCACTGTCAGATGTGGGTGGCTCACCATTTTTCTCGTCCTGGTACCCCTCTTTTCTTTCTCGCCCCATTTCTTCCCATTCAGTGAGTTGCCAGGGAAGGAGCCAGTCATTCTTGCCAGAGCGTCAAATGACTGCTACAGAAATCAGCTCAAGGGCCTTCGGGTGGGTTAGTTAGTTAGTTAGTTAGTTAGTTAGTTGTTGTTGTTGTTGTTGTTGTTGTTGTTGTTGTTGTTGTTGTTGTTTATTTATTTATTTATTTATTTATGGATTTATATCCTGCCTTTTTCCTACAAAGGGCTCAAGGCAGCTTACATCCTTGCTTGAGATACTCTTCCAGGATGGAAAAGGAAGGAATACATCTCAGGATCTGAGATGCTGGGATAGCAGAGGCCGGGATGCTAAATGCTTCCTGCTTACAGCTCGGGATCTTTTGCCCCAACGTCACTTTTCCATCAATCAGGCTGTGGTCCCAGAAATGAGCGGGGTGCGTGGGAATGGCCAGACTGAGAGGCTGTAGGGACAAAAGCTGGAGAGCGCGCGAGGCAGCTCAGCTCCCATCGCTCACGTGCCTCTTTCTGACCACTTCATAGGGCTCGGGACAAGCCTGGGTATGTTGGGACCCTAACTCCCCTCGTCTCTTGACTTCTACTCACCTCCACCCTTAGGCTTCTTAATGATTATTGACTCATTAGTTTTCTTTAAATTAATTGGTCAATAATCACCAAGAAAACTCTATTCATACCTGGAAACCAGGATTAGCAATGCTTTCCCTGGGAGCTTTGGATATAATTCTCTCTAATAATTGACTGGGATGGCTGAGTATCCAGCTGGAAGCAAAATGGGGCCACAGGTGCATAGACTCATAGAACAGCTGGAAGTTGGCCATGAAGGCCATCAGGTCCAACCCCTGCTGTTACAGGACACCACGTCACACCGTCCCACTCAGGTGGCTGTCCAGTTTCTTTCTGGATGTCTCCAGTGTGGGAGAGCCCCCACCTCTCCAGGCAGCTGGTTCCATATTGCTCTGACTGTGAGGAAGCCTTTCCTGATGCCCAGCCTGAATCTGGGTTGTCACAACTTGAATGGATTATTCCACATCCTACACTCTGGCATCAGCAGGAAGAGATGTTGGCCTTCCTCTTTGTGGAAGCCTTTCAGGGACTTATAGAGGGATCTCATGCCCCCCCTCAGTCTTCTCTTCTCAAGGCTTCTCTTCTCTTCTCAGTCTCTCCTCACAGGGCAGCGTTTCCAAACCCTGGATCATTTTTGTTGCCCTCCTCTGGACCTTTTCTAGTTTTTTCTACATCTTTCTTAAACCTTGGTGCCCAGAACTGGACACAATATTCCAGATGAGCTCTGACTAGTGAGATAAGGTGGTGATTTCTATAAATGCAGGAGAATCAGAAGTAGCTACACATCTTTAAATTAGAAGAAAAACATGTTCCAGAACGCTCCCCTAAATTGGCCTGAGAAGGACCAGTGAGCTTCTAGAAGGTATGCGATAAACCCAGTGGGGAACCCGCAGGCTGCAGTGTGAGCGTCTGCAGCTCTTTGCGGTCTCCCAGAGGCGAGGACACAAAAACTGTGCTGGGATGCATGACCAGCAGCTTTGTTCTACTGTACTTACATGCAGTCCTTCTCTGTATCCTTGGAGCTGTCTGTGCAATAGAAGAACTTGCCCTTGAAGAGCTGAACCGCGATGACGGCAAAGATGAACATGAAGAGCTTGTACACGATGAGTATGTTGAAGACGTTCTTCAGAGACGTCACCACACAGTCGAAGACTGCCTGGGGTGGGGAGCAAGCGCAGAAGGGGCGGTTCGTCATCGGGAAGCGGCACTGCTTTTTGCCAAAGAGGGCATGCGGCGTGTCAGAGCCATCCTCTAGCCATGCATTTTCTCCACCGCATCAAGGCAAGCAACATGGGCGGAAGGCAGGACACTGCCAGCAGGGGCTGTTCAGATTGTGGAAGGAAATGGGCTTCAAGGCTGGCAGAAGCTATGCAGCTTGTGTGCCTCTGCGGCCACGGATAACCAAAGCCAAGGATCACTCAACGAACGCGACAGGTTAAGCTTTCGCCGGGCGGGGTGGGGGGACTTCTGCTATTACAGTTCATATTCTGAAATTCCCCAGACATAAGGTTCCGTGAAAGCTGCCACAGGTTCATCATTCCCTCTCCCATGTTTCCTTTGTGTTTCCAGTGGAGACCAGAGGTCCCTGGTGTGACCTATCCAAAGCCGTGTTTGTAACAGGCGTGGGAGTGGCACCCTGCTGGCCGTGTGGGCACCGAGACGCTGCCCTGCTCAGAGACCCCTCCCTTAACAAAAGTCTGCCTGGACCGCAACTTCTCGGCCTGGCGTTTCCTTGGGCGTTTCTCCTCCCCCAGTCTTGCGTGGCGTTCCGTACCGTCCTAGGCTGCTTCATGCACGTTCCTGTGCCGTCATGCTCCACACGGGTGGAAAGGGTCGCTCTGCCTGCAGGGCAGTGGATGGACAGGGATCGCCCGTTCATGCACTCCGGACCACCCTTCCGGGAATTGCACACATGCAGATGTGCAAGGTGGTGGGGAGAAGGGATCAGGTTGCGCAGAAAGAGCCAAGCATTAAGGGATTCAGCTCACAGCAAACTCTGCCCTCTCCCGTTTCTGGGACTGCCCACCATCCCCCGGGGGTCCTCGATTGGGCTCTTCATGTGAAAAAGCTTCCCACCTCTGCCTTAACCAAAGACGAAGCAGTGGACAAGCAGCGGAGGTCCCTGCACAGACAAGGAGTCCTGGACAGGGGTGCAAAGATCCCAAGGAGGACAAGACGTCTCTGCCTTTAACTGCTGCATCAAAGAAGAGCTTTTTTGGCAGCTCTTTAATCTTCACATGACGGAGGGTACAGAACTGCAAGTCAAATGTCTGCCGGATTTGCAGCCATTCCCCTCTTCCCATGGCAATCTGGGAAGTTCAGTTTTGTGGAAGGGAAATCAGCAGATTCCCAGGTTTCCCCGGGCAAAGGCAGGTGGTTAAACTGGTACAACCACCAATGAACTGAGTCAGCAGAATCTCCTTCTTCCAAACAGCTATTTGCTATTTCCATAGGATTTAGTCACCCTAGCAGAGCAAGAATTTCTTAATCTAAGGGGGAGCTCCCAATGTCAACAGCTGCTGCTCATCAACCATGTCTCATCTAGCTTTCGCTCTAACGAGCTTTAATGAAGATTGTCACTGCCTGAAATGAATGCAACTATACCTTGAGTTTGGGCAAGCGCTTGATGGTCTTCAAAGGCCTCAGGACTCGTAGAACGCGGAGAGACTTGATCGTTTTAATGTCCCGACCTTTATTGGTCCTGTACGTTAGTGGGGAGAAACAGCCCACCCAAAACAAGAGAAAAGGAGAAAACAACCCTCTCAGACACAGTTGAACTCATTATAATTATGCAACAGCGATTATTTCTTTCTAATTTGTGCATGTAATGACAACACTGGGCCAAATTTTACTTTTTTGGAGGGTAGTGGTAGAAAACTTATTTCTAATGCTGCACCAATCAGTGGTCTTAATTTTTTTTTACCTTCTGGGAACATTTTCTACGTTCCTTGACCCATAAGGGACAACAGCATATTGCAGAAGGTTCTGCCACTCACTCAAGGGCACACCCAATTCAGACATGGCCTGGAAAAGCCCTGTTGGACTTTACCACCCCCTCATGTGAACGGGAAGGGTGCCGCAAAAGAACACCCCCAGACCGTCAGGGTAGGCGGAAGCTCTCCTGTGGGGAAGCTTATCTGCCTCGACCGATGTTCTAATTCTGAAACCCAGTTTGAAAACCATGGTCCATCCCGATGTGGTTGGAAAATTAAAATGATGGACTCCATGGTCACAAGAATCAGGCAGTCTAGGAGCAGAAACAGAATGGAACGGAAGGAAGAGGAAGAGGAAGAGGAAGAGGAAGAGGAAGAGGAAGAGGAGAGGAGAGGAGAGGAGAGGAGAGGAGAGGAGAGGAGAGGAGAGGATAACCTCCCGACAACCCAATACCCTGCAGCAGCAGCTGTAAGTATTCCCTTCTCGCTCAACTTGACAGCTAATTTCAACTGCTATAACTCTGAGACAAGTAAGATAACAAGGTAAGGACAGGTGATCCGACAGTCTTGCTGAGCCTGGCCATCTGTTGCGAAGACACCCTGGCCCTGTGCAGTGCGTGTCACATGTTCACGTGCTGGGCAGGTCTGAGAAATGTTCTCGTTCTGGCTGCTCATCAGATGGCATCGGCAAAACATCTCTTTCCCCGGCAAGCTCCACGACACAGTTCAGCCAATGCAATCCTCTATAACCATAACACATTAAAAACCACTTCTTCCTTATATAGGGTGTTATGTGATGATAAGTGGAGGCGTGTGATGACACCGCTGAATTCTAAGAATCTTCCGCCCAGGCTAGAAAGACAAAATTGAGCTCATTTCTAGTCTCTCTGCAAGGGGTGTGGGGCGGACGGTTGGACGTGATGGCCTGGATCCCAAGAGACATTAACTTAGGAGGGTTGTGAAAGGGAGATTTCCTGTCCCCCCTTCCCTGCAGCAGCCCATCCCACAAGGCTGAGGGGCTCCAACTCTCTGGAAAAGTGCTTCAGGGGGCTTGAAGGGGGTGGAAGGAAAGAATTTCCTCCATTCACTTTTGAAGAGTGAAATTCTATTCCAGCTGACACATTAAAACGTTCCACCATTCCGACTATTCCTCTCCAGCCTGGCTGAAGACTGCTGGGAGACATAGTCTTGCTCTGATGGCAGAGGCATAGGATGATGTCCGGTGTTCACTCATTTTAGGATTCAAGCTACAGCATTTTGAGGAAAATGCCAAGCTTTCCTCTCCTCATTTTAGTACATCCCTGGAGCCTGCTTTCCAAGGATTTTCCAGACAAGGACTTAAATCTGGATGCCCTGCACTTGAGGGAAAACCTCTCTTTCTCTTTAGACTCGCTGTTTTCAAAGAAGCTGAAGGTCAGTCTGGAAGATGATGCAGGGCTTACTTGTGGCTTTCTGTATCCCCCCCCCCTTCCTTAGATCAGGGTTTTCAGACAGACAGCTCTGGAGAAACCCACAGCCCTCAGGGAAGCCCCAAGCAGAAGATCAGTTCCCTCGAAACAACTTGTTCTCCAACTGACCCAATTTCCTCTTGCAGGGGTATGCTTGTGAGAAGTATAAAGACCTCCATTTCTTCTTGTTTCTTGGTGCAGTGAAAATTCTCATAGAATTCTCACAACAGTCTTTCATTCATATATGAAGGATGAAGCACACAGATGTCTTGATTACGGACTACATGCAAGAATGTCTTTACATACACACAAACATACACATGTATACGCACACATACATGCCCACACGGAAAACGAGGGGAAGAGTTTTTTCAACTTGTAACAAAGCATTGCATTTACACATCCACATTTTACCTGAAATTTGGGATTTCAGAGAGCACGACGGCAGATTAAAATGCAGCCAGTCTCAGCAGGTGGAGAGCACAAGGCAAGGTTCAACGTGGCTCAGGCTGCAGCTCTTTCAGGGGCCTGAACCCTTCAGCTGGAGGGGCTGGAAGATGCCAAGGGAGAATTGCCTCTCGGGCACTCCACAAAAAGCGAGATTGGGAGCACAGCTGTGGCACTGGACCTGTCCTTCTGTGCCAGGATTCAGCAAATGCCAGAGCCTCTCGCCCCCTCAGTAGGGAAGCAAATAATGCAAGAGCCAAAGGGCTCTGTGCAATGCGCCCCACTGTGTGCCCCTGGGAAGGGGACAGAGCACGTTTGCAGGCGGAAGGTCCCGGCTTCCCAGAGGGCACTGTTGGTGGCCCACTGTGCGAAGGGCGACCCTCCTTGTGAAGGCGGGCTCTGCCAAAGGGCAGTCCAGTCCAGGTGCATGGACACACCATGCACCTGGCCACAGGTTTCCCCACTAGGGTGAGATGCATTAGTTCTATTGAAATCGCAATCCTTTCAATGGTGCACCTGCACATTTTATGGAGATCGCTGCCCTCACTTGTGGCATAAGGCCCCCCTTTCGGGGCGATGCTTGAGTGGACCCCCCGCTGCGAGAGGCTCTTCTGAATCCCAGAAAAACACCAGTCCAGGCTGAGCGGGGGAGGCCAGTAGCCCGGCTTATATCAAGGCAGCTTCTTGTGCCACTCCCCTCACCTGGCAAACAATATCCTTCATCCTTTGGAAAGGTTTTCTGCCATCTTTGGCCATGATGGGAGGCCGTTCGGTGGACTGCACTGGGACTTGTTTTCTTGTTGGTAATCTGGTCTGCAATCATGCTTATTCTCGCCCATCTTCCACAGGGAAGGAAAAGCTGTTTGGTCCAGAAAGGGTGAATTCTGCACAGGTGCCTCCCTCCCAAAGGAAACCATTCTCACACCAGCAGCTGATGTGTGTGTCGCTCCAGGTATCAGAAAGTTCTGTCTAACACAGGTGCCTGCACACCCCCGGGGTCAGCCATATGGGCACCCCCTCCCATCTCCTTCCTACTCTCTGTTGTCCATCTGCTCAGTGCAGTTCTCAAACAGCAAAACACTTCAGCTAACCAGAACATCATGCCGACAAATTAAAATGTAAAGCTAATGATGCTGCTGGAGGGACAAGTGCTTTATATTTTGAACTCGTCTGGAGCTAATAAAAGAAAGCACATGAGTCCTTTGAAAGAGCCAGGCCCTTACCAAGTATCCTTGAAAATCTCTAAAGTGGGTCACTTTGAGACAAAGGATCAAGCACCCCTTTTGTAAGGATTAAAACAATAGGAACCACAACAAGAGACCTAGCGACTAATTTAAAAAGGAGTAGATACAACTCTAATTAAAATTCCTCAACAGGGGCCATGTTTAAAGCCCTCATGCTTTGTGCATCGAAGCTGGGGGGAAATTTAAGTGTGCGTGCATTTGTCTCGTTGGTGAAAAGGCAGGCAGCTTCCAGCGCATCCCATACATGTCTGCTTAGAAAGAAGTCTCGCTGAACTGCATGTGGCTTACTTCCCGGAAAGTGAGTATCAGATAAGCCACGGCTGACCTGAGATGCTTTAATTGGCATCAAGTTATGTACGAACAGGTGAGTCGGTGATGTCAGTAAGGCACTCTGGGTACCCCATAAGCCTGCAGCCTATGCAGATCCAGCTTATTATAAGCTGAGTCCAACCCATCTTCCACGTATCCCAGAGCATCCGTCTAGCTAGTTCCCTGCTGGACAAGCCAAACGGTTTTCTCTAGCTCCATCTCACGTCTTTGTCCTCCAAAACACAGAGTAATACTTTTCTTGGATTGGTCCACTGGTTCCAACCTCCTTGGGCTTTTGAGATGTGATTTGCATTCATTAAGGTGGGGGATTCAGCCACTGGATAATTTCCTGAGTTGCTGGCTAAGCCACTGATATCAGGAAAGCAGGGCTATCGAGTTACTAGGCAGGCCACCTGACAGGCAAGTCCTCATTGAGGGGCTCTCTTTTATGGAACTCACTCAGTCCTTCTCGAGTTTCCCAGGTACTATCCAACCAAAGGCCAGATACTCCCCCTCTCTCTCAGACCATCGTCTCTGCAAGAAATCTGGCATAGGCTGTGGAACCCAAGACTCTCCTCCAGGAGGTCATGGCACTAGACTGATTATTTAGCCCCGTGTTTGGAATTCTGTGCATGTGTCTGATTTCTGCCTTCCCTGGTTCCTTCCTGCTCCCTCCACCAGCTCCAATTTCTCCTTTCCCCCCATGAATTCCTTTCTATGTTGGACATCTGGCTGCGTGATTCTAAAAAGGATTTCTCACTGAACCTTTCCACCATGAAAGACCTCAGGGTTACAGAGCTTGTGCTTGTGTTGTCAGATTCTTAATGGGGGGTTTGTCAGCTGTTTCGAGCTTTTGAGAAGGAAAGTCCAAACCACCTTTTATTTTTTTTTTCTCTAGGGCAGAAAGGAGGAAGTCCTTGAAAATAGGGCTCAGAACCCCTCTAAGCAGCCGGATAGACTAGGCTGTCTCAGGAGGTTCAGCCTGATTGGAGGCATCCTGTCCAAACTCCTTTTCTTGGACAGACCACATAAAGTGGTCCACCAGGAGGGCAAGCCATCCTCCACCCCAGACTCATGACATATATCCACCCAAGTGCTTCTCTACCCTCCCGATTTTCTTCCAGCCACACGGAAGCAGCTATCCATAAAGTCTCCTGCACACAGAAAAATGGTGAAATGATCCCAGCCTCATGAGCTTGGGAAGCAGCATTCTAGCAAAAGGCGACCAACTTTGCACAAAGAAAAAAACATGTCAGTGGACAACAGCAATACCCTGCTCCCACTGTTTTGGTATACTTGCAAGTTTGCATTCCTGAACGGTAACAGCTAGTTTGCAATCTGACACTGCATAATGAATGTCCAGTTGGGAAAAGGACGCATACCTGATTGCTGTCGTGCACTAGTTCTGCTCGGCCGTGCTGCAGGTGGTCCGCTAAGCTACCCCTGCATTGCCTCTGATGGCAGGACAGCCTGCAGCTTCCTTCAGTTCGCCACTCTCAGGAAGTTACCCTTTGCACCGCCCACACCTTGTTTTCCAGCAGGCCGGCTGGTGTTCGCTTCCTCCTCCAACATCCTGCCCAAGGTTAATTAAAAAATGCATTGACCTAAGGGGTTTTGCAAAACCACAGACAGGTGTAGTCAGTGGGGGCTCCCGCTCCACAATTTGCCTTTGAAAGGAAGGGCCATTGCAAAGGGGGCATTCCCAGTTCATACCAGCACACTCACAAAGCTCCCATGCATTCCAGCTGGGATGGCTGAGGAGGCCTTTCTGGATTGCGGAAGGTGAAGTGATGGCGCTCCGGAAGAGCCTGCCATGTGTTAGGGCGAGGATGGGACCGGCCCTAAGATGCTGCAGACAGAAGGAACCTATTTCAGGGAGCACCACAAGGGAGACACTGATGTGGATGAAGCAGCTGGCACTGGGACGGTGCAGCCAGCACCCTGACGGCGTCGGCCTGGGCTGGAGAGAGCACCACTGGGACTCTGCTTCCGTCAGCAAAACGCCTTAAACCAGCACTAGACGAGAACTGCCTTCTCTAATTGCTGCATTACTCAATGAAGGCATTACATGATTAATCAGCGGGGGTCAATCTTACTTGATGGGGGCAAATTTCAATGAACAGGTCTGGGAACTATTTGCACACCTGCTAGCTTTTTAGTCTCTTCCACTGCTGCTTGTGTCAGAGAATAAAAACGCGCAAGCTCTTTTATTTCCTTCTAACACTGGACCTTCCTGCTAACCAACAGCTTAGAATAAAAGCAGGCGCCTAGCATTTTGCTCAGGGTAGTGTTACGTACACCCCACACCTCAGGGAACGAAATGCCATGAGAAAGGGCATTGATGGGAGACATCTATAATATTTTGTTCTCTTTACTGACGTACAAGAGAACACAAGGGAAACAGCAGATTCCTAGACAAGGCAATGCAGTCGCGGATCTTGCATCGAATTCCCGCAGGGCAGCTCTTCCAGCCAACTCTCATCTCTCACTGCCTGGGTCCTCTCTCTCTGGCCGAACACAAATCGCAAGAGCTTCTAATGGTTGTTTTCTGGGCCAAAATGCCAGGCAGCAGCAGCTGCGTGTGAGCGCAGACAGGAAAGCTGAAAATTATTGGGATCGCAGGAGGCAATGGGGGGGGGGGCAGATGTAGCCCATTCTTCCCCTGCCGCATTGCTGAGGAAAATCCCACTTCTGAAAAGGGGGCCACCCCTTCCGCCACCTTTGGTCTTGCGCCTGTCCCCAAAGGCCAGTTGTGTCACCTTTCCAAGGCTGAAGAGTAACTTTCTGCCACGATTCCCACCCTCCACCGAGTGTGTCAAGCAAAGCCATTCGTATGAATCGTGTCAAGTACGCACCTCTTTTGCAAATTTATAAATGTGCATCCCTCTCTGTAACTTGTTACAGAGCCATTGCAGGCCAGACAGAGTCCTCTTTTGTCCCGGTTCTTGGCACGGCACAGGCGGGCCACCCTCCTTCCCGAGTGTGTCTGTGCCATTCCATTGTAACCGAGAAGTCACTGGTAGGGATTCTACATAAGGAAGGGCAATTCATAGATCTGTGGGAAATTTCCCTCATTGTCTAGCCTGTCTCACACTCACAATATTTCTCAGAATGTGTCACCGAAAACGTACCTCCTTGGAATTTCATTCCATTGTTTGGGGCAACCAGAACAAACCCGCCCTGTCCTCTCAAGAGTGTTACACTTGCCAAACAAATCTCAGCCACTGGGAAGGAGGGGAGGAGCAACATGCAACCACTGCTCCAGATGTGGGCGATTCGGAACTGCTGGGTGGAACTGGAGGGTGAGGGGATATTCTCCCGTGTTTGACTGCAGTCACAGCGTTGCTCCGTGGGCCAACCCCCTGAGCGAAGCACAACGAACTTGATTTAGGTAAGAAGCACTGATGCCTTGCCATTCAGGCACGAAGGGCTCCTGAGAGGGCTGCCATTGTGGGAGCAGCCTTTGGAGCCAGCCCTGCTGGGAGCGGCTGTGGGGAAGCCCCCTCCCCAGCACCCCGGAGGCACCACTGTCCCTGAAGCTACGTGCAGCGGCACTACAGGGGAAGGCGGCCTCCGAGTTGCCTTGCACAGTCGCTTGGGATCGTGGCCTCTCTCTGCTCCACACTGGCGGATCTCGAAAGGGCACCCCCTGAATAAGAGCTGCTTGCGACAAGCGAGTTCAAGTGCAGGTCAGCCTCTGCAACTTGCCCTTTTCCCCAGGAGTGTGAAACCGGCCCCAAAGGAGACCTCTGCCCTTTCCAGAAGCTCCTCCTCCTTTCAAAGCTCCGCCTCTTGGAGGTGTTGTGGAGGAAGAGCCACCCTGATCAAGGCGACCGGGTGGAGGAGCTCCCTCTCACTGGCTCCTCAGACAGGGTGGATTGGCCGAGGAAAGCCGGCATGTGATGCTGTCAGGTTCCTGGCTGAAGCACCGTCTGGAGGAGCACCCACTGGACATCCAGCCAGGGGCAGAAGCCCACCCAAGGGCCCGGCCCAGCACAGTGGCATCGTCTGTCCCATGGAGATCCCACCCTCCCCCACGAGTGGCACATCCCTGCCTCATCACTGAATGCTCAACAACAGCATTCCATACAAATGCTCCTCCATCCTCAGGGAAGGGTGCTAATTTTTGGGAACCAGGTTCTAAAATGAGGAGCCAGATGGACAGAAAATACCAAATTATATGGAACAACAACACTGATTTCTTCTGCAAAGGTGAAGTCATCATTCTTGAAAGGAGGCCAGCCAGCCAGTCTACTTCAGTCTGATCTTGTCATAGAGTAGGCATGCCAGGAAAGAAAGGGTCAAACATTCTATCACATCCGCACCCACATGGACTCAGTCACTCCACACAGCAGTCCTCTTTTCCCACACACCCTTGGGACTCACACAGGGTGACTATGGTGGCTTCTCCGAGATGGACACTTTAAGAGGTACTCAAAGAACCGTATGAAGTTCGGGATTCTGCTGCATTGAAATGCTACACCGTTGAGACTAATCTATGCTCCAGCATAATAGGATTGCAGGTTTTGACTGGCTTTTCCCCACATAATTGGCTTGTTCTTCATCGCTATATACACTCCCAGAAAGCACATGTCAGGATCAAAGCACATCTTAGAAAGCCCTCTCTCAGTGGCAGTTCTCTTGTGTCTTCCATGGCGGGGCCACAAGGCACTTTTCCCAACTGCGTCTGTGTGAATGGAAAGCGTGGCAGCAGGCAGATAACCAAGCAGCTTCCTCCTCTCAAGCCCTTTTCCCCTCTCTGGTATTCCCCGAAGAGAAACAAAAAGGATAATTACCCCAAAGTATTCCTGTGAGTAAAGGCCCAGATGAACAGTCACAAGGGCAGAGCGATAGACAGATGGAAAGAAAACAGAAAAGATCAGGAAACGAGCCATCAGCAAGGAGCAAAGGAACGAGAAGGGACAGCTGTTTTTGGAAGAAGAGCTGCATTGGAGAAGGGCAGGAATCCCATCCTGCCGTCCCAGAGACTGTTCCCACCCACGTGCACTTGCTTCTCTCCCTGCAGTTCCAGGTACTCGTGGCCAATCTGCAGTTTATGTTTTTAGAATTCAGTGTACACCCAATGTGCTCATGGGCACGGGGACCAGCTCATGGGCATCTGCCAGGGTCGGAAGGCCCATTCATCAGCAAGGCGAGGCTGCAGTTCCCCGTCCTCAAAGCAAGCAGCTAGTTGGGACGGTGAACTGGTACAATTACGCAACAGCCGGGGATCCGAATCACAGATCTTCCTAATCATGTCCAGTTTGGCTCTGGGTGCAATGTGAAATCGCTCTCGGTGTGTTTCCAGATGAATGGTCCTTTCGGGGCAGAAAGCTGCAAGTGTGGAAAGATTTTAGCCCAAGGGGTTGGCAAGATTCCTTCTGCTGAAAGTCGCGTTCCCTCCCAAGAAAAGCCTTTTCTTTAAGCACGGGGCCAAGGCCATCGCTCAAGGCTTTCTTACACAGACCGCGAGTACAGGGCAGTGAAGACGGACACCCACACGACAGACATCAACAGGTTGCTCTTCCATGGCTTTCCCCCAAGGTTAGCAGGGCCCTGGAGGAGATGAGAGCTAAACATAGCGTTCCCGCAGAATGCCATTCCCAGGGGCTCCGTGAAGGGAAGCCATGGCATTCAAACATGCTTGGAAGTGGTTTGAGTTTCACAGACTGTATCAGATGAAACAGACAAAGACTGATTAGATTTTAGAGACTCGCACCTTACCTGCACAAGCCAGTGATGCTGAAATCCTAAACACTGCTTTCGAATTGGATTTGAAAGGCACAACATGTGCTTCCAAGAACAACATCGAACAACCATCAAAGGGTCAGCTTGCCATGTCATGGGGTGAAGCGACAGCCTTCTTTCCTTGCCATTTTCTGTTTTTCACTGTCTAATGTTTCTCTGATTTTATTATCTTTATTGCATTTTATCGTCTGTTTTTGTAAACTGCCCAGACAGCTTTGGCTGTGGGGCTTATAGAGATGGAATAAATAAGAGTAATAGCTGAATTTCAGACCCTCTGTGGTAAAATGGGGAGTGACGGGACAGATAAATTGAGGTGGGGTGAGGGGTCTCAGTGAACACAGGGCTCAGACTATGTGAGAGCATTCTCTTCTTCAACGGGACAGCACATGTTTACTGCAGTTACCTCCAGCCTGGTCTCCTCCAGAATTTTTGGACTTCAGCTTCCATATGTGGGTGGAAATGCAACCAGAGTTGTAGTGAAAAACATCTGGAGGAGACCAGGTTGGAGAAGGCAGATTGAGGGGCAGAGTGGGACTAACAAAAGCTGCCCCACAGCCCTCGCCAACCCTTCTTTTTCCACAACACTGCGGTCCTGTGCCTTGTACTACCCTCGCCTCCTCTTTCCACTGTCCACTTCATCATCACAAGCTTCCCTTCCCCTTATAGTCCCGCAGCTAAATCCCAGGCAGGTGATAGAATTTGGAAAGCTCCTTCAGTCAAAAGTCTCTTTGGTTCCCCCACCCTGGGAATTCCTGATCCAGAATGCCATTGGCCACACGACCCTGAACTGTATAAGAGCTCTTTCAAAGGTGAGGTCCAAGCACAGAAGTACAATGAGTAGAAAAACCACAAAAAGCTGAAAATGCTTTTCTTGGATGAATACCATCGAGCCAAACATAAAATGTGGGTGCCAGAATAGTCTCCAAGGATGTCTGTTTCTAGGTGTAATGGAATATAAACACCAGGCATTAATTAAGGTCAGAGATTATTCCAAAAGCAGCGATAGGAATTACTGCAGTTGTCCCATCGATAAATATAATGAATACGACACTTGAGAGAGACAGCAATATACATTAGCCGGGCTTCCTCACGAGGGGTTCCAAGAGCTGGCCGGTCAAGCATGCTATTTGTAATCACAATTGATTAGAGAACAAAGTGTGGTCCATGTTATTCTTAGCTACTGCCAGGTCTTCTTGGACTTATGGCCACCCTAGGAATGGAGGCCGAGCAAAACGCCCCGTACTTGCCAGCCCTGCTCAGCTCTTGCAGTCGTGCTTCTGGGTTCCTAAATCTTCTGCGACAGAGCACAATATCGTCAAGCGGTGGTGCTTGGTTCACGACATACCTGGTGGTCCGTCACCACCTTGCTGTGCCTGCTTTGGCACAGGTGAGCAGTTAGTTTCCACCCAGAGCTTCTCAGGGTGAAATGATGGGGCATTTCAAGCGTGGGCACGACTCATGCTGCCATCTCAAAATAGAACTGAGGCATGTTGAGCACCCTCAAGGTGCTTTACTTGAGCATTTGGGAGCTCCAGTTCTTCCAGTGCAATTAAGGAAACTTATGTGCAAGCCATTTTCTTTATGTGGGACAGATGAGAAGTCCTCTGAAGATTAGCATTGCTGAAGACAGAAGTAAAATAAAAACCCAAGCTATGGAGGCTCTTTTAACATCCCAAGCACTATTCCCTGCATGATCTGAGATTTCTTTTGCCATTGGAAACAAAGATCCACTCAGAGAAAGATGATGATCATATAATTTTGTCTCAGTGGGAGGCAAACTGGACTTCTTTGAGATCCTGTGCTCCTTAAGGTGGAATCCTTTGCATGTTTAAACAGAAGAAGCCATACAAGTTGTCTCAGGATGCCAAAACCATCATGGCAAAGAACTGTAGGTCTTTCTTCCGTCTGATCATGCAGCGGAGTGAATGCTTCAAGGCTTAAATGGGCACTTCGACTTATCTTCTTTTGTATAAGGATCTGACTCCATTAGTATTTACACGTTAGAGCGTTTAGTTCCCTGATACTTCAGTGACTGCTGGTCTGACACAGCCTGATAGAATTGGAGGCAGGATGGTTATTTCCCAGAGAATTAGGCAATTAACTGCAGTGGCTTGTGAGTCCTTAGCTTATCATCTGCACAGGCGAATGCGCATGATAATTATGTCAGCCGTCCCGAGGCGTTAAGCGATGGGACGGCATATAAAAACTCCTAATAAATAAATAATAAATAAAATAAATATAGCGGGTTGGCAGACAGAGAGCATTTGGATCTGCATGTGCCTTCTGCAGAGAACCCCAAAAACTCTGCTTGGAGTTGGCAAGAGTTCCAGCTAGAAGCCAAAAATTAGCAGTCTGCGTTGGAGGAATGTGTGGAAAAGGAGTATTTGAACAGGAGGGTTCTCGGTATCCATCAGGGCCATTCCACCCACTGGCCCTTGGTCTCCGTTTGTAACGTTCTATCTTTCTTTATTTGCGTCAGAAGTACTGTAGATGCAATTACAAAATGTTTGTATCTCTAGATGATTTAAGATTATGAAATCCATAATTTGGGTGCTCACACACAAATCACAGTTCCATGGATACGCCCTGCTTCTTGTGGCTTTTTCACTCTTTGTACTTCCTTGTAATGAACCTCTTTTTCTCTGATTAAGGGGTTGAGCACAGCAGGGAAAGGCCCTCCAGGGAGAACACTTACGCCAAGGCGAAGGCCATCAGCGCTCCAACCACCACGATGAAATCCAAGATGTTCCAGAGATCCCGGAAATAGGAGCCATCTTGCAGTATCAATCCCTGATCGATCATCTGCAGAAAAGGTGGGGACAATTTAGTCCTAGGAATGGAAAAAACCTGCAGCACATGGCAGCCACCATTTCTCCCCACTGCCTGGCCTCCATCCAAAACGCCTTTGGAATAAAGCTGTGTCGGGGTACATTCCACGCTGGAGCCGGTGTGTGTGAAAAATGGCAGAGCGTAGAGTGTTGCTACTATTCATTTATTTAGACAAAACATTTGTATGCTGCCCAATTGTGCCACAACACCTCTGGATGGCTCACAACACAGGATAAACATAGTAAAAACCATAGTGTATTATATATTAAAAACAACAAAAAATACAGTAAAATATACAAAACAAAGGTCTATGGCAATTAGTTATTAAAATGATTTTTTAAAAGGAAGGTCTTTGCTTGGAGCCGAATGGAAAGTAGGGAAGGCGCCAGGCAGACCTCCTTGGGGAGAGCATTCCAGCTGTGAGGAGCAGCTGCAGAAAAAGCCCTGCTCCTAGCGGCCACCCCTCTCACCTCCTGACGGGAGGCTCACACAGGGGCCCCCCTGCACAGACCTCAAAGGTCAGGTAGGCACATCTGGGTGCAGGCGCTCCCTAAGATAACCCGGGCCTAAGCCATTTAGGGGTTTCCAGGTCAACATAAGCAACTTTCTCTGCGGTGGCACCCCACTTATGGAATGCGCTCCCCAGAGAGGTCCGCCTGGTGCCGTCGTTATTTGTTTTTCGGCACCAGGCTAAGACCTTTTTATTCAAACGATATTTTAACAATTGTTGATTTGATTTATTGGTTTTAAAATATTGAGCCAGGATGTATCCAGATTTTATATGTATCCATTTGTATGTGTATTTATTTATGATGTTGGAAGCCGTCCCGAGGCTTATGCGAATGGGACGGCATACAAAAATCCCAAATAAATAAATAAGCAAGCAAGCACCTTGAACTGGACTCGGGCTAATGGTGCCCCTATCAGAGTGAAAAGGTTAAGACCACCAGTGTGAGACTACCAGTTCACCACCAGTAAGCAGCACCCCAATTCTCCCCAGTTCTCCTTCCCCACATTGAGAAATTGTCCCGGTCCTTTTCCCCATAAGTGGGGTGGGGAAGATATGGACGTCATCTCACTTCAGCCCACCCCTACGCACAATGGTATGTCAGAGCTGGCTATCTGCTGAGCATCCCGTGGGCCAATGAGCAAAGAGACCGTCTTTGCTCCTAGTGAATCAGCGCTCTTGGAACAGGCGCTCCTGCAGCCCTCTTGCAACCATGTTTTCTCAGCAATCACCAAGAGGCAGGCCCGTTTTGATATCAATGAAGTTTTTTACAAAACTGAACTCACAGTTAGTCCAAAACAAAACAATACCTTAGAGGATTGCTTATATAATATCTGCAGAAGCTTTCTGAATACTCTGAAGCACCATAGAAAAGCGAAGACCTGTTATTATTTACTTTTACTTTTACTACTAACTGCCTCTATTTGGCTTGAACCAAAGCAGAGTGGGTGTAAAAATGGAGCTGTTACTAGGCTGTTGAGACATGTGACAATTCCATCTCCTATGCTATTTTCATCCCTGGAGGAAACTCCTTAGAATCAGATTCTTACATCTGTTGGACATAGTCGACAGGGAAAGTGGTAGAGCTGAAGCAAAAAAAGCAAGAAACCATGACAAAATTATAGTGTCTGCAGCTGCCATCTTACTTTACCCAGAATTCCTCTGGTTCCTGACAGAATGCATGTTGGGGTTGGGGCCCCAAAGCACTGTGGGAAATGAAGCTGGGAGCACTTCTCTTTCTCTTGTTTAAACAGAAGGATGTAGGAGCTGCTGTGGAGGGCCTCTGGGGCCGTGGGAACTATTTATCCACAACTGGACTATTTGGGCAACTTGATCAAGGACGCCTCTGCAGATAGCTAGTAGGCATGTTGGCTAAATGGAAGCTCAGGGTCCAGAGATGTTCTGCTCTGGACTCCAGTCACTGAGTGGCGACTGGTTTGTTCGTGGCTCCACTGGAAGTCTCCAGTCGTCCTCTGCTGAAAACAGAATTGATCAACCAGGTTGTCCTTCAGGTTGATTCAACAGGACTTTTCTTGGGCACAGAGGCTGTGGCTCCCTCCCTCCCCAGGCCTATGACACCATATGTAATCCATATCTGCTTGGCATTCGTAGGAAACAGTCCCAAGGTAGATGAGCCTCCAGGCCAGACATTTATAAAAATGCCAATGTTGCTTCCCAAGCACCAATCTGGTGCCTAATTTTAGAAGTTCTCCTCTGTGGGAGTAACGTTTGAGACATTACTGGGATGCGCAAAAGGTTCTGCTGGAATAAAAAGGAAAGGGGGTGTATCCGACTTTATCTTTCTATTCAAGAAACTGCTTCGCATCCTCTTCTCCTTGGGGCCAACACTCTCCACCCACAAGGAGGAACTCATAGAACTTGTCAGTCTAAACCGAGATCACACCGACAGTTCAGTGAGAGCGCATTTTGATTTTTGGGAGACTCGGCTGTGGGCAGAGACAGTGAGACTGTGGATGAAATCCACTTTTTATGTTCCCATACGCCTCAGCAGTAGCCCCCTCCAAAGAGCAAGTCTGGAGCCTGGAAAGGGAGCAAAGGACAGGAACAAACTCTCCAGATGTTTCTCAGGAATTTTAGGAAAAACCATTTCCTTTCGAAGAAGGCAGGGAGTGGAGAGCTTCTGGGGCACTGCTGGAGGTCCCTGCAGTCACCTCCATCAGGGACTTCTGCACAAACTCCAAGAGAGGGAGTGAGAGAGGGATGGAGGGAGAGGGTGCACCTGCCATCTTTATCCACGGGCTCCACAAAACTGGCCCCAGGCCTGCAAGCTGCCAGTCAGAAAAGCAGACTGCAGTCTGCGCCTGGACAATTAAGGCAGGTGAGAAGCAGGAAGTGGGACCAGCAGGGCTGGCAAGCCAGGGAAGGCCTGCAAGAGTAAAGGAAGCACAGCCAAAGGAAGGGCGGACAGAGCAGGGAGCAACTTGCGATGTGCAGGTGTACGTGGAGGTGCCAAGCCGCACTGCCCAAGGCGGCTGGCAGGAAGGGCAAGATTTTAGAGGGGGAGGAAAGAGCCGGACGGGGGTGTTGCTCTCACTCAGCAAGGGCACGAGATGTCCCTTGCATGCTCCTTAGCCCAAGAAGGTCCATGAGGCCACCAGAGAGCCGCAGCGACCCCAAGACGTGGCTCCAAGTTCTTGCAAGGCCTGACTGGGACCAAAGTCCCGAGCACATGCCCCGTTTTTTGGAAGGATGCTTCACCAAGGACGATCCTGGAGAAACGGTTGGGGGACAGCCCTGAGAATGCTTCCCCGAGCCAGCAGGTGGCAGCACCTGGAAGCCGCCAAGGCTCGGCCATCCATTTGCTGAGGAGGGATGGAAAAGTGCTCATTCGAGCAGGCAGCCTGCAATCTTTGCACTGATTAATGCCAACACTCCCTCCGGTTTCTTACCTTAATTACCATCTCAAAGGTGAACACTCCGGTGAACACATAGTCAAAATACCGCAGGACCTGCAAAGAGGAACGAGAGGCAGGAGGAGATATTTATGCTGAGCACTCTCACATATGTAAGCAGCAGCCGAGTGAGGCACTGGAGCTTTTTTTTAAGCCAACTGGTCAGGAGCCTCATCTTGTCCACAGGGGTGTTTCTGCCACCTTATCTCACTCCAGAAGCCCCAACTAGCATCTGCACATGTTTCCATCAAGCCCTCCCACGGCATGCATCTAAGTGGCCCTTTGAAGAACATCGTTTCCTGGCAGGGATGATGGATGGCTAAGATTTTCCAGACGGGTGGCAGCGTAAGTCTGTTGGGCCAGCCCCCGCCTCCGAAAGTCTTGTTATCACCTTAAATAGGCTCGCTGATTTATTATCATGCAGGCTTTATGGACACGCTCCACGTCATCAGATGCATTGGATGCATCTGCTCAGCAAAGCTCTTAAAATGTGAAATCTCGAAGGGAGGAAGGGAGGGCAACCTTGATCCTTGCACTGAAGGAGAGGAAAAACACGAAAACATGCATTACCATCTGTCCAAAATTACTTCTCTGTCCTGGCTCATCTAAGCTTGCTTGAGCCCAGTGGTTCAGCCCCATGAAGAGGCCAGTATTGGCTGGAGGCAGTGGAATTAAAAAATGGAGGACCCTCCATCTCAGAACCTGGTCCACTCCTCTTTATCACAGCACGGAGCTACACACTTAGCTCTTCTGCATGAACCAGTTAATCTACCTAATTGACTAGTTTTTCCGCAGATGCAGAATCTCTATAAAGATCTTTCCTGCAATGTAACCTCTAAGTGGTGCAGTGCTCTAGTGGACTGGTATAAACACACTTGGAGGAAAATCTGTTTTCGTTTGCTGTCACAAATGCTGTCTCACTTATCATGCTCTTGCCATTCCCTCCTTATGGGTTCTTTAAATGGCATCTTGACCCTCCCGCTTCGCTTCATATTTCTGAAAGCCAAAGAAAACACTTTCCCCATTTATGTCTGCCTGCTCCCTGTGACTCTGCTGTGTGCTTTCCGCCTTATGGAGCAAAGGCTTCCCTCGCCCAGCATTCTCTTCCCAGAGGCCAACAAGATGTCTCAGTGGGATTCCCAGAAGCTGGATATGAATAAAATTTAGCGCCCTCCTGTTCCTCTTCTCCGGCAACTGGTCTACAGAGGCACACTGCTTCTGGAACTGGAAGCCGCGTGGCCACTGACATATCCCGCTTTCTTTTTGAGGCCATCCGGAAGCGACTGCTGCAGAGGTTCTATGAGGTGCGAGCGGCAACTGCCAGAAGTCAAGCCCACACAGGCAGCATTCATATCCTTTTAACCCACTTGCTATCAAGCTGGGAAACGCCATTTCCAAAAGCCTGCTTCCCATTGTGTCTAGGAACAGATGACCCGGAAGCCTCGGTTTTGGGAACGGTATTGCTGTGACTTCCCGATTCCTAGGCAACCCTGCCCGCACCACCAGCAGCAGGACTTCCTCCAGGCTAATTCGCTGCTCACAGTGGCTAACTAATTACTGCCTTTAGGACCAGAGACAGGAAGCTGAGACCAAGCACCAAGCTGGCTCAGCAGTACAAATGCTACCTTATTATATTTAAAGCAAGGCAAGTCAAATGTTTCCAACTCCTGCAGTACAGAAGGTAAAAATAAGAAGCGTGTGCATCCCCACCCACCGTCCCTGCTCTCAGCTACCCCCTCCCGTTCCATCTTCTTTCTTTTTCTCCCCCCGGCTATTTGTGTCCTGTTCTTCAACACAATTTTGTTTCTTCGCTGTTCATCCATCGCCTTCCCCCAACTTCAGGCAGGACGTGGGCCTGCAGCAGGGCCCGTGCCACACCACCACCCAAAGGAGACGAGGCACGGCAGCCAGGAGAGCCTCCGGGAACCCGAGGCTGGGGCGCAGCAGGCCAAGCTTCCCGATTCTCATTGCACCTTCCGGGTCGTGCCTTCAGCCTAGTTCATGCAACTCGGAAACCTGTCCTGGTTTGATGCAAAAAGCCTTCACCATGCTTCCTCTTGGCTTCACCTGGTTTTTAAATCACAGCTCATTAGCTCTGGCCGCTCTCTCTTTCTTCACTGAGAAAATACTGGCCTATCCTGTCCCCAGCATCTCCTCTCTTTTCTAGTTGAAAGGCTGGACTCACCGGTCCATCAGCTGCGGACCATGGCCAGCAGAGTCTCACTTGGCCCCTAGCTGGTGGGCCTGGTGAGTGGCAGCCACCCTGCCCATGAGGGCTGCCTCAGAGTGGACGGATACAGCTACCTTCCTCCCAGCATGCAGTAATCTGCAATTACTCCATAGGCTGATGCATGTGGAGGTGGGCCTTGTGAGAACTTCCAACCTGGGCAACCACAGGCCCGAAGGCCAGATGGTCAAGACAAGCTTTTGCACCTGTGTGTGCAAAAGCCAGGCTCTACCATTAAAGGTGGCCTAGAAATAATTTCAGAAGGATAAACTGAAAGAACACGGAATAGCAAGAACCACCGTGGGAAGACTTCCAACTGCGACAGCAGAGCAATGCTGCTTTTCCACCTCTTGCTATGAGCAGTGGCACAGGATCGGAGGAATCGCATGGTACAACCTCCCCTGGGCTGTACCATTTAGGTACTGGTGTGCCAGGGAGATGGTTGGGGAAGGACCATCTTTTACACGCCAGGAAAATCCCAAGCGCAATCTGAAATAGCTCAGCCAGGCAAGAGTTGTGCATTTCCTGAACATGCAGGTCAACTCTCGGTTGGACTGCAACGTGGGTATGTGCGTATAGGCTGGCGTTCATTTACATGAGTCCCTCGCGGCAAGGCAGAACGGTCAAGAAAGAGTAATCACTTTGTTCCTTTCCGAATTGGTCAGGACGGGGTCCTCCGCGGCTAAGGCGATGCTGCTTGCCGCGATTACCAGAAGGATGCACATTTCGAAATAGCGCAGGTTGACGATGTAATGGCAGGCCCTTCGGATCCTGTCAGAAAAGCGAGACGAAGCGGTCACCAAAACTGCCGATGGTCACACACAATTCCAGCCATCTAAAATACCGTCAAAGGTGAAGTTGGCCTGATGAAACTTTTCAGGGTCGTTCTCGTGCACGTCCGCCAACCTCACACCCAGCCCTTCCCTCACACCCAGGAAAATTCCCCACCCACCCCAAACTTCCAGGGTAAAATTAAAACAGATGTTTCCAAGTCTCTTCGTTTTGCCATGGTTGACTCCCCATTTAGAGTCCGTCTCTGTCGAACGCCACCTTCACCTTTGAGAATAATTATTTCTCTTGCCAGAGGGATGCGAATGGCACGCTCCGAGTCTGTGTTTCCGTAGAAACCCACTGGCATTCTTCAGCGAGAGCATCTGCCGTGCTGGACCAGCTTCCCAGTATGACAGCTTGGCCTTGAATCTCAGGCACCCTTTGCAATAAACTGCACCCCACTAAGACAGATGGGGCGCACAGTGGGGAGCAAAGGAAGACCAGGGTCACGTCACGGCATTCTCTCAGAGAACAAAGGGCACGCATGTGGGTCCTTCTGCCATCGTCACGGGGCTTTCCCTTTTGATGTGGCCAGACACGTTTCCCCTGGATCTCAGTATTCATGCATTTATTATTAAAATTTATATACTGCTTTCCATCCCTGTGGGATTTATCAGCAAAGCTAAAGAGCTCACTGGCATTCCTAGGAATTTCCTGTTTTTATCTTTACAACAGTTCCGTAAAGTAGGTTAGGCAGATACATATGTCTACATATGTATGCACGAATGTGTAGAAACTGACCAGATAATTTTTGTTATTTTTAACAATCCATAAATATGGTTGAAATTAAGTAGAAATAGCAGCAGCTCTAACTCTTAACCCAAAACAACAGCTGAGTGATGATTTGAATCTATGTCTATTTATTCATGTTCATA
>NW_025335854.1:6247957-6514809 GCF_004798865.1 Varanus komodoensis
GCAATGAAAATACAAGTATAATAAAATACAGCATCACATCCTAATATCCATGATTTAAAAGAGTTTAAACAACTGAAACCATTTCACTAAAAACTAAATCAGCGGACATGATCCATCATATGCCATCAAATGCCTGGGAATAGGGGGCAGTCTTAACCTGGCACCCAAAAGAGGGCGATGACGGCACCAGGAAGGCCTCACTGGGGAGATCATTCCATAATTGGGTGTCACCCCAGCAAGGCCCTCCCCCTTGTTGCTCCTCCAACACGCTGCGTACCCCAAGATATAAGCTGCCCCGTTGTAAAAGAAACCGGCCAAATGACCGCAGTTTGAGTTCCACGGATGACGATGAACCTGAATCCAAGGATGTGCAAGTCTTTCATCTTGTGTAGTTTAGATAAGGCTGAAGATTAACTTTGTGCACATAGAAAAGAAAAGAAAAGAAAAGAAAAGAAAAGAAAAGAAAAGAAAAGAAAAGGGGGAACGAGGAGCTTTCCTCTGGGCTCTTGCTCTTTCTCTCTCAATGATTACCGCCTCCTCTGTGCCAGTCACTCAGAGAAGGAGGAGAGGTGATGCGTGGGAAGGAGAATGAGCACATGAGGAGATTGCATGGGTAGGAGAGGAGGCGCAGCAAAATCTCTCCTCTGCTGAATGGGAAGGAAAACGGGCCTCGTGCAGGGACTGGTGCTTTGCGGCCCAAACCCAGATCGCAGAAGCCGTCTCTGCAAGCATTCAGGGCGACCTGCCCTCACCCAGCAGCCTCCTGGGTGAGGAGAGGAGAGGAGAGAGAGAAGTGGGTGCCCGGACCCGCCGCTGGCAGATTATTCCTGAAGGAATGCCATCCTCAGGGGGGAAAGTTTCCTTTCCCCTGCTCTGACGGGAAGTGTGTTGGAGACATGTCTTGAGCATGTCACCAGAACCCTGAGATGGTTCTAACGACCTAGAGATTTTGCGGGGATTGCTGAGAAAAGCATCCGGTAGTTTCAACATAGAGGAAGTTATAAGGAAGACAATAAACATTTCGCTTCTCTAAGGAATCCATTATTAAAAGTAGTTTTCCTTTTAAAAATCAAGTGCTCTGTGTCGAAAATTATGTGACACAGAGCCGGCTGCAAGGGAAGACACAACGGCAAAAGCTCAGATGTGATTTCCCAAATTCGTAAAAGAGCCGATGCATCGGAATGTGTGACTCTGTCCTAGACTGAGCCAGACTGTGAGTCTCATCTAGCCCAGTCCTGTTAAGTATCTTCTAACTGGCAGTAACTCTCCCAGATCTCTGAAAGTGGCTTTCCAGCTCTCCCAGGTCTCGGGAGGAGGTCTTCAGCTCTTCTAGCCAGAAAACCTCATGCCCATCCTATGAGCTGAAGATGCTGCTGGAAAATGAACCTCGGACCTTCTCCTGTTGAGCACTGACTTTGCCACTGAGCTACAGTCCCTCCTCTTTCAACAGCTCCTGCAAAGGGTTTAAAGCACAGAACTGCCAAAAAACACACGGTTTTCGAACTCGGCTGGGGTGCCAGGTTCTCTCTGAAGTGATCAACAGCACTTTCCACGGTGCAGCCCAAAGTCTCCCACCCCGTAACTCACTGGCCTTTCTCCCCTGCGATGTGGAAAGAATCCCGCACACTCGCTCTCTGTGGCTGCTCCTACTCGGCTCTTATTTTGTTGCTCTCCCTTTGGGGACGGGGCGCTTTCCAATGCACAGTCTGCTCCCGCAGGGAATTCCAGGGAGGAATTTAGGGAAGCACACCCAAGCCACACGGGGTCCTCCGGGTCACTCACGTAACCAGGAACGTGCCCTGGAACGCAACTGCATCGTGCAAAGCTACCTCACTGGGGAGAAACGGTTCTGACGGGCAGAGTGTGTTTCAGGGGAGCCAGTCCTCTGCTGGCGATCTCAGTGCAGAACATGTGGTGGTGCGCTTTAAGGAGCAGGGTTCCCCCCCCCCCAGACACAACAGCTGCAACCCAAAGGGTTAAGCAAGGGGAGAAGCAATTGGCAGCTCACGGGTTCGTGGTGCTGAAGATGAACATGGAGCTGTGGGGAACCATCGGTTTGCCGGTCTCGGACTTCTTCTCCTTTTTCCGTTTTTTCTTCTCTGCCTCTGCGCCCGCTTCCTCTTTCGCCTCCGCCTCCTTCAGAGGGCTGGACTCTCCATCTGTCTTGTTGCTAACTGCAAAGTGAACAAGTCCTGTGATTGCCCTGGCTGGAAAAGAGGCACACACAGAGGATGCTTTTGACCCTGAAGTCCAAGGAGAATGGAAGTCAACGGACTGGGTGTGCCACCTGGGTGACCCATCATGATTGGCAATTTATCCATGCCACATCCTCTCATATAAAGCAGCCCAAGGCAGGTCCCTGCTCTCACGGAGTTTACAAATAGCGGGGAAACAGGAGCTAGGAAGGAAGAATGAAGAGTGAAGTTTGACGAAAATGGGACTTCGGGAGATCCGAGGGCAACAACGGGAGAGCATCACAGGCATGGAAGACTGAGTTTGCTTTTTCCCAGGCACACCCCGAATTCCTGCTTGTGCAAAATGAGAGCAAACATTGCATGCTGAAGAGCTGCAAAACTTAGTTGTGGTACATGAATGGCACATATTCTAGGCTGAAAACAGCAGCAATATCCTGCATTCCCGCTGTCCAAATTAGGTGTCAAGAAAAATGAATCCTGCTGCCTGTAATTTAAACACTTTATCCTGCAATTGTATTATCTTGCATAAGATATTCTTGTACTTGCTATTCATAGGAAGAACAAGCAGTGTTACAACCCTTGAAATCTTATTCAGCTCTTATTCTGGCTCCCAGAGTTCAACAGGCACAGTCCACACACATCGGATGAACGGTGGTGCCCATCTCACCACTTGGCCAAGCAGTTGTCTCAACTCCTCTGCTGGGAAGTGAGCAGGATCTCGCTTTCCTGAATTTCTGATCAGAAGCAGAGGTGTGGAGTAAGGTGGAGGTGATACGGATGGGAGTCTGTCCAGCTAACAATCACAGACTTGCTCACAAGCTCAGCCCAGTCTTGGAAAGGGAGTTGAGAAGAAGCCCGCAGACACCTGTGCAATGAAGGTGTACGGCCCGCAACCTTCTGTGTCGGGAGCAGCAGGACAAAGAGCTGGTGCGTGTGGCCTGCTTGAGGGGCATGCGGGGTTCGATTTGGTGACCCGAGTGCGCCTGCCGGGAGGTCAGCCTCTGGCTAGGCAAGGGACAGGGGCCCAGAGAGACAAGCCAGGGAGTCCACTGGCCTCCTAGCCCCGAATGGCTTCCTCCACACCCCTAGTGTGGAGTTACCACCTGAGGTGGCACAACAATACAGACGGTGAGCTTAGGGAGTGCGCAGCACGGTAACGTAACACTTGGTAACTCACCGTCTGGATATATTCACCTAGGGGTAAGGTGAGGGTGGGGTGGAGGGCTGGGGGCCGCATGCAGCCCTCAGAGCCTTGTTCTGCAGCCCCCTTGCTGCTTGGAGCCCCCACGTTGTTCCCCAGTCCAGATCCCGACAATGGCACACGCATGATTGCAGGGAGCTCTCCCAAGACCACTGCCCCTCCCTGCTCTCTCCCTCAGGCTCACGAGAGCTTGCCCCACACTGCCCCAGCTGACAACAAGCCCTCCATCAGTAGGAGCGGGCGGGCCATGATGGGAAGCGTTCGTCCGCTCAAGTACAAGAGACTCAGTGCGTCAATTCCAAGAAGGAAGGAGGGGACAGAGAGTCACCCGGGAGGGTTTCTAGGCTGAAGAAACAGGGAAGAAATGGGTGGGCCACCCCAGAGGAAACACAGAAACATGGAAACAGAGCGAGTCAGAAGGAGCCTCCCGGTCCATCTAGTCTGACCCCCAGCTCCGGCCAGCTCCACTCACGACATGCCCACCATGTGCATGCCCAGCCTATCCTTGAACACCCGCACCGATGGGGCTGTGGCTGGGGAAGGAGCTGCCTGCAATCTCATTTAATTAGCCCTAAAATCTCCCTCGTTTAATGCAGAATGACACCTATTAATTGTGCGTATTAAATTAAATAAAGACATTGCAAGCACTTTAATTTACAATATGGAAATACCCTTCATTGTGCAGCCCCTGAGGCCTGTGCCGAAATTCTCATGCAGCCCTCGAGGTATGGAAAATTGGACCTCCCTGCCCTAGAAGCGAGGCTCTTTCCAAAAAATAGAAGTTGGGACGGTCAGGGAGACAGGCAGGGTGCCCGCTGGCACATTTGGCACTTTTGCTGCGCTCCGGGACGCACTCGGCCCTGCCTCAAATGCTCTTCCGCAGCTGCCGAGGTGTGAAGCCAGCACCTCTGAACTGGCAGGGTGGGAATGTCATTTCTACAGGAAAGGCGTGAGCAGTGATTGCTGTTTTACATTCTCACCTCCCGGTTGTGCAGTTTATTAGAAGGAGATGAAAAGGAAAAGGGGGAAGGAACAAGAGGCTGTCAAGCAGCGCAAATGACAAAAGTGGCTTTAACAAGGCACTTCTTGGCAGCGCCGTTTAATTAATACCCACATTGAAAGCCTTTTGCCTTGACGCTCGAGAACACCGCTCTTCTGAGTCTTTGCAAAATGAGTGATAGGAGAATGCAGCATGGCTGAAAGCGAGGGAGCAGCCCAACCAGACGGAGTATCCCCTGTCTCTGAAAACTCCCTGACCGAAATTATCTACTTGGGAAGTTGACTGATAAGTTCCCAAGTTATTTAGACGCTACTTTGGAGAGCAGACTCCACCTTTCTTGGAAGGTATTTGAATGAGAATGTTTCAGAAATGCTCTCTTTTCTCCCCTCCCTGAAAAACAGATAATTTTGCAGAATATTAAGAACATAAGCAAAACTGTACTGGATCAGACCCAGGGTCCATCTAGTCTACACTCCATACACATGATGGCAACCCAGCTGCCTACAGGTCAGCTAAAGCAGGGTGGGTGCAAGACCCCGGCTGCCCAGGATCCTCAGCAACTGCTGTTTGCATGCATGGAGAAGGCTAGCAGCTACAGACGGCCTCTTCTTCCGTGAATCTGTCCAAACCCTTTCTAAAGCCATCCAGACCGGTGGCCAACACTACTTCCATGGCAGCCAATTCCATTGTTCAACTATACATTGCGTAAAGGACTTCCTTTGATCTGTCCTAAACCTCCCACCAATCAGCGTCATGGATGACCCTGGGTTCAAGCGTTTTGGGAGAGGGAGAAAAATGTCTCCCTCTCCATATTCCCCACTCTGCGCATGGGTTTAAGCACATCTATACTGTCTCCCCTTAGTTGCTTTTCCCCCGCATTTGAGCAGTCAAGAAACCAAGCGGTGAAGAGATGCATGAAGCTGTGAGAGCTCCCAGCCCCCAGCTCGGTCCCAAAGGGACCCAGCGACATCGGGTGGCCTGCTCGGCCGGAGCGAGGGCCCCGTCCCCCATTGAGACGTGTGGGCAAACAGGAAGAGAGACGGATCCTCACTCTGTACCACAGTGGAGTCTTGGACGTCAATCATGATGGTGGTGCTCTCTGTGGCTTTGTCCACATTGGTTGAGATGGAGGAGAGATCAGGCTCGCTTCTGCTGATGGTCCTGCCTGTCTCCCTCGGCAGGTTGCCCAGCAGTGCTTGCTCGCTTGTGTCCAGGCTGCTGCCGTCCTGCTCCGGCGGGCTAGCAGCCACCTCTTTGTCCAGTCCGAGGTGGGCTTTGGTGGGGCTCGGTTCTTGGGTGGCTGCAACAAACCCAGTGCCATTTGCTGGGGCTTCATGGTCTCTATGCGGAGGAGAAAGAGAAGGTGACACGGAGAACAAGTGGCAGAAGGTTAAGCAGCTGCCCTTGCAGGCAGAAGCAAAGATTGGGGAGTGAGTAAAAATAAGCCTGGCTTAATTTTACACAGGCCTTTTAAACACCTTGGACAAAAACAATGTGAGTCATGACAGCAGACAATGCAGCTGCTGCTAAGGAGCGCCTTTGCCTTTTCCATGGTGGAATGCTCTGCCATCATCAGAGAGTCATCAGGCACCTACTTTACAGAGTTTTAGGCACCTGATGGCAACTTTTCTTTTTCAACACACCTGTGGCACTACGTAACTATCTATATCAATGGCACTGGTTTTAATTTCAATGCCATGCATTGATTTTATTAATTTACATGCTGCTGATTGTATATATTGTGTTTTACCTTTTTTATTTAGTATAATATTTGAACTATTATTTTAGTTATGGGATCATTGTTTTTACTGTAATGGCCACCCAGAGAGCATGATGCTAACGGGCAGCTTTTATACAAAGCAAACAAACAAACAAGTCTTGCTCAAGCAGACAACAAAGGAAAGGGAAGCTGTGGGTTCTCCCACATTGGAGGGATCCAAGAAGTCGTTGGACAGCCATCTGACAGGGATGCACTCAGGGGGGCTGGACCCAACGGCCTGGGAGGCCCCTTCCAACTCTAGCACCCCATCAGCCTGTGATTCCTTAACAGCCAGCTATGGCTACTGCCCCAGGAGGGGTGGTCCTGTGATGGCGACCCCCACTGCAGGAGGCTGGTGCAACCTGACACTGCGGTGCTTGGGACAGACTAAGAGCTTTGGCTGTCTGTTTAACTCTTGATATTTAGTGGTTGGTTCAGAGATTGACTTCCACCTACACGCTTCACTGCATAAATTTAGCTATGTTTTACAGTTTCTTCTAAAATGTTTTAGGGTGTTTTATAAATTGCACTATTCAAGCCTCCTTTCATAAATGCTTGAAAAGTACTTTATAAATCTCATTATTATATCATTGTAACATTTGCGTAAGATCTGCAGTTTGCCCAGCTTGCTCAGTTGCTTTGCATTCTAGGATCGCTCCTGAATGTCACCTTGCTCTTCAGATGCTATCAGTTGCTACGATATGATGATGGGCCCCCAACCCATATCAGTTTGCCAGAAAGACAATTTGGTCCTAGATCAAAGCCAGCTAGAACTTTCCCTGGGAACAAAAAGGATCCCAAGAAGGCAAAACTCACGGGAGAAGCCGGTCATGCTAGGAGAAGTCTAAGGCAGAAGAAGAGGAAGAAGGCCAACCTGGAGAGGGATCAGCTCCATCAAGGAAGTCCCAGCCTTGGGTTCACAAGAGCGGAGCAGGGCTGTCATGGGCAGGACATTGTGGGGGGCTCTCACTTCTAGGGCCACCATAAACTGGGGTGCTTTGGCAGCACAGAACAACGGCAAAGGACAGCATGTTCCCTGAGAAGATTTCCAGGCCAGTGAAGGCTTTCGGAAGGCTTGTAAAAGTGTTTTTGCCCCTTCAGACCCGATGAGATAATTTTATGGTATTTCATTCACAGCTCACGCACTGTGATTCCATGCTTAATTAAATCTCAAATAAGCACAATTAAATTATAATTGTAACATGCTTTGTCTTTATGGTATTATGTTATGAATTGCCCAAAAGGCCATGGTGGACAGAGGTCATTTTTTTTAATTAAGCAAAGTTAGTTCCCAAATGTCCCAGAAACCATGCTTCTGCCTTTTCTCAGCATTTAATTAATTATGGAAAAATTACACCCTATAATTTTTGTAATTTTCTCCCCAGAGGTCAAGAACATTCCAACATGTTAGCCATAGGATGACTTTAAATCCTATAGATCTCCATTTGGCCCTAAACTTTATCGATCATGGATTTCTTTGCAGAAGTACACCTAGAGCGATGTGGGTCACAGCATACATAATCAGAGGATGGGTTGTGTATTCCACACACAGAAGACTTTGCTCAGCAACTTCCTTTGGCCAACAAATGCACAGATTCATAAATCATGCTTTCCCTCCGTGCTTCTCAGGGCACTAAAAAGTAACTGCACACTCAGAGCAATGACTGTGGGTTTCAAAGGGCACTGTTTTCAAGGCCAACAGAAAAACACGTTCATAGAAAACGATGTTGAAAAAAAGCGGCAAATGCACAGAAGCGAATTATATTCTCCGAAAATTATGCAACCAACACACAAAGAAACAAGCAGAGTATTCAAATCTGAAAAGACTCTCATACACAAAAGAGAGATTTAGATGCATTTAAGTCTACCAGCTTAAAAAGTGTACTGCAACGAATCTCCCAGGCCTCGGATCCCAAGGTGTTCCAGCGGCCCTCCCTCTGGCATGCGGCCCCATTTCCTTCCCACTGAAAAAGTACATCCAGTGAAAACCGCAGCCCTTCTTACCAGTGCAAATGCATGGACGCGCAATTGCGCATCATCCAGAGGAAACACACGGGATCGCAGCAGAGGGGAAAGGCCGGGTGAGGAAGGGTCTACCAGGGCCGGCCCGTCGCCGATCCGAGCAGCACCCGCTTCCCACTGCGCCTCCCTGGGAAAGCAACGAGGATGCCCGCGCGGGGCGAGGGGCCACGTACCTTCCCAGCTCCTCGCCCGCCACCTGCTCCTTCTCAATCAAGGCCTCCTTCTCCTCCTCCTTCTCCTTCTGCTCCCCGTTCGACTCCGCCTTCGCCGGGCTGACCGCCTCTGCGCCCGCTTCCGGCCCGGCCGGCCGGTGCTCCCTGGCCTCGGTGCGCACGCGGCGGTGGCGGCTGCGCCTCACGCTCTGCCGGAGCCGGGCCCGCTCCTCGAAGCCGGTGCTCCCGCCGCCGTCCTGCTCGCCCAGGCCGCAGTTCCCGTGGAAGGACTTGTGCTGCCACTGCTCCCGCCTGGCGCGCGGCGAGGGGCTCCGCTGCTCCCCGCGGAGGCTGGGGCACGCATTGGGGCCTGGGGGCTGCTGCTGCTGCTGCTCCTGGCCGTCCCCGGCGGCCCGCTCCGGCCTGCCCGCCGCCTCCTCCTCGCCCTTCTCCGGGCCGCTGTTTTCCAGCGGCTTCCTCCTCCGGAAAAGGCTGGCGTGCGGGTTGAGCAGCGGGGGGTCCTTGTTGAGGCCTTCCTGGCTGGACATCTGCATGTGGCGGCGCAGCTGGCTGGTCCGCTGCTCCCAGACGGACATGTGGTGCCTCCTCCTCCTCTCCCTCCTGCGCAGGGACAACAAAGGGTTCAGCCCCGCTGCGCCCCAGAAGCGCGAGAACGCGCCCCGGGGCAGGGGGCACGCGCCCCGGGGGGGGCCCCTGCCCCTCCGAGCCCTACTCGGTGCGGGATCCGGGGAGAATCGGGCCCGCGCGCATGCGAAGCCTGCCCCGCGCTTCACGTGGCGACAAGCTCCGCGCCACGGGGGATGGACGCGGGAAGCGCCGTGCTCTGCAAGAGGCAAAGGGGAGCTTTCCTCTCTCTCCACCCTCACCCCCCTCAGCCTGCGCCGCTCTCGTATTAAACACTTTTGGGACTTGTTGAAGCACACTCGCGTTCGCAGACCAGCGCGGAGGTGGGCGGGGGGCTTGCTGTGTTGCGCCCCGTCAGGGCAAGCCCATCCCGTAGGCAAGTAGCCTGCGGTGCAGAGGGTGGCGACCAGCAGCTGGGAGGTCCCAGGAGAAGCCTGCGTGGGGTGCAGGCAAGAGCAGGAGGGGGCAGGCATGCAACGCTAGGTCCCATTCAGCTTGGCACAGATGTCTCGATGCAAACGCACCGGGGCAGATCAGGCATCTCAGAAGTCCAGCCTTAAGAATCTCCTCTCCTCTCCTCTCCTCCCACCCCTCCACTCCCTGCAATCAGAATCAGTCTTGCTCGGATGCAAGTCCTCATGGCTCTTCACGCAGATCTCCCTAGTTCCTAGCTTTGAGCTTCCAGGTACAAGAGGCTTCTCCATGAAGCAAGCCACCTCCCACCTTGGTCCCACAAAAAAAAAAAAAAAAAAACAGGGCCTTGGCATCTCTGGGACTTCCCACACAGCTAGTCTCTGCTCCCTTCTTCGCGGCGGGGTATTGAAAAATGGGCCCGTGGGCCTGACCCACTGACGGGTCAGTCATGAGAATGACCGGCTGTGCAGCTGGTCTTTTGGCAAGGAGTGTTTTACACTATTGTAACACCACACACAGGAAAACTGTGGACAGACGGACGTCCCAACGCAGGCATACATAGACAGACATACTGCTTGACAGACGTCAGCCAGAGAATGCACACAGAACAACCTTGATTTTTCTATGCGCACAGTGATATATAATTAATAGAGACACACACGCCGATAGTCACAAAGCCTCTTCACCTGAATCCCAGGTATACATCTCAACACAGCGCAAACGAAGACGCACACTGGTATACTGCACAAGGACCGTAGGCTCCACTAACAGTTCTCCAGACCACACACTAAGGAACTGAAACATACCCAATACATACTCACAACATAAACACAAAGCAGCCCCGACACACTCCACCCCACGAGGGAAGTCTTTCCCACACACACACACACAACCTCACACAACAGGCTGTCACATGCACACATACAGATTACTGGTGCGTGGTTCCCACATCGACATGTGGTGTCTTCTCCTCCTCTCTCTTCTGGGGAAGAAAAAGGAACGGGTTCAGTCCATGACAACATCACCGGGTTTTAGGGTCACCTGTGTGTGCAACCCCAGAGGTGCTCGAGTGGAAAGCCATGGCAGCTCGGATGCTTGTGCAGGGAGGCAGGTCATAATCCACCGTTTTCACACAAGTAGCAACCATTAAATACAAGGCACGCGGCAAGCGCAGGGAACACGGCTGGGAAATGGCATCACATCAGCCACAGACCCGCTCAGAGCAGCCGATCTGCACTTACAGACGTGCAAAGTGAGTTAGATATGCAGCGTGCAAAACTCTGATGGGAGACCGTCGGCTAGACCCATCTGAACGTGTTCTTAGCATCACCGGGGAAGGTTCTGCAAGAGCCTGTTGGCGAAACCATCTGCCACAGACTCCAGAGATCCGCAGTCAGTCCCTCGTTCTGCCATTCAGGATGGATTTGCTGTTCAGAGTGGCTTCCTTATAAAGTTACAAGTCAAATTCACAACTTAAGTGCATTACAGCAATAAATGTGCGTCATTGTTTCTTCACTGTCCTTCCCCCCGCAGTTCCCTACTCTTACAATAGCAAATTGGCATGGGTGGGAGACACAGTGAGTGAGGAACTGGGCTTTAGACCATGAAGAAAGTTCGGGATAGATTCACAGACATGTACATTCTCCTGTACACATTCGTGTTGAGAGCAGGGGCATAAGAAGTTCACTGGCTTTTTCTGTACGTAGGGAGCCGGAAACAGGGACATAATTCCAGTTCTCGTGGAAAAGCATATGTGCATTTTAGAGTCAAATAACTCGGCCGATCCTTGGCCAGATGCAAAACTGGATTATGCAAAGCAATATATTTTAAGTCTGGTCTTGAGATTACTTTTTAATTCCTCCTAACAGCCAATGACGTGGGTGCTTTGGAGGAATGGTCACATCTGCAGGGCAAAATGCAGGGCAGGCAAAATAACAAACACCCCTCCCTTGGGGAGTCCCTGGGCCCACACCCTTCTGACCCATAACAGCCGCCATCCAGATGGTGTAAAACACACTTCATCTTTGTGTCACTTGCATCAGACATGAAGCCCACCAAGCCTGCAGGTGAGTATCAGTGCACACATCCACTGCACGCACACCGCTAACCAAATCATGCAGCGACTCTCCTGCCAGGGGGCACCAGATGTGACCCCGTACCTCAAAACCTCCTGGCCTGCATGCAGCCCTATCCACCCCCATGGGAAGACGGGCATTCCTAATCTCCCAGACTTCATCAGCAGCCACGCCTTGCTCCATTCGCTAGGATCTCCATTTCCCCTTGGTTGCTCATTCCTCTCGCACAGCCTCAGAGCATTCGGAATAAACTCTGGTTGTGTTTGGGCTCATGCCACAGCTGGGCATCGGTGGATCTGCACCTCCTCGTTTTGCCCCCGTTCCAAACATTGGACACCTCCTGGAGAAATCCAAGGCCTCCGTGGCTATGTCAAAACGTACCATTGAACACGCTCCAGTTCATGTGGCAACCAATTTATTTCTGCTGAAAACATGGAGGCATCTCCTGCACATTTTGCTGTCAACCAAATCTACTGCAAACCTAGGAATCCGCCGAACCCTTGTAAAAGTTTGGTTTCATTTACTGCAAAGGCACAAGGGCCTTTTCAGTTCTGCTAGCTTTGCACCAGCATCTTCAAAAGCCTCTGTTCCCCATCGTGGCATCTCCCTGTTATTAGTGCAACATAGTTTCTGGAACCCCGTCACTGGCTCCTGTGCCGCAGAGCTGATGTAGAAACCTGTGCATCTCATGAACAGGTTGTACACACGAGTGCTTCTCCTGGTAGCATCTCCTTTCCTCCAGGTCACTACATTTTTGCAGTGTAGGAGCCAGTCACAAGGGGAACCACCATGCCAGTAAAAGAACTCTAATTCTCTGCATCTCTCTAGGCAGAAACTTAGGGCCAGTTCATACACAGTGCTACCCACTTGCGGTAACTCATTTGTATGGAACAGTTCACTATAAAACCAGAAAAGTTTTGACCCCCTTGAAAGAAAAGGAGCCCGAATCTTGCAAATCTGAGTATCTACCATCCAGTGTCAATCTTGCCATTCTTGGGAAAAGTGCTGGAACGGGAGGTGACATTTTGACTCCAAGAAATTGGGACAGTTTGAGACCAAATGTGGAGCTCTCTCCCCTAAGCTTGGCCTTCTCTTCTGTGGTCTTTAAGTATTCTCCATTTTTTAGAACTCCATCACGCTTTTAATTTTTTGTTGCAGTACGTGATTTAAGCTGATTCTGTTTGACGGCATTTGTTCCCCTGTTCTGTTACTAATATCTTAATTTTAAGTCGCCTTGTGAGGATGTGCCCTAAAAGGTGAGGCAACGATAAGAACACAGGAAGAGCTGTGCTGGTTTCCACCAAAGATATCCTGTTTCCCACCAAAGATACCCTTCATTATCCTGCTTTGCACACCAGTCAACCAGATGCCCACAGATCCCACAAGCAGGGACACCTCCTGCTTCTGTTCCCAAGCTGCTGGGACTGAGAAGCATGTGGCCTCAGATACAGAAGGTCACATATAGTCATCTTCACTGGTGCCCCTGAAAACCACCCAAGTTGGTGGCCATCCGAACGTCTTGGGATAGTGGATTCCATCCTTTATGTACACACCTGCAGAGAAGAAGTTCCTACGAAATTACTCAGATATTTCAACTGAAGGGAATTCTCCAAATCTACTTCCAATTTTGCTGTCTACAAAATCTAGTAAGAACCGAGGGATAAGCTGAACCCTTGTCAAAGTTTGGTCTCATTTCTCAGATGTTTCACCTAAGGAGTAAGCACTGCATTACTTCAGGTATCTTTTTGAGCAGTGAGCCTCCACAGGGCCGACTCTTCCTTTGTTATGCGAACTCTCCAGTCACAGTTGCAACAAGCTGGAGGATGTGGGGAGAAGGTGGCCCAGGAACTAAAATTGGCAACTCACTCAATAGCAGGCATGTTGGGAGCTGACATTGGGCTGACTTCCTTGGCTTTCTGCAGCGCGTGCTTCTGGTTAAAAGCCTCTTCTTCCTCCTGCTCGTCCTAAATGCAAGAGAAAGGCACTCATGAAGGTGGAAGAATACAGGAGACGATCTTTTCTCACATGCTACGAATGATAGGACTCGGTTACACGTGGGGTCACCTGGCTGAAGCGTGGAAGTCTGTACCTCTGCTTTGCATTCACTTCTCCCCTCCCTTCCCAGTTGCTGGGTGAGACGCCCAGAAGGTGCATCGCTCTTTGAGAAAGGCAGGAGTTGTATTAGTGCATCTGTTTGCTCCTTGCTCTCATCCTCACACTAATATCCTATGCTTCCTCCAAGCATCGCAGATTCCCAGGCAGTGTCTTACCCACAAACACTGCGAGGTCAGGCCTCCTTCATTTCAGTGACACAACTATGTCGCAGGCCATTCCTGGAGCGATGCAGAAAGGCACTAATACCCTCACTGTAGGTAGTGTAACAATGAGAGCAGCCGAGTATGGTTAGAGCTTATTCCCGACTTGCGTGAGCTACTCTCACCTTCCATTTCCTCTTTTCAGGGGTCGTTTTTGGCTAATTATGGGGGCACAACATTGTAGGCCTCTCCCTCCACTGGGCAGAGGCAGAATGGTCTCTCCCAGAGGTAAATTTTGTTTTGTTTAGTCACAAAGTCGCACCCGACCCATCGCGACCCCATGGACAACATTCCTCCAGGCCTTCCTGTCCTCCACCATCCCCTGGAGTCCACCCAAGCCCACACCCACCACCCCAGGGACCCCATCCAGCCACCTCACCCTCTGCCGCCCTCTTCTCCTTTTGCCGTCAATCAAGGAAAATTAGATAGCTGGATTCCTACGTATCACTGTGCTCCCTTCCATTCTCCGTAGCCACGTCAGGGGTAGACATGCACCAGCAGGCCTGCTTAGTGCCCAAGCCGTGGCTGATGAAGCTGTGCTGGAAATTGGATGTCTGGACTCTTTCCATTTCTAAATCATTCTGAGCGCAGCCATGGTCCCAGTTGCTTAGCTAGTCCGCTATATTCCACGGTGCACCTTGGCTCCTCACGGTGCACCAGATCCCCATGAAAGCCTCCTTGGCACTGTCCCAATTCATAATTGTTAGCTAATGACAATAGTACCAATGTCAGGCAGCAAGGGAATTGTGGGAAGTGGGGAATGAACAATACTTGGGAGCTTTTAGCGCTTCGACTGTAATGAACCCCAAAGTAATGAAAAAGAATGAGCAATTGTGTCGATCGGGATATCTGACAGGGAAGGGGACTTCGGTCTTTTTCGGTGCCTGCCACACTGAAAAGAAGAGGCGCTGCCGAAAAGGGGGAAAGGTTGAGCGATCAAGCAAACGCATCCAACAATGTGAATGGGTTGGTTTTGCCCGCTTGCAGAAGGGACTGGGTAGGGCTGTAGGAGAATTGTGTTCCGGAACACAAATCAGGCAAATACGTTCCATTCGCAAGCCCACATGCAAATACAAATGAGAATGTGATTCTTCAAAATGCCTGCGAGTTCCTAAATTTTGCATTTATGTTTGAAAAGACCCATTTCCAAGCATCTGTACAAGTGCATTGTGCTCAAATGTGGAGCAAGAAGTACAGTGGATGTGGATGAAGCTTAGCGAGAGGCTACATCTGAACCGATTTATATTTACCTTTGTCAGCTCCTGCGCATTGGCGAGGTTGTCCACGGCAATGGCCAAAAACACGTTAAGCAGGGTATCTGACATCGTTTAGGAGGAACAAAGCCTCTGAAGGGGCAGGCCAGGTGGAGAGCGCACGGGACCATGCAGCCTGGTGAAGAAGGCTTCCTGGTGGACGCAGGGGCACTCAGAACCCTCAGCACATGGCCATGAGTAATCTTGTGGCCCAGGCTCACCTCACAGATCTCTCCCAATGCCCACAAGTCTGTCCTGTGATTCGTAGGGTCCCAGACTAGGAAGGCCTCAACACCCTCTGACATGTCCACTGATCATTGTCAGCGGGAGACAACAGGTTGGGGGATGCAATTTGGATCCCCCAGATGGCCTGTTGTCGTGAGCTGGGGCCCCTTAACACACGCACAGTGGCAGACCTTTCTTGCAAAATGTTCGTTATTGGCCAAAGCATTTTCCAGAAGCACAAACACCCAGAAGGAATCTCTGAGCATGCACAGAGCAGTTTGCTGAACCCCAGTATTACTAGTATTACTTCCAAGAACTTTCCTTATGGGCACGCCTGAGCCCCTTCCCTTTGGGAGGGGCCCCCTGGAAACAATCACGCCTCCTCTCTGCACGCTGATCCTCTAATTGGGTTGCTCTCCTCTGTCAACGTCACATCATGGGGTCAAGAGCTGCACCCATCTCGTCTGTCTCTGAGAAGCTCCCCTGCTCCAATCCCCTCCTAAGAACTGTACATCTTGGTTATTCTCAGAGACTACCTCAGCACCTGCAGAGTCTGGCCTTGAGATAAGCACCTCCGCTTCTCTCATCTCAACATCTGGAATTGGACCACCTTCCAAGACCTCTCCTCCTCCTCCTCCTCGTCCTCCTCGTCCTCCTCCTCCTCCAAATCCAATCAGCAAGACTTGAGAAGGAGGCCAAGAGCAACTTTCTTTCTAAGTCGCAACACCCAGGAAGAAAGGGGACTTCAGCCCCTTCACTATGCTCTGCTCTGATTCACAAGCCCATGGCTACACTGAGGTCCAAACTGGTTTGCTGTCCAGGGCCCGATCATGCACCTCCCAGTTTGCATGTTCTTTGGCCCTAAAGATCCAAGTGAAAGTGGGGAGACCCACAAAGGGGGTCGCCCTCTTGAAATTTGCAAAGGGCTATGTCAGAACCAGGTTCAAAATAAAGCGATAGGAAGGATACAGTTTCCAAACAGAGTGAGAACGATGAAGTAGATGGACGACCACATTCCTGAGCTGACACCGCCTTGGGAGCGAATCCCATTGTACATCACCTCGTTCCAGTCTTCGCCTGTCAGGATCTAAAGAAGCAAGAGGTTCAGCTAGAACAGCAGCCACGTTTTACACAAGGGAAGTTGCGCTCAAGGCACAGAAACCCCATTAAGGCAACAAAACACACACCAACAAAGAAGAAAGCTCTCTCTTCCTTCCCTATTTGGCCAATATCATCTCGCCCTGGTTTTTAATGTCTCAGCTGACAAAATACAGCATGGCAGCAGAATGCCAGGGACTGCAAAGAAGTGGTACAGTCTTTTCAGGGAGGGCTTAGTGTTTGCATAAGACAAGCAGGTCAAAGCTGGATGCAAAGAAACTGTGCCAGCCGTATTACCAAACCAACCGCTGGGGTTTTACAACTTCAGATTATGAGAAGGGCACAAAAACAACTTCCGGAAGGTGGGAAATTAGCATTTGGGTACCAAGCTAGGCTTAGGGCAGGCCCTTTCTCACTGAAATATTAATATGCTATGTGCTGTAAAAATTATTATTTTTACATTAAAAATTACAATCCACTACCTGCTCTCTGAACTCGATAAAGCTCCTACCATCAAGCACAGAGCACCATGGGGATCGGTTGATCGTGTGCTCTGTCGTGAGACAGAGTCCTGCCATTCTCAGCAAGAGTGCCTGACATTATTATTATTATTATTATTATTATTATTATTATTATTATTATTGTTATTATAATAACATTTCTATGCCGCCCCTTGCCGAAACCTCGGGGCGGACATGAGGGAATGGTGTTCCCCAAAGCTTTTGCTCGGGGAGCTATGCTGAGAAAGCGTTCGTCGAAAGCCAAAGAAAGGCTCTGTCTTGCTGAACAGAGAAGACTAAGCTGGCTGGGCACAGGGAAACAGCTTGGTTAGAGATTCAGAGAGGAGAGGGAAAGAAAGAAGCAGAAGGTTACGTCAAGATCAGGTGAGCTTTTGTCAGGTATGGAATGGACAAATGCAGGAGCGGGGAGGACAAATGTGACGGAGCATGTTGAGGAATAAAGCCAGGGAGAGCCAGTGCAGAAATGCAAGTCCACCGGTGACAACCCGCAGCATCGGAAGAAATACTTTTTCAGCGGAGGCACTTGGGATTGACTGAAGGGGAGCTGATGGGAGATTACATTAAGTAGGAGAAGGCTGCAGTATCGCTTGCACCTCATTAGTGTTAATTAGAGTTATTTGTTTTGAGATTCTCAGCCCCTCCGCATGGGAAGATATCAGTAGCTGCCACGAGGGAGCCGAGCATGGGGGATTTGGAGCAGAAAAGCAGTACAAAGTAAGCTCGCTGAGTAAGATCTTGCCCTGTCTGGATCTGATTACCTTAGGGTCACCATGGAAGAATATTCTACGGAACAAATGGAGGGTGAAGGACACAACCATTGAGATCTTTGCTCATGGGAAGCCTACGTGTGGGACTAACTTTATATCAGGAACCTGGGACTGCTCCCGAAATTCTCCCCTCCCCCCCGCAACATGCAGAAGGGAGAAGTCCGTGGTCTGTTGGGTTTCCCCGTCTCCACACAGCATCTCCCGCTGTGGCTGGCAGGGAGGGGGCAGCACACCGCCATGTCTTCAGGGAGAGACGCTCCCAGAGACTGCGCCCCTAATTTTCATAACACCCGTCCTCGCTCAGAGCTGCAAATTTAAATGGAGCCTCTGCTAAGGGACACGGACGTCTGAGGTACTTGCTCCAGCAGTAGCCTTCTCACCACAGAGTTATACCTGGAAGACTGTCATGATGGCTGCAGGAAAAGTATCAAAGTTTGCAGAAGGAGTTCCATCCATAAAGTTAAATCTATAGAAAAGGAAGTGAAAATTACAAAAAAGAGCAAGCTCCTTCTGACTGCAGAACTGCAACGCACCCAACCTCCTTGCCTCTTTTTCTTTTCCTTCTGCTATGATTTCTTTCTGCTATGATGCTTTTACCCCATCTTTGGTAAAAGTGCCATACGATTTTGTATTCCCATTTTTCTCCCCCAGTTTCTCCCATTAATGAAGCGTATGAGGTGTGGCTGTATATATTTAATCACTTCGTGTCACAGGTTGACAACCCGTTTGGACTGTGGGCACACTAAGCCACTCAGGGAGCCAGCACAGCTGAGTGAATGGCAAACACAACTTTAGATAAAATAAAATAGGCAGTCCAAGAAACTGTCCTGGGCACCAGCACAAAATGGCTGCCATGGGAGGCGTGGCAAAGGAGAAGTCTGAGTACAAAGTCTGAGCACAATGCACATTTGAGGTCCGAGTTCCAACACACTAAACAACTCTGTCAGATCTAGGTTACAGCACCAGTGGAAACCTATTTCACCGCAGCTGGAAACTAAAAGTGTCACATACCTGAGAAGGAGAAAGCACCTTGACAGGTGTTATAAAAGGTAGGCACTGGTGCCTACAGGCACTGTTCTGCCTACTGTTGGGCATGCATGTATGTGTTAGTAAGAATACACACACGTGTATTCATATATATCGGTGCAGAATGGAAGGAGGACAAGAGCATAGACGTGAGAAGGTGGAGAAGGTCAGAAATCTTGTAAGCTTTCTGTGAGTATGATTCAGAAATGGCAGCTGAATGTGGAGAGCCATTCGGATCCAAGTAGGATGGATACCTTCCAACCCTTGGTAGAATGGTCCATATTTACCACCACTTTCTTGCTCTGATACACATTCGCTGCCCACACATATCTAGGTCTACCTCCACAGGAAAGAGGGTTATAAGCCGAGCCAAAAAGAGCTGAATGATTCCTAGAATGCACAATCCTGCCTCAGGTAGGGAATGTTACGTCGTGCAGCAAATTTGCAGACAGAGAGAACAGATGCAATCTTGGTTATAGGACCAGCTCACAAGCTCCTTCAACAGAAATCAGTATCACCATTCCCTGGAGAAATTCAGCGAGCAATTGCCTGGCCTAGTGTGCATGAGAATAGGAAGCTTGTTGAATAAATATAAAGCTACTTATGGAGTCTATGGAATAGTTTAGCACATTGGCAAGCATTTCCCAAAGACACGGCTCACCTTCCTTGGCCATTCACTCACCTGCCACCAAACAGCTGCATCCCAAGCAGGGCAAAGACTACAATGAAGAGGAAAAGGAGGAAGAGCAGGCTGATAATAGACTTCATAGAACTCATCAGTGAGACCACCAAATTCCTCAAGGAAGCCCAATACCTAGAAAATCCAGATGTTACTGTAGCTAGCTTCCGGAAGCATTGCAAGACGGTTTCATTTGGGCTGGCCCTTGGTGGCCAGAATTCAGTGTGTATGTCCATGCGTGTGTGCATGCACGTGGGTGTACACGGACAGATGGACAGTTTAATCCATTGGAGCCAACGCGTTAACCAATGTGAGACAGATTAGATAGTATTCATAGTACAGGCTTAAAAGGAGGAGCAGGGCTGTCAGTGGAGCAAAGAAGCAGAGCACAAGGCTGGGGCAACACCAGCCTGATTCACATATAATGTTCAACCATTGTGTGGTTTGTTGAAATCTGGCTTGTCATAGTGTCGGAACCGTCTGCCATAACCACACAGAGAACCCATGGTTTGTTGATGGCTTATAAAGTCTAGATGGTTTCAATCATGACTTGTTATGATGTCTTAGAACCATGGCTCATGCCAGCTTGTTTGCACTACTGTCTACCCTGAAAAAGGAGGCTAACACCGGAATACCTCTGGCATTCAGTACAGAGGTACTGAAAATAAAGCTGGTTTGAAAGCTATCAAAATGGGTGGGAAAGAAACAGGCCAGAAATAGGGAAAACAGTCTGCAGTCTGTTTGCTTGTCTATGAGGCTATTTAAGGCTAATGTAACAAGGCTAATGTAACTATTTAAGGCTAATGTAACATTTTTAACATAAAACATGGTTTAGTGTTACATGTAAATACAGCCACTCACTCAAGGAAGGTTGGATTAAAACTCACTCACTTTGTGATTTTAAATATTCTAAGAAGTCGCAGGGCTCGCAGGACACTAATTCCAAATGAGGTTCCTGGTCTGAAGATAGCCCAGACTACCTCAAAGATGCTTCCCACTGTGACCTGAGAGAGTGAATAAATGAGGGAGGGAGGGAGGGAGGAAAAAACCCATGATTAGAAAGGGATCGGAAACTACCAAGTCCAACCACATTTCAACAGCTGCTCCATGAGTCTGCATTCTCTATCACTCTCTGTCACACACACACACACAAACACACACACTATTCGCACCCCAAACAAGATGCAATAATTTACTGGAACGCAGGTCTCAGGCTTGCGAGCTCTACTTTGATGTTTACTAGAGCGGGAGACCCACCAACTACAGCAAGTACAAAATATTGACTTGGATCGATGCAACCAAGGACCAGGGTGCCTCTAGTTTTGCAAAAACTACTTTGCAAACCGCTCCGGGATTATTGTTTTTTTAAATCCAAAGTGGTATCAACTTTCCATGGAATAAATGCACGATTAACCAAGTGAGAAGGTTACTTCTATTTGTTTGATCCCACTTACCATATGAGCTGGCTTGTAAAACCCGCAAGTATTCGCCACCTGTAATACCCTGTTTCTCCTTGCTGACTGGCAAATAGTCATAGCCACTAAGGAGAACCTGCAGAGACCCCCTGCCCATTGCAACAAGGAAGTCTCTGGCCAGCCCTTCACATGTGCCCACATCTCCCACTCCCACCCCCCCAGCTCTCCCACAGGGATGGAGACCAGCCCCTGACAAGGGACTGAAAAGGGGAACTTGAGGGAAGACCATCCTTGGATCCAGTTTCTAGATGATGTGACTAAGGGACTGTGCAAAGCTCAGACGCCTGTGGACTGAGCCCCCTACATGGCCATCCTGGGCAGCTCACATCACCGAAATTCTCAAGCAGAACTTCTTCCCCTCCCGAGCATCCATGCTTGCTTTGTGCGACTTATCAGGATACTGCTTACCCCACAGTCAAAGCAGTTGAAAGAGGAGTGAAAGTAAAGCCGTGGCCCCATTCCGTACATCTTCAAGGACATCTCTAGGAGGAAGAGTCCCAAAAATATGAACTCTGCATAGTCTGTAAGGAAGAAATCCAGGTGTTCCTCATCCATGACTGGAATAACATTTCGTAAAGCAGGGTGTACCCACAAAGAGCTGCTGAGCACTCCAAAAGTCCTCCTCGTGACTGTGCACGGAGGCACACGGCAGGGTGCAGAAAGTGAGTGTGATCCGGGTGCCGGCAGCCACCTTTGCAGCTCCAGCTTTCTCCAGAGTAGAACTGGCTGCCAATTCCCAGGCATGCCTGATTTATTCCAACACAGGGAGGGCAGAAACAAGCACCCACTCAATGATGGACAACTAGCCTATTTCTGGTCCACCACGGATTGCCTGAAGGCACCTGGGATTCTTGCAAAGAATACCGGGCCATTGTCTTCTTTATGCCTCTAAGAAAGAGTACACGCTCAGGTTCATTGAGCAAAGATGCTTCTTTAATTCTGAAGCGCACCTGGTTATGCACCTCCATCTTAGAACATAAATCAGACCTGCTGGCTCACGCCAAAGGCTGGTATAGCATTCTGGTTCACACAGGTGCCTACGGGAAGCCTGCAAGAAGGACATGCAGCCAAGGGAGCCCTCCTGCTCATGTTTCCACCAACTGGTATTCAGAGGGACTATCTTTAGAAGGCCAGGTCCTGCAGATGAAACCCAAATACTTTGGCCACCTAATGAGAAGGAAGGATTCCCTGGAGAAGACCCTGATGCTGGGAACAGTAAATGGCAAAAGAAGAGGACGGCAGAGGATGAGGTGGCTGGATGGAGTCACTGAAGCAGTTGGTGTGAGCTTAAGTGGACTCCGGGGATGGTGGAGGACAGGAAGGCCTGGAGGAGCGTTGTCCATGGGGTCGCAATGGGTCGGACACGACTTCGCGACCAGCAACAAAATTTAGCCACCATGGTCAGCAGGTCTTGATAGCCTTACCCTCCAAGAATTTGCCTAATGCTTTTCTAAAACAGTCCAGGTTGAACAGTCCATCATCTTGTTTAGCTTTGTGCGGAGAAGAACTTCCTAGTCTTGAATATCCCACATGGAGCCTCTCTGGATGACTCCATGGTCTAGTATTACGGGAGAAGAAGCGCGTCTCCCCAAAACCCTTTCTCCACGGAGTTTCCAATAAAATGAAGCGGAAGGCCCGTCCCTGCTCTGGCCTTTCCTCAAGCGGTCCCCGTATCCATGGGACCCTGTGGACCAATCTGGCTGATAGGCTAGAATGGAGGCAAAGCTGCTAGAGCCATTTCTTTGGCCTAATTCACAGGGCAACAGCAATTGGAAAGGGCTTCCCAAAGCGTGTTGCAGAGCGCCTCTCCGAACTTTTTAATTGCTGGAAGCCTCTCCGAACAGCCCTTCCGGCAATTAAAAACATTCCTGCAGTTCTTGTGCCCAGAGCATCTAGAGAGGGAAACCTCTTCAGTTGTTCAAACCACTAGTGCTATTCTCTTCTGGGCTCAAAACCAAACATACTTCTCAATATTAAGTTTGTCCTAAATGTTGACTAATAGCAGAAGTAACCTGACAGTGGCTTTGAATTTCCCATTGAAGCATTTAGGTATCTGCGATGAAATTTCTGCTCCATCTTTCACAAACAGTGATCGGGAGAAGATATTAAGCCGGCCAGGACCTGCCCATTCAGCTGCTGATATTTTGACTCAAAGTAGAGATCCTTGTAGTGAGTCAAAACATCACTGGAACCCCAAAGTTGCTCTGACTCTCACTGCTATCGGACAGCCAATTTCTAAGCTTCACCGGAGTGTATTATCAACTGGCACTCTTCCACGACAGAGTGAGGCTCCCCAGTCAGCAAAAATGATTGGGACCAGTCAGTCCCCTTTCCCAGACCAAGTCATAAGCCTGAGTTTCCTGGAAAAAGCAGGGCTTTGCTTTGCTTACACACGGACTGGGCCCTCGGCCAGGACCTGTTCCCTTTCCTGTGGCAAGAGGGGTGCATAAACAACACGGAACCTGGCACTTACAAAGGAGGTGCGTGAGCCACAGAGGTTGGTTGTGATGGACAATTGCCACGCAGGCAGTATTGAGGGCCACGATGCTCAGGACAAGCCAATAGAACACCTGGGATTTCACCATGTGACGCACAGAGATGCGCAGCAGCCGCTCCTTGTGCCTGAAGTACGACGCACCGTCCAATTTAGCACTCTTGATGCTGGCACGAGCAAGCGGAGTACCTGCAGTGGGGCGAAGAAGGTAGGAACGGGGTGAGGTTTGATGGACACCCTACAGTAGCCGAGACAGAGAAGGAGTTTCCATGCATGCAGGAGAAGACTCCAATGCTGAAGGCAGCTTGGGCAGGATGTGGAACATGATTAGCATTAGTCCACACCAGAGCGGGGAAAGGAGAAGCGGCACCTTTCCATTTAGGAATAAGAGAAAAGACGGCTTTTAGCACTCCGCTCCTTTTGCTCCTGTTTAGGGTTCATCATTTGCTAGAGTTTAGTCCTGCAGCCAAGGGGCCCATGAATTTCAGTGGCACAAGCGCCAATGAAGCTGTGAACACTCCCTTCTGCAGCCTGGCAAATTTCACCTTTGTGGACAGCTAATTGCATAAAAGCATTGCAACGAATATGCCAGAAAAGAGCCCACAAAGGTTGCTAAAACTTGCTCCCCACAGCCGAGTCAAAGGAAGCAGTGTTCTTTTCTGTTGGAGTAAACAAAAACAGAATGACACATGAGAAACCACACAACTGTTTTATATTCTGCATGTGGACCTGTGCTGAGAACTGCCAATCAAAAGAGGTGGTTGTTGTTTTAATTTCCAAATCCATACTGCTATGCATTCAATATGCAGTTTCCAGAACCAGCAACGGTTTATTCTTTGCATCCCGCAAAGCTACTGGAATGGATTGTGTGGTTTACTTATTCCAATCAAGACTTTGCAGTTATTTCCTTATTCTGCTACACCCTTTGGGACTATTTAACATTAAAGAGGCAGGTAAGGAGGGGCATGATGGAAGTCCACAAAATTATGCATTGCATGGAGAACACGGATGGAACAGATCTTCTCCCTCTCTCGTATTGCTAGAATCCAGGACATCCCACGGTGCCGAATGGTGGATTCAGGACAGAGAAAAGATTCTTCACACAGCACATCATTACATTGTGGAATTTGCTGCCACAAGATGTAGTGAAGGAGGGACTAGATGGATTCGTGGAGGGTATAAATAAATAAAGCAAGCAAGCAAGCTATTGATGGGTACTAACTATGGGTACTAACTATGCATAGCCTCCAAAATCAGAGACAATCGCCAGGTTCACACATCACAAGAAACCACCCTGCGTGGTTTGTCGCATGAATGTGGCCACAAGACGATCTGGCTCATCATGGTGCCTCTCTTCCTCCCCACCATTTCCTTCCTTCCCAGTCCTCCAGGCAGCAATCCAAGAGGCGTCATGGGGGGGAATGAGGCTCCTCGCTTTGCCTGCTGCGGTCACAAGCCGAGCCTGGCTTGTCACAGCTTTCAAGCAGTTCCTGCTGAAGAAGCGCAGTTCATGCTCGAAAGCACAGCAGAGAAGTCAAGACACACGCAAGCCGGAATGGGGTGCCCAGGCTGCGCTCGGCCAGAAAGGGCAGAAAATCAGCTCAGCTACGCAGCGCAAAGGAGCTGCACCCTCTCCCAAGAGGAACAAGCTGTCCCCTCCCGCAGGGGGAGGACCCCCGGGCGGCAGCAGTGCCCAGTGGGGGCCTGTGACCGGCGCCACATCCCGCCCCCTTCCCGCCACCTGGGGGGGCCTCTGCGACAAGCCAGAGTGGGAAGGGGCCGGCGTGGGGTGGGGGGTTGCTCATGCAGCTTCTCTCAGATGTGCATGACCAGCTCTGCCTGCCCAGAGCTCCCCTTCTGCAAAAGTGCAAAAGGGACGGGGAAAAAAACTCCAAAGGAGGCAGCTCTGTTTGTCACAGGCTCTCAGCACAGCCTACCTCACAGGAGTGTTGTGGGAACAAGACTGAGAGCAGCAGGAGGCAAGTGATGCAAGCTGCTTTGAGATCATAAGGAAAAAGCACAATATAAATCTAATACATGAATACATACATAGCTGAATGAGCTAAACTTAAGTAAGAATGAAAACTGTCATCTTTATCCACCAACTATTGCCTTGATCCTGTATCCCATGGTTTTCTCTATAAAATCAAATGCATTTATTTGTTCCAGTTCAGCGATACACGCTAGAATCTCCCCCTGAAACGGCTCGCTTTATTTCCGTGCCCTTTGACTCTGGGAGTCGCCACAACTCCTCTGCCCTCTCCTGCTCTGCAATTCGAAAGGTTTGCCTTGCAAGTCTTGAGCCTCCCCTCCTCCCTTCACAAAATGCTGAAGGGTCGACGTAGCGGGAGAGGCGGGACACGGTGGTGCCTCCCACTGGACTGCCTGGGGCCTGGGTGGTCTTGGGCTGTTGACCATTCTCTCCACGGAGCGGACAGTCCTTCTGCCCGTTCTGCCTGGATGCTGCAATTCCGTGCTTTTCGGCAAAGGAGCCCTTTTCATTACAGGTCGGAAGAATGAGGGGGATCTCTGGACGGAAGGGTCGCTGGGCCAAGGACACGCATTCACTGGCTTCATCTTACCTACGGAGGAGATGTCCACACGCTCATCACTGGAGTCGCGATTCATGGCTTCCGTGCGGCTCCTTTTGATGGTCGCCCTCCTGAGAACTAGCAGCAGAAGACGGGTGGGTGGGAAGGCACCAAAGTCACCAGCATGTGAGTGTGTTCAGATACCAAACTCTTAACATTTACTCCGGAGGACCAAGTGTTGAAACCCCAGGTTGAGCTTCCGCAGTTCAAGAGCTGAAGCTGAGCAGTTCCGAACGGAGCCACTCCATTCATCCATCCATCCATCCATCCATCCATCCATCCATCCATCCGTCCGTCCGTCCGTCCGTCCGTCCATCCAATACATTTCTACACCGCCAATTAGCCAGAATGGCTCTCCAGACAGTTTACAAAATCATAACAAGCCACTCCCGTCCCTTGAGTACCCCAAGAGCCCTGCATTCCTTTAGGGGAAAGCTTGACATAATACATCAATGCCATGCATGGGGACACAATCCCGATGAGAGCACAACTGTCCCTCTGGCCTGGGGTGCGAGGCCTCGCCAAGGACTACAGGCCTTCACTATCTGCCCACCCCACCTACCAACCCCCTAATAATGGTGAGTGTTTTGCTAATAGCAAAGAGTGCCCAAATCAGGGTGGGGAAACTTTTTTATGCAGCAAGCTGCATTCCCTCAAGGAAAATCTCCTGCAAGCTGCATTCCAGAGGCGAATGTGGTTGGAGGACTGGAAGCAAAGGAGGCAGGGATGGAGCAGGGCCTGGACCACCTGCTTCCTGCCTCTCTCCCCCTCTTTCCTTCCCCATTTAAATCTGCCCCCATCCAGCAATTCGCAGAAGAGGGAGCTTTTCTTTCCATCCTTAATGACCAAGGGGGCATGATTTTGGGGAGCCAACAGAATGCAGGGATGGCTAATTCTTCCTTCCTCAGTGGTCACCATCCTCCCTCCCCAAAAAAGCATTTTGTAATTCCAATCTTGTAACCCTAGCGGTTGTGTAGACCGTGGGCTGAACCCAAAGGTGCCCACAGGCTGTAGGAGTCAAATTCCTGCCCCCAAAAGCAAGACTGTTTCCTAGTTTCTTGTTCCGGCCATAAAGTGTCCCATAGGCACACAGGAGAGACCACAACAAGAAGAGAACCCAGCTTTATTTTCATAAGAAAGTGATGCAGTCCTGCCTGCTCCTGGATAGATGTGCCACTGCTTGTTTACTTCTGAGTAGGCTTACAGTTGGTCATAATCACATGTCAGTGCTGCCAGTTCTGTTTTCCCAAATGGACCGCAGCCCCTGAGATCTTCTCCAGAATGGAATTCAGTCTTCCGGCTGGGAAAGCATCTCACCCACCTTGCTAGGACATGCTTGGAGACAGGCCAAAGAGAACACCTGTTCAGCCAGTCTGAGAGAGCAATCCTAAGCAGACTCACTAATGGACCTGGGGAGTCGTGGTCCAGACATTCCTTCCGCGAGGAACTCTCTACATCCCCGACAAATCAGGAGAGTACAGTTGGAAGGGGCATTGGGCCATTGGGTCCAACGCCCTGCTCTGTGCTGGACACCCAGCTGAAGCATCCCTCTCAGGCGGCTGGCTGTCCAGCTACTTCTTGAACATCTTCAGAGTTTGAAAGAGCTGAAAGAGGCATATCTGCTCACAATATTACCACCGGTGAACATATTTTACTACCGTTTTGAATACCTTGAATGGAGACAACAGCAGAGCAGAAGAAAGTGTGTGTGTGTGTGTGTGAAGGCATGCCCTTCTCAAGCCATTTTCAACTTTCTTAAAAAGGAAGTCTCTGAGCCCCAGGAGAGGTCTGCTGGCAGATATGGGAACTGCAGGCTGCTATTGACTGGCCAGGTAAAAACCGAGCAGGAGGGCAGCTGTACTTTCCCTGACTTTCCTGCTTTTCCCACTTCTCTGGGAAACACAACCGGGAACCGGAGCTGGGTGTGCAGGGGGCAAACAGAGGGAGTGGGAGAAAAACCTGCACTCGCCCCCAGGCGAGTGGCTCCACCTCCGTCCCTCTTCTCCGCTTTGACACACCAGTCTCAGCAACTAGATCCAACACTAGGAAGGGACTATTGTATTTTCAGGGTCTTGCACTGTATTTCAGACTATTGTGTTTAGACTGCTTACCTTCTAAGGCTGATGTGCCAGAATTCTTGTTCTCTTCGGCCAGCATTACTTCTTCTGCACAAAGACATGGACAGATAAACAGTTTAGGCATATGGTTATCAAGATCCTATAATCTTTTAGACCTCATATCAATAGAAATGGAGGAAAGAAGGGTTACAAGATACAGCAAACAGAGAAAATAAGGCTGCAGATGGATCATCATGAAGTGAAATGGATTAATTTCAATGTAAGAGACAAATATGTATTTATACTAACCAGTGTGCCAGGACTCAAAATCTGGCCTAAAGCATCGGGAGCTTAGCATCTTTCCCAGGGTCCCCAGGGAAAGAAAAAGCTTACAGTGAGGGGTCAGAACCAAGAGAGAAGACAGACTATTTTCTGCTTGGCTTCAGGGCTTTCGCTATTAGCTCCATCACCAGAGGCCTCCAAAAGTGGCTTGCAGAATAAAATATCAACAACAGTGAACAATGAAATAAAGCACTGCAGCCATAAAAACAATAAGACAGCCATAAAAACAGTCCTAAAACAAATGGGCATCAGTCACAGGACTGGATTTCCATGCCTTTGCTTCCTTGGGATGCCACTGCATTGGCAAAGAAGAGAAACTTTTCCCCTCAGAGGCACAATGTGGGTCACTGGATCTGGGAATTGGCGGCCACAAGCAGAGGCAAAGAACTTGATTTCCACTGCTGTGGATGAAAGACACGGGAGGCTGCCCGTTTCAAAGATGCATGAAGGTGATGGGAAGAACTGCTTAACCCTTTATCCTCTTAGAACTGGGCCATTCAAAATCACCCTCCCTCAAGCTGCTGTGTTTTTTTTTTTTTTCTCCTGTAGGGGAAAAGATATGGGCACCACCCCATATGCTTCCACCTTGAGCCAGTACACAGTTTGGTCCCCAAAGACCATTTTTTCCCAGGACCACTTCCAAGGCAACAGTTGACTCTTTGGCTCGGGCCACACGGTGAGAGAGCTGGTTAACGAGCGTTCTCCCAGCATCTGGGCATGCGGGAAAGCAGTGGGAGAAGCCAAGGAAACTTGTCCAAGCTTCAGTCAAAATATGGCCTGTATTAGACATGAAGTCACAGTGTGCCATCCCATTCAACCCTGTTTTGAAAGCTGAACTACTAGAAAAGATGTTTTTAAATTCATTTCTGTTATTTTGATAGGAATGTTCTGCAAAAACCCAAATATGCTTTATAGGCAAGCCTACCCAAACGTTTGCAAGGTGCCCCATACAGCGGCGATGGTTCTAGCTGGAGAAGAAATCAGAGAATAGGAGATCTCTAATCAGAAGTAAGCCCCATTAAGTTCAATGGGACTTACACCCCAGTAAATGCGCTGAAGAATCCACTAGCAAAATGATTTGAAGAAAAAAAAATTGGAAGGAGGAACATTTCACAAAGCAATCTCTACTTGTATTATGGAGTAAAATTTGCAACTTTTTGGTCAAATTATTGCTTCTTTACATTGCTCTTGCACATTCCTTGTTTAACCTATTAAGTGAAATGAGCACAAAAGTCAGCAATGAAAAGTGTGACTATTTACGCACACAGATTACGTCAAGTTTGAAGGTGGCAACTCGGGCAGCACAAAGCACACTGTGAAATCCTGTGCAAATTCGAAACATTTTTCCAGCCGAAGGAGGATTTTTAGAATGACATTGCATACTTGAGCAACTTAGAAAAAATATTGCCAGGTGTGCAGTGAGAGAGCCCTCTGTCAACAACTCCAAAACAACCAAACTTTTTGTAACAAGCTAAAAATGGCAAGAGACAGTTGATAAACAAATGGAACATGACTGAACCTGGATGAAGAGCTGTAAGATTGTGTCATAAATATTATCCAGGATGCCTGAAACATTCACATCACCACCTTCTAGGACTACAATTCCAACAGCAATGATAAGCCTTTCTTGTTCATTAAATTAGTTCGGTGTTATGGAAAGACCGCAAATATTCCAACTGCTCAGGTACAAATTAGTTAGCAAGAAAACATTCACAGTAGAAATGTATGTGAGAAAAGTTCATTGTCACATAAGCACTGGGAACTGCTGCGTGAAGCAGGCACAGGAGATTGATTGAAGGAGGTCCCAGAAGGTGGGGGACCTGAGGGGCAGGCAACCCGTTGACAGGTAGCTGAAGGGAAGTGATGGAGAAGGCAGTGAAATAAGATGCAGAAAACTGATGGGAAGCTAAGATACTTCCAGAAAGAGGACTCCATTTGCTAACCGTCAAAAGGCATTGCGTGACAATTGTGTCTTCTCTTCCATATTGATTTTTTCTGGAAAGAAAATATATGACAGAGCTGGTGGGGAAACCTGGGAGGACTACCAAGTGAAGACACCATGCTCTGGACCTTCTGCTCATTCCATGAATGAGGCAGCGTGATTGCAGAATAAAAGTCTTCACTGGACGCTCCCTCAGATGGAAGCTCTATGGCCAAAGGAAAAAGCTGTGAAGCTGTGATTACCACGGTGGCCTGACCAAGACCCTGGGAAGACTCCTGGGCCTCTGAGAGTTGCGTGCAAGAGGTAGTTCTCTCAGCTGGGTTGTCTACAGTGTTACTGTACTGCTTTAGCAACCCTAGGAGCCAATGGATGGCAGGATGGGGTCTGAGTTCCACATTTGGATTTGTATTCCAGAAGTCAGCTCGTATTTAAGATCTATTACCTGCAAGAAGGACCATAAAGCATAGGTTCCTCTACTCCTGCTGCTTGCCCCAGACGTCCTAGAGCATGTGAACCTCACACCACAATGGCTCACTATCCAAACACAAAAAGCAGGGGTGTGTGTGGAGACGTTCAAGCTTCAGCAGCCCTCAGTCTCTCAATGGCTCTCGGCTGTTCTGAAGTAACGTCTCAGCAGCTCCAAGTACCCTCTTGGTCCAAGAGGCACCAAGGTCTGTTTTACCTGCTTTGTCTATCCAAGCCCGGTAGCCGTTCAACTCCCGCTCAATCTGCTGCTGTCGCCTCAGCTTCATGAAGGCCCGGCGATTTTCCACTCGCTCTCTCTCTTTGGCAAATTCCCTGTAAAGACAGAAGGCCAAGGCGCAACTGGAAAAGGATTTCCCACGCCCAAGCGTGCGCTGTTGTGCAGAGGGGAAAGGCTGAGTAAGCACCGACAGGAAACCTGGATGGTGACTTGGGGAGAGCAGGAGTGAGCTCAGCTCTCCTCTCCTACAAGGAGTCCGAGGTGGCAAGCACAGCTGCACCTCCCTTTGGGATCGTCAGGACTCTGTGAAGCAGGTCAGGCGAAGAGACTGCGAATGGCCCAAGGCAAACTTCAGAGTGGAGCAGAGTGCAGAAGCAGGGCCCGCCAATGGCTCATGCTCTTCTCCCCAAACAATCCTGCACACAGGCGTGCAAGCGAGGCTCAGTGCGAGCAGGCAACAGACCGCCACTTCTCCTAAGAGCCAACCCATCACGTATGCACATTGCCCTTTCTCAAATCGTGCCAAGGGATTACTTGGGCAAGCCGATCAAAGCCTCCCTCCACCCTTGGCTCACCGATAGGCACTGTTCTGAATACCAATCCTCCAGTTTTGGGGTGCAGGGGGTCCTAATGCCTGCTTCTCTCCCCCATGGCTGTGCACTGCACATCCTCGGCAGTCTGTAGCGTGAGTTTGCAAAAGTACCAAACCAATAAGCCCCCCCCCCCCCACTCTTCCTTCAATTATCCTCTGGCTGGGAGGATGTTTTCCCAACTCATCACTTTCCTCCCAGCAACCTTTGCTGACCACAGCTTTCCCAGGACAGCTTTAAATGGGGTGGATCGTACAAGCGGGAGGGCCGGAGCTGTTCTTGCCCTTGACCGAGGCGGGGAGTGGGAGGCCTCGGAAAGCCATGCTTGGATGCTGAGAGCCGTTTCTTCCCAATACGGGGGACTGGGGAAAGCGGAGGAGATAAAAGCAGGCCTTGGGCATAATTCGGAGGGTACGATTCCTGCCCCCCTCCACCCAAAGCAAGCCTCCCCCGCCCCTCTCCAATGCACGCCTCTCATTCCACTCCTCGCCCGTGTGCCGACTCCGAGCAGGCGAGCCATATTTTCTCTCCCTCTCGCACACAAACGTGCAGGCTGGAATGCTGCCGATGGGGTGGGGGCGTGGGTGCATCATTCAGCAGAGCAGAGCCGTGCCGCAGCTTTGCCGCACAGTCGTTGGATCTGCCAAAGGTGCGGAAGGGTGGGCTGGAGGGAAGGCAGCAGAGGGAGCGGCGGCACGATCACAGTCCCCTGGCGATGCTCCAGGATCCCTGGATAACCAGACTCCTTGGATGGAAGGACCCCAGCAATCCCCTGCCTTCCCCCCGTCGCATCTGCAAGGCTGACCTTCCAGCACAGAAGCAAGTAGGCGAATGAAAATAGCCGTGAAGACCCACAGAGACACGCGCTTTTGTCTTTCTTTCCCTGCACAGCTCTGGCACTACCACAAGCCCTTCAAACAGAGACAAGAGCTTCCTAGATCCACCTCAGCAAACTGTAAACTAGTCTTTCTAGGAACCAGAAAGAATAACCAAATTAAGGGTGCTTCACTGGAGAAAGTTCAAGTGAACGGCGAGGTCCGTCTGCACAGTTATGTTCCCGCTCATTACGGACAGGTGTGAAAGCCGGACAGTGAAGGAAGTGGAGGGGAAGAAACTGGATGCAGTGGAAACACGGCCCTGGAAGAGAGCTTGGCGAATACGCCGGACAGGCCGGAAGATGAACAAGAGGGTGCTGCCCAAAGCAAGCCGGAGCTTTCTCTAGAAGCAAAAGTGACAGTGCTGAGGCTTTGCTACCTGGGGCACATCATGAGAAGGCAAGACTCTGGAGAAGGCAAGCATGCTCCAGGCGAAGCCAGCAGAAGCAAAGGAAGGCCAGCTATGAGACGGATGGACTCCATTAGGAAGCCACAGACTTGGCTTTGGAAGAGCCGAGCGGGCTGCCACGGACTGGGCACTTTGGAGGGCTTTCATTCACGGGGCCACCGTGGGCCTGAGATGGCCTGATGGCACATCACGGCGGCAGCGACCTCGGCAAAAGGCTAGTGCAGCCAGTTCACAAAATCAGCGGCACCACAGCTAACTGGGCCGGGTGCCGTCACACGGCTGTCGCTAAGGAGCTGTGGACAGGGTCAGTTTCTTGGATGGGAGACACAAGGATCTGCACGCAGAGCCAGAATGTAGGCAAAATGCTTTGTGCAAAAGGATTTAAAAACATGACCTGGTTTCTCTGGACTTGATGCTGCAAGAACATCGGGGTTGCCTTCGAAAGGATACCCAGCCCTGACAGTCTCATTTGTGTAGCTGTAAGATGCAGGTCACCAAAAACATTATTTGTCTCATCTACTGATTGCACTGTAGGTAATTGGTGGATGAGCCATTGCAATGAATGGGGTTTAGGGTACCTGGCTGGTGTAAGTTCGACTGTGCGTAGAAAGCTCTAAGTGAACTCCAAAAATTAGGCAGTCCTATCGTAGTCTCTGATCTATAAAGAACAGTGAAGGGCTGCTGGTTGTAGCAATGGATAAACCAGTGTTGCAGACGGGCTGGATCAGGCCAGTGAAGTGAGCTACTTCTCCCCAAAGCCTGGAAAAGCAGCTCAGCTTTTCCAGGCTAATTTCTAATTCAGAAACCCAGTTACACTTCTGATGTCATTTTCAGAGGTGTGGGAGTAAAAATAGTTTCTAGTGATAAAGAAGAGGTCTCAGCACACTCTTAACAGCTCTGAATTCTTCAGTCAGCTTGCAAGTGTAGAGGAGGAGAGTTCTAGGAACAGCATATTCCTTTTCGGGACCACTGTGCCACCCCACAGAGCAAGGGTCCCCACCCACCCCCTTGCAGGGGAGCAGTTTCACTGCATGGGCATCCCGGGCTTTTCTCTTTGGAAGAATACACTCCTTCTGTCCATCTGTTTGCTGCCTCCAGTTTGCACTTAGCAGGTATCTTTACCAAGTATCATGTTATTCCAGTTTCACCTCTGGGGCTTAATTCATCAGACACTACAGGAAAAACAGAACTGGCTCTCCTTAGTAGCGTATGGAGACATGGGGTTTTATTAGGGGTCAGCGGTTCACAGGAATACCTTCCTACTTCTAGCCCCTTCTAAAAGGCTAGGGCTAGAATATATTTCCTTAGTATCTCAGCCCTTCAGTGAGAGAAATAAGAGTGGTTTGGATCTATGCAGATGAGGTTTACTTAGCCAAAAAGATAGGTTTATTAACCAACACCAAATGGCACTCAAGGAAATAAAGAGAACAACACTGCTTTAACTTTACGCACTTGCCCTACCTGATGCAACAGGTTGGTCCGCTACATTTTACTTAGGTACAGAAGTTCCATAACAGAAAGCCACAAATTTGAATCTGAAATCAAAATAGCATCTTTCTGCCATCCTGACATAAAAGCCAGGGTGGAAAGTAGATGAAATGGAATACGTTCATAGGAACTCTGGCTGTGAGGGGGGTGTGGGAGTGAGGGCATCGCATCATTTAGAAATGGTTCCCTGGGGTAGGACGTACGAGCAGGGCAAGGTGAGCTCATCCTGGTCCATGGACAGTCAGTGTCAGGACTGAAAGAACAAAACAGCAATCCACAATCTCGACCCTTAGCCATGGAGGCAGGTTGGCACAACCGTACCTAAATCTGGGAAACAACACAGCTCTTCTTTTTTCCACATGCCATTTTCTTAACGACCCGTATCTACCTGTGAGAAGAAGCAACCAAGTGCGAAGAAAACACACCTTCTGGACTACGCTCAGGTGCCTTCAAATTGTTTTTAGGTGAGCGCATGCATGTGGATTTTGTACTGAATTTTTAAGCTCTGATCTTCATGCACCACCCAGGGAGCTTTGGTAGAGAAATGTGATAAATGGAACGTAATGAATTCAACTGTGCAGGGATGTTCACTGTTAAGAAAAGAACCCAGGGCCTGCCTTCTCCATTTGCTTCTTTGGTGCCATTTCCCCTCCTGCTTGCCACATCTTCTTCGGGCTTTAGCTGCAAGAGTGATCCCAGCTTATTGAAGCAGCGGCTCCGGAAAGCAAAGCGCTGGGACCAACCTGGTCATTTGTGCCCAGGCCGGAGGCACAGCCAAACCCCACCAGGGCCTGCTGAGCAGACGCTCTCCACCCAGGGACCCTGGAGTAGGACATCGAGAACGCTCTAGGAAGCTTTAGATCTTTTGCAGTATGAGTCTTGTTTTTAACCTCCTGAGAATATTTCATCCTGAGGTGATGTGCAGGTATCATGAATGAATGAATGGTCACAACTACTTAGCTCACCCTCAGTTCAGTTGATGACCTGCAGATGTTTTAGACTACAGATCCCAGCATTCCTGATTGCTGACCATCCTGGTTAGTGCTGATGGAAACAACTCCATAGCATCTGGAGGGCACCAGGTTAAATCCCCTTCAGTCTGGTTTCAGGCTCGGTTGTGGAACAGAAACAGCCTTGGTTACACTGGGGAATGGCTTGTGCTCCCGGACACGTCCATGCTGTTGACCATGGTATTAACCATGCCATGTTCTGGAACACGTACCTGGGTTGGGCATAGGAAGTGTGCCCAGTGCTTCTGCATCTAGCTCGCACCATTTCTGATTTTAAAAGACTGTTTATGGGCAGGTTTCTTCTGTTACGGATGACAGAGAAGATTCACCTTCTCCTTCGAGTCGTAAGCTGTTCCGTGAGAAGCTGACTGATGACGCGATTCAAGTAAGTAGGTGGCTGTTCTCTAAGGCAAGGGACCCTCTGTGCTTGCTTATATTTCCCAGGCACAAGGGATATGTAAGGAAAATGAGGTCTGGAAAGCTGGAGCATGCATATGACTCTGGAAGCAGAGTGAAACAATCTGCCTCAGATGTTGGTAGCACAGGCTTGTACAGAGAATCTAGTGGAATCAGAGCCTGCAAACTTTTAGACCAGGTATACTTTGCTTCGGGGCTGGAATTACCCGTGCTGTCTATTGCTTCACACCTATTCCTTCTCCCTCTGAATGGGCAAATAAGGCACTAGTGCTTTTTCCTCCAACGAAAATTGCCCCCTGAAAAATCGCCTGCTGTTAGAAGATGTTGGCAGATCAAGTTAGCACTGGCCTATCATTCTAACTAGGCCTAAGCAGAGTCCCTTTTCTCCCACTGCACTTTCTTCCTGCATTGTCATGAGAACATAAGAAAAGCTGCAGAGCCCTGAGGGCTTCCACAAAGCTCCCTTTAGGACAGCGTTCTGTTTCCGGCTGTGGTCCAAGTGCCATCAAGATGCCTTCTACATGTCTCTGAAGGCATCTCCCCAGGGTTTATCCCTTTTATCTGGTACCGCGATTCTGATGTCCTTCCACTGAATACAGAGGCTCTACTAGATACCATTGCTATTATCCATGATCAATCTGTCCTCCCATATTTTGCCTACCCCTCTTTTATAACCAACTAATCATGTGCCCACTGAAGCAGTCTTCGTGAGCTTGGGTGGACTCTGGGCGATGGTGGAAGATGGGAAGGCCTGGAGGAGTGTGGTCCATGGGGTCGCGATGGGTCGGGCACGACTTCGCGACTAACAGCAACAACAAATCATGTGCCACTGAATTCCTCTTGTTAACAGTGCCTTCTCTTTATTGGTCGTGTGAACAGAAGCTGTGCCTGCCAGTCAATTTTACTGGGTGATCCTATTTCTCCACCGTTTTACTCATGTAATCATTGTTTTAGTCATTTAACCCTCTCCTACATTGCTCCTCAAATTGCCTTTTTTCTAATTGAAAAAAGATACCAAATGCTTTAGACTTCCCAGTTAGGAAAGGTCTCCAAACTTCTGATTACTCTTTTCTACATTTTTCTAGTCTGTGATACCCCTTTTGAGATGAGGAGACCAGAACTGTACACAATATTTCAAATGTGGTTGCAAGACCGAAAGAATAGGATATATACTTTGTGTGCCTTTGCGTCTTACCGCAGACCAACTTTCAACCACGGTGGTTTGGCCCATCTGGCCAGATGGGCAACCCCACATCACCCATTGGCCACTAGAGATGCTGTCCTTGGGTTGAAGGGTCCAGTGAGGCCGTACATGCTGCAACTATACAGCAGAAGAACAACCTCTCGCCAAAGCCAGACCTGATCTGCTGCGCTGTCTGTAAAGACATGAGGTCCCACCACTGCCAAGACAAATACCAGCTGGCCCGAGGCTCAGAAATACCTCCCACGGTATTTGGGATATAACACAATGAGAAATTAGTCTCACTTTGGCAGCATTTTAGGGAGACACTGTAGGATCCTCTGTGATACATGTCAGTGGCCATGTGTCCTGTGTTACAAGTGGCAGTCCTCTATTTGAAGATGTATTCTAATGGACCGGGCTGTCCAGTCCAAGTCTATTTTAAACATGAAGATCCATAAGTCAGGAAAGCAAGAAGAGGCCTTGAAGTTCCCCATCTGCATTTGGTGAAAAAAACAAGGACAAAACCAGGATGACACTGCAAACCTAACCTTAACCCTAATCCTAACCAGGATGACACTGCAAACAGGGAAAAAAGTGAGGACGAGAACACCAGATGCTGAGAAAAAACTTCAGTCCAGCAGCCCAATGGAAGGAGTTCCCAAAACACAGGGGGGGGGGGGGGGGCATTATTGTAAAATCTTTCCACCAACAGATAGCACATAGCACTGAGAAAACCCACAAGATCCTAGTCACAATCTATTCTTTGTCACTATCGTGAAATACACAGTAGCTCTATTTAAATTAGAGTGATTTTAAATGTGCACCTATACATATGCATTAGCTCAAGCAGATTTTATGTAAATATCCCCCCCTCTGCTTGCCTGTCAAGGCCCACCCTAATCATGTGCATTTCTGTCTGACTCATCCTCCCAAAATGGGAAAAGATAGGAGAAGCTCAGGGCTTTCTGCGTGAGCCCTTTGGAGTGCGGCATTGTTCCCTACTGCAACTGTTGATGGGCTCTTTAAACTATTTTGTGACCCTCCACTTTCACCTCTGTATCTAATCAGTACTTTTGAAAGTTCTGTTGGAACTTTCAGAACTGGTGAAGATGCTAAGGAGATTGCTTCACGTTTTTTGGGGGGGATGGCGGGGGGTGTCAAGGTATTAAAGCCACTGGCATGTGGGGAGAGGGATTTGTGTGCTGAGTGACTGTGCCTGATCTGAAGCTTACACTCCATTCCTGACTTAACAACATTCGTAATACAACCATCCAAGGGTGCTATGAGGTGAGCATTACAAACGGGTGCGTTTGACTAATGGGCTGCCTAATTATGACATTCAGAGGCAGCACCAGTTATAAGGAAATCAGGTCGACACCCCGCTCATCGCTTTGCTGAACTGTTTACAGTACACTGGAGAGAGTGTGCCGCTTTTCCTAATGAGATTAATCAAGTCATTTGCTCTGGCTTTCATTTCAATAGCCACATTTTCGAGATTCCTTCCATTTGCCGCCACTAATAACTTGGCTGAAAATGAAACGAGATGCGTCTGAAGTACATGCAAGAGGATAAAAGGTGACCCCGAATAAGGAGGCTGGGAGGCCTGGAGGTCATTTTCAAGCCCCCTTCCGACACGTCGGCAAGGAAGTGATGGCGACTTCAGCTGGAGAAGCAAAGCCTGGTGCTTTTTGGGGGGAGTCCCCCCCCCACACAAAAAGGTTTTATATGCAGTGCCAGAGACCCCCCCCCCCCCGCAAGAAGCCAAGCTCTCCTGGGGCACAGCGCTTCCCCTTCTGCTGATTCTGGTGGTGCGGACTCAGGGCTTCTTCTGGCCAGGCCATGAGCTGCAGCTCTTCATCGTAGGCACATTCCCATGCCTTTCCCAGCATTCAGTGAGCATTTCCCATTGTTCAGAGGGGGCAGATTAATCACATAAGCTTGCTTGCTCGCTCACTCGCTCGCTCGCTCATTCATTCATTCATTATTTCCATTCATATGCCACTACCTTAGCCCATACCTGGACTCTCTCTGAGCTTGCCACAGGATGTTCAACGCCAGTCCCCTGAGCACCTGGGCATCTTTGCTAAAGAAGCAAACAGCACAGCTTCCTTCAGGTTCTAATTTGCTAGTACTGGCCTGGAGTGCAACTGAACCATATCCTGGCCTTGCCTACTACTATTATTACACTTCACTTATATTTATTTAATATCTTTATGTCCTACCTGTTCTCCTCTTGCAAGGAACCCAAGGCAGCTGGCAAGGTTCTCTTCTGCTCTATTTTACTCTCACAACAACCCTGTGAGGTAGGTTAGGCCAAGGGACAGTGACTGGCCCAAAGCCACCTACCAGTCTTCTTTCTATGCAAGTCCCCTTAGAGTAGAATTCCAGGTGGGCTTGAATTGTCTTCTCCCACTTACTGCAGAAACCCTTCTGGTTCTCTACTGCCCCATCAGTAGCTCTGTGCCACTTTCATACTGAAATTCCATACCCCTCCCCTTTGTCCTTGGCTGCACCCTTTTGTGTGACTTCTTGGAGTGTGTCTGCAGGTGTGTGAAGGAGCTGTGTGGTACTTTGCAATATGCACCATATACCTACAACGGTTCCGGCTGCAGCTCTGTTCGCCCTTTACTGGAAGCAAGTTCCACGGAATTCAGAAGAGTTGAATCCTAAGATTTGTCTAGGACTGTGCAGCTAAAAGGCTGGACTAATAAATTCTAGAGAAACATCCCCCACCCTAACCCAAACCTGACAAGCACACAAAATATGCAATTAGGAGAACGCTTGCAGGGCCGGATAAGTGTGTTTGGAGCACGTGCCGACTTCTCTCGTCTCATTCCGTGCCTCAGCCACAATACTGTAGCTGATAGAATACCCCACGGGGCAGGAAGAGAACCACGGGGAAGTTTGCTTTCCATTGCACACCCCCACCACGGTTCTAATTTCAGCATGAAAGAGGCGTGATTATGAAGGCAAAGCGCCAGTGTATTTTTCACAAGCAAAATGTCTCGCTCCGGAGAGAACCCAGCGGTAACCTTTGCTTCCCAAAAGGAGCTTAAAGAATTGGTCTGTCTGCTCTCAGAAGGCGTGCAAGATCAGGCCGAGGCTATACACACTTATACCAGCGTGCGGGCATTTGGATATGCACACTCGCATTTGAAAGAGAAAATGTTCCGATGGTGCCTGGTTTGAGATCCCAGACAATTCAACGATCTTTAATTTCCCCTCAGGAGATTTTGTTTCCCACTGTATTGCTAAATGTTCTCTCCTTGCCCTAGTTGACAGACTAAAACGAGGATTTTTATACTTCCACGGCTGGGTAAAAAGTTGGGTGGCTGAGTGTCCTCCTTTACGGAAGACAGTCCTCTATTGAAGGCATCCTTTAGATAAAGGACCCCAAGGACCGTAAGATAAAGGACCCCAAGAAGGGAGAAGCAGGTCTGTTCATGTCTGCCATAGTTTACACCTGGAGGGCAGGCAGAGCCCAGACCACAAACTTCTCCCTGATAGTACCACTATGGCTCTTCTATTTAAATTAACACAATTGATTATTAATATGCATCTTTACATATAATTAGGCATATAGAGGTTGATGCAGGTCAGTATTCGCTCCCCTTCAGCACATGGGATCTTTTCCTCTCTTCTTTAGTGAAGTGAATGTTCATCCTTGCACTAGAAAGTTACATGAGAGAGCCAGGGGAAGAGATGGGAGAAGCTAAACCTGGGCACCAAAACAGCGATACAGAGAGGCAGAGATTCCAAAGGGAAGGGCATCGTGCAAGTTTCTATACAGCCCATTATCAAATAAAAGATTGGGCAGCTACAAAAGGGAACAACAGAGTTTTATTCCATGAGTGCAGAAGAAAAGCTATATGCTCGTTAGTCTCTTTTCTGGCAAGTATTATTGTAATTAATTACAACTTTCAGTTACCCTCCAACACAGAGATGTTGAACAATCACAGTATTTGTGGGAATCAGGTGTAGCTTTGTACTTTGTACTTTATCCTCTGTCAAAAGAGCAGCGAAGAAGATAATGGGGTTTTGATTTCATTTTCTCTGGAGGCAATTTTGGTGTGATTTATCCCCAAACATATCAGTTGCTGACACACTGATTGTTGAATGACTTCCCATGATTATCTCAGGGTTAGAGATGAGGAGCCTTGCAGGCAGAGAAGTGAGGAACCAGAAAAAAGATTTCTGGGTGTTTTTGGAAATCTTGGGGGAAAGATTTCACCGACAATTTTTCGCTGCCATCTCTTCCCATATCCTCTACTCAAGGATAAAGACAGAAGTTGAGAAGCGGTCGCCGATTATTCGGACATGGCCTTTTACCTCACAGTCACCCAGAGTATCCGAGATGAGAAGCATGGACTAAAAAAGGTGCAATATGTAGGAACTGTGGGAGCAACTTGAAGACATTTCATTGTGGGATGTAAGGGCATAAGGGAAGTCCTGCTGGATTGGACCTGAGGACCATCCAGTCCAGCACTCCATGAACACGGTGGCAAACCAGCTGCCTGCAGGATCCTTCCAGCAGGATCCTTCCAGCACTGCCTCCTGCCCAGCTCCTCAGCCGCTGGTGTATGCAGGCAGGCCACCTCTGGTAATGGAGGTAGCCCTTGGCCATTGATAGCCATGGCTAGTGGCCACTGATAGCCCTCTCCCCCACGAAGAAGGTCACCTCCTGATGTTTCAGGCAAGCCTAGAACCCTTTGGCAAGGCTGGAGCCACATGAAGAGTGGAGGGAGGATTGTGACATCGTGAACTTGGAAACTTCTTCTGGAGTGGAACGTGGAAGGAATTTGAGAGGAAGGGAAAATGTTTCGAGTAGCAACTTTTGTCAAGGTGGGCCACACATCTGCAGGTCGTCACCGAATATGACCTAATGCCACCTTGTAAGGAGAATTTGGTGGTTCCCGTAAGACTCATGGAGGAGTTAACATTAGCAACTTCGTATAAAGAAAACGTGTATAAAATGTTTTATAGATGGTAACTGTCGCCAAATAGATTAGTTAAGATGTTTCCAAATATGTCAAATGGGTGTTGGAAATGTAAACATAAATTGGGTACTTTTTATCATATGTGGTGGACTTGCGATAACGTGATATAGTATTGGATTAAAATACATAAATGGCTTGAGGAAATGTTACAAAAATCCTTAGCTTTTAAACCTGAAGTTTTTTTATTAGGCATTATACTGGAGGATACTAGCAAACAAGAAATGTATTTGATTTTGCATGTAATCACTGCGGCAAGGATTGCATTCGCTCAACACTGGAAGAGTGAAGAACCACCCACCGATGAACTGATTCTAAAAAAGATCTTGGACTGTGCAGAAATGGATAGATTGACTTTATCATTGAAGGAGAAAGAAGATACTGACTTCTATCAAACTTGGGACTCTTTTTATTACTGGCTAGAGAAATGGGACTTTGCATAGATTTAAATATGTTAAGTTATCATAAATGGAACAAGAAAGGTGTGGGGGCTGACACAGCGGGCTCAATGTTTTTGATGATGCATGTTGTTTTTAGTTTTTCTTTGTTTTTTAGGATTATAATTTCAAATAAAACTTATTATATATATAAGAAAGACTCATGGGAAAGTGCTACAGCTGAGTTGTAGGAGACCCACCTTTACATGAAAAAGTTGCCAGGATGAATCCCCGATTTTAATTGAGATCCAGCGTGGTGCCGTGGTTAGGAGCGTGGATCTGGGACTCAGACAATCTGGATTCTAGTCCCCACTCAGTGAAAAAGATGACAAATCTGACATTTCCCCACAACGTACATTTTCCGCCTATCCATTCAAGCATGTTTCTATAGTGAGTCCAATATAAATATTCTCTTCCACGTACTTTCAAATATGTGCCTTTGAAAAGGTTTTTGTTGTTGCTCAGATCAAATCACAAGCTCAGAAATCTACAGACTTGAGGCTGCAGGTTGTGTGCAGGTTCCCCCTTTGGCCCTGGGATGTCCAAACTGGATACTTTCTGGACCAAAATGAACTCCAGTTACATAGCTACGTGGCTCATAGGTCTGACTCAATTTAAGCCAGACTTACATATTTACATCTGGGGAATTCTGGAGGACTGAACCACACTGCTGCAGCAAAGTGCGAATCAAATCTCCAACAGGTACGAGTAGCAAAGTCCACATTATTTTTCCCCACCGCACACACAACAGCCAAATGCACTCTACTCCGCCAATGTTTAAAAGATGGTTTGTGCTGTTTTTAATTTAATTGTTCCATTACGGGATTGTATATATGCTTGAGGGCTCTTTTGGGGAGAAAGGTAGTTCATAAATATTTCAATAAAAAATAAATGCTGCACCATAATCTGCTAAGAAGCCTCACATCAAACAAAGGGAGAGACACTGTCAGAACCTGAATATTTGCTGAAGATACAGGCGGGCAGCAACAACTACGAGGCACTCAGGTGATAAGCTGAAGATTACCTGAGCTCCATTAGGGGGGCGCAAGCCAGTAGTAAAGAAGAAACAATGGCTGCATTTAGGGCTTTGTATAAATATGGTTTGCATGCACGCTTGGTTTATCTGCGAAGTAGAGGAAATACTCAAAGAACTGCAGGACTTTGCTTGAGAACCAGGGCGTTTTTTTGGTCATAGAATGCACCAGAACGGTGTTCTGGCACCTTTTTTTGACGGATTTTTCCAATGGAGTGATTTTGAATCGCCTGCGGGCTGCTTGTGTGTCGGCGCCGATTGTGAGGGCGCTGCTTGGCTCGGGATGCTGCTCGGCTTGGGATCAGTCATGTGGTCGCGCGCTGAGTGCTTACTGCCGGCGGCGACCATTGTGTTTATGTGTGTGCAGTGACTGGCTACGTGCAAAAGGTAAATAAGTTCTTTATTTCAAAAACAGTTGGTGAATTGAAAATCTGTTTTAGTGTAAAAGTGTCACCCCAAGACGTGAGTTCGGGCATTTTTTTTTTTTTTTTTTTGCAAAAAAAGCACTGTTGGGAGCAATCTATGGATCAGAGTGCGAGCACGGACTTGATAAGTGACGCTGCTCCATGGGGTGACACCCACCTGGGAACCTCTCTGTGGAGACCGCTCCAACCATGAGAGAGAGGCGATTGGCCCGGGGAGCAAAATATGGCAGGCAGGGATGTCCTTCCCAAACACCACCACCAGCTCCCTTTCTTGGGAGAACGTGCATGCGTCGGAGCTCTGCCAACTAGGCTCCACTTCGCCCACCACAAGCGTGAAAAGACCTCCCTGCCCATCAGGCTGCTTCTGCACATGGGGTTGGGAGGAGGCACCACCTTCCCCCAGGAAACCAAACCGGCTGGAGCCAGCCCTGCCTGCCTGTTCTAGTTCCAGGTTCTGCCTGGCCTTGCGGATAGTGTATGTGGCCTTGAGGCTTCTGCAGCACTTAAGAACCGACAAGACATCACACTGACTTCTAATTCTGCATCACTGCTAGCTGTACAGAGGCGTGAATCTTGCCTGTGTTATTCGCCATGGAGGAGTGAGGAAAAACATGCGGCTTCCTTCTCTCCTGGACCACTATTAAAAGTCCACAGGCCCAGTCCTTCTTTGCATCTGTTCTCCGGCTCATGTCTGGTTCTTTCAGACATGTGCCTGCTGGTGTGAGACACAGTGTCAGTGCAACTACACCAGTTTGCACGAGCCGGGCATTTGGGCCCTCCCTTTCTCCTTTGCCATCCTTCCTGTCTTCCAAAACGCACAATAGCGCCCACTCTGCATTGGTGTCATTTCCTCCTCTGCAGGGGTTGGAAGACACTCCTATCATGACCAAGAAGCAAAGCCAGACTATCTGAGAATAACACCATCCACCGATAAGAGCCAGATTGCAACTTTTAGCCTCCGAATTTAGTTTACCATCAGACTTTGAGCTGAAAACAGTGGAGGGAGGACAGGATGGAGGTTTCTAAAATTGTGATTGGTGTGGAACATTCTCTCACTTTCTGGAAACTTTCTTTGAAGTGATGAGCTATGCCACTCCAAAATAATCGCAAAGAGTTCTCTTGAATGCGCCTTGCCTTCAACAACCACAATCCTTTCCCAAGGAAACATAAACCCTGTATTAAAATGAATGACAAAAATAAATAAGCTTTATGTGAGATTTTAAATTTCATCTTCTTGCAGGATTCAGAGATAGGAGATGCATGTTATTATTTAACAAGAACAATGGGTTGTAGAATAGGGGTAATAGAAATGGGGCAGGATCTCGACCTCTAAGTCATAATTTCTTAACAGACACTGATGATGATGTGTTCATAAATCTCATTTTCAAATGCTATTCCACAGCTGTAAAGACTAAGGTTGCATTTTTCTTTGAACATTAAAAACTGTGATTCTCCAAAGAGCAGCGCCAGTGTCAAAAGAACCACATGGAGCAAATGAGCTTGGCATTCAGCAGGTTTTAAAAAGCAGGTTCTTTGACTGGATCGGCATAAAATAGGTTTGCCAAGAGACTGTCACTCGTCCCATTTTCTATGTTAGACAAAACTACATTGCAGCAATTAGTTGATAACTTCTAGGTGTTTTGCAAGTCTGGGTGTTAATTCAATAAGTTAATTTATACAATGCTTACACTAGCTTCGTAATATCTCTAAGGGGATAAGGGTTGTGCCCTCAGTGCCTTATGTGCCCCTGAACCTATCATAGAATCACAGAATAGGAGAATTGGAAGGGACCAAGAAGGCCACCTGCTCCAACCCCCTGCTCAAGTCAAACCACCCCTCCCAGATGGTTGCCCAGTTGCATCTGGAATGCCTCCAGTGCGGGACAGACCACAATCTCCTGGTATAATTGGTTCCATGGTTGTATTTCTCTAAGAGTCAGGAAGTTCTTCCTGATATCCATCTACAATCTGGATTCCTATTATTTTAGCCTGTTGTTCTGTTTCTCTGGGATGATGGAGAAGAGATCCTGGCCTTCCTCTCTGTGGCAGCACTTCAAGTATTTGTAGATACATCTCTCCCTTCAGTCTTCTCGAGGCCAAACATGCCCAGTTCTCTCAATCTCTCCTCACAGGGCTTCGTCTCCAGTCCCTGAATCATCCATATTGCCCTCCTCTGAGCTATTTCCATCTTTCTTAAACTGAGGTGCCCAGAAACGGACAACAGGTCTCCAGATGAAGCCTAGCCATAGCTGAGTAAAGGGGAACCAGTATTTCACATGAGATTTAACTGGGCAGAAGGGTTCGGCTGTGGGGTGATATAGAAATGAAATTGATAACTTAATGGTAAGTATACTGTGCAGGAGGAACAGTGGAGCTCTCTCAGGTGAGGAACCCCAGAGACAAAGCATCAGTGCACAACCAAGTTAAGCAACTGTGTGAAGAAAATAAGTGCTATTTCCCTAGCTACCCATTTTTATATTAAATTGCCCCAGGAAATAGTTTAGAAGACATAAATTTTCAGCTGAGGCCAAAACAAGGGCTCAGCAGAGGGAGCTAAATTCCAAGAGGGTAAATCTTCACTATAGCTTGGCACTAAATCTTGCAGAGAAATCAGCAACAAGTTCCAGCTCTTGCAGCCTTGCTTTAACAGAGAATCTCACCCACATATTGAAACTAAACTGAAGCACAGAAAGGGGCAATAAAAGAAATGCATCGCTCTATATTGACGAGAACCAGTGTAGTTGGAAGAGTCCATCGGCTCAGGTTTTCAGTTTTAAAGAACAGCTTATAAAACTAAAGCTCAGAAATCACATGTAAGGATGTTTCACTGGAGACCAAGGCCAAGAACATCCACAGTCTTGTGTTCCGTATGACTATTTATGGGTGTGAAAGCAGAGAGTGAAGAAAGTCGATTGGGAGAAAACTGACATGTTGGAAACTTGGGGCTGGAGGAGGGCTTTGAGAACACCCTGGACTGACAGACAGATGAAGAAGCCGCTCCTGTGGTCATACTTTGGGCACACTGAGAGAAGGCAAAGCTCCCTGGAGAAGACAATCATGCTGGGATGGAGGAGGAGCAGCAGGAGACCAATATGAGATGGACGGACTCCATAAAAGAAGCCACGGCCTCGAATTTACAGGAGCTGAGCTGTGCTGTCAAGGAGAGGACAATCTGGAGGGTGCTCATCCATTGAGCTGCCATCAATTGGAGACCACTTGGTGGCACCTCACAGCAGTGGCGACCGAGCTCCTCAAAGGCCACGCATCCCAACAGTCATGGAGGAGAACAGCCACCCCAGCCGCCTCCCGCAGGAGAAGCGGCATGCCGGTGGCGGGGGCGTATGGGTGGGAGGGCATCATTGCACTTATGTTTGCTGGCTGAACGGGATGCCGAGCAGAGGGGCCCTTGCCCTGACCCGGCGTGGCTCTTCTTACATAGGTGCTCTTTGCCCTTCCATCCTCCTGCCTTGTATTTTGGCCAGACAGCCCCTCTACTGAAAGGAGTGGTGGTTATTCTTAGTGAGGAGGCTGGGGAGGTGCAGATCCCAGTTTTCCCATCACCTCCCCTCCTTGACCCCCAAAATGCTCCTTTCCCCACCCTCTCTGAGCTAGCACAACTTTTTAATGCTGGTGTGTGGACAGGTATCTGAGCTTCGATTCCTGTCTGTGAGGTTAAAGCACCATCTCTGACTTGGATCTGGAAATCTGAGCGATCCTGCTTCCCCCCCTCCCCCGTCCCCCCACCCGATGCTGCCTCGGGCCAGCTTTCTATGGGAAAAAGCTGCCATGCAAAGCAAAATAGCCCCCCAAGTTTCTGGTTCCCACCATCTGTACTGGAAACAAGTCTCTTTCAAGAGACTGCAATTTTTCTATTAAACAAAGGAATTCTGGCAGCTTGCTAATCTTTAAGATGAGCTAATTGCCTTTGTCCATTAAGAAAAGGAAAAGAAGAAAGAAGCACAGTTAAAATTACTCAGTACAATTGTAATTCTACCTGAATGAAGCCTGGAAGTGAGTAGGGCTGCCACGGAGGCTGGTGATCTCTCAAAGCCGGTAGGCGAAACTGTCAGATCTGGAATCGTATCTGAGTAACAGCAGGGGTGGTGAAATGCTTGTGGGGAGAGGGACTTCATTGGAGAACACTTTTCTCCTAACATTTTAAAAATGTACTCATAAAATACTTCACTACGATGCTCTACTTGCAAAATACTGTGTCAGTACGTTAAAAAAAGTAGAGTATGAATGTGATAATACACTTATCCATGTATCATACGGCTGCCTTCATGCCATGCGGTGCAACTGGTTGTAGTTTGCTTTTAAATGTGCTTTGACGCTACAAATGGCATCTGTTTTACCCCCATTTAAGGCAAGACAGAGCAAAGTGTCGAGCAAGCATTTAGCAAGAAGAGCGGTCAAAGACAGTGCAAAGGTCAACAGAACAAGGTATCAGTCAAAGGAACAGTAAGGATGAAAGAAGCGAAGTTTCAAGATATGGTGAGTGGACTTGTTCCAGCAGCTAGAAGGCCTGAAGGGAAAGCTTGCAAGTTGGAGCATTTAGAGGCCCATCCAGGACTCGGGTCCGTGACATCAGAGGCCGCATGAGGCAGCTTACAAGAAGGATGTTGTTTACAAGGAACCTTGTTTTGTAAAGAGGCACTCCTCAAAAGAGTTCTAAAAAGCCTGAATATTTCAAAAGGTTATACCAAAAGCAAAGCCAATAGGGAAAAAATGCAAAAAATGCAAAGAAAGCTTATATTGCTTAAAAGGTAGGGATGCCAGTTGCAATGAATGCATATGGAGTTTATATGCCTATGTATTACCTGTATATATGGCAGAAGTAGAAGTAGGTATGCATAGCATTAAACAAAAGCAAGCTAAATCACCGTATAATTATCCGTGCATAGTGACATCTAAATACCACCCATTCAGTCCATTGCATGGTAGTGGCTATTTATGCTTCCAGTGTTGTAACAGGATGTCATAAGTTATGTCCGTCTGCAAAGCTTTCCAATACAAATGTATCTGTATTATAGCCTCTTTCCAAAAAGAGGCAGCTGTTGAATAAATACTGGAAATGAGGGCATTAGCTGTATGCCACTTCCAGCAGTTAGCCAACTCAGCCAAGACTTTATTGAAAAGATATACGGACATCCAAAATCCAAAAGCATTTGCTGGAAAAGACTTCATCCCTCCATATCGTATATTATCTCACTAATCGGTTTGTCAAGGTTTAACTTAATAATTTGAGCTACGCTTTTGGGAATACATATTTCCATTTAGAGAGAACAAGTCCAGGCAGCATCGAAATTGCCAGTGTACTAATACATTGTGGGGAATTGTATCTTCAACAGAGAACAGACTTTCACCAGTTAACCAAACCGCCTGACAAAGGCCCAAAAGAGTCAATCAATTGCACCAAAGTGGGAATTGACCGTGAATGTTCTGAAAGGAAGAGCAAAAGAGCATCAGCACAAAAAATAGTGTCAACTCCTAGACAATTATACAGGATACTTGTATAGTTACAATACTACCATTTTGTCTGATGGCCAACTCCAGGACTCCCAAGCCTAAATCGAGTATAAGGGAGAAAGCGGGTGTCCCCTTACAAGGGTTCTTCTGGTGGGTCTCTTGAGATGCCTTCTGCTTCCATGATCTAGGCAATTGCTCCGTCTCTGTCTCAGAAGCAGAATAGCGCTTCTCTTCCAGAGAGAAAACTGTGGCCACATCCTTTGAGCACCTGCTTCCCCACTGGGCTTCTGGCATAGCTTATTCTGGGATGTTGATCTCTAAGAGCTCTTGCATCTCTGAAGAGGGTGACACCAGGGCCATCAGACAGCGGAATGACACCTGCCAACAATTCAGCACACCTGGGGTAACCTCTTCCTCATAATCTTTTACTCGTGACCACAAATTGACCATCAATTGTGCTGAGCTGGCGTGTCTGACAGAGCTCTGTTGCCCCAGATATTATGCGGATCCTGCTGAGCACTAAAAAAAAAACAACTTTCTTTCAAATCATGCACTTGTGAAAGCCTTACATGCCCGAGAAAAGGCTATTCTGGAAGTGTTAACAAATCGAACAGCACTTAGAAGGCAAGGGGAGGAAGAAATCTTACATGTAGAATGCTAACCACTGGATAATGCAAAATTGCTTCTACATTGACTTCAAGGTGCTGAATGTAGAACAGCAGGCCTTACAGATGCTAGAAAAATGGCAGCAGGCTTTCACTCTCCCTCTCCAAAGTGGAAAAATAGCCGCTCTTGGGGGAGAGAACCACGGCCCCTTCAGTAATGAAGATGTATACTAATGAGATGCGCCCGTGCCATTTCTCTGCTCTTCTCTGTAGACATGTCAGTTTTATCCAGTGAATGGACTAACCCTGGCTTTGAGGTAGGTGCATATGCTTGGGAAGACTCGGACCTTGCAGAGACTCTTCCTGCTGCATAAAGAGGAGCTTCTTCTTCCCTGCGAGACTTCTCTCTGCACTTAACAGCCAGGCCACTGCTGTAGCGGATGGCACAAAGAGCTTCCCACCTAAAGCACCGGATTATGCCACTGTCCTGCCGGGGACAGCCAGAAGAGACCCTTCCTCCAAGCTAGCCAAGGATCTCTCCCCTCCCCAACCTTTGCTGGTTTGCAAGAAATCTGAAAGCAGACCTTGGAGGCACCAAGCTCCCGCACTACATTTTAGCCTCTTGTTGAAATATTAGTGTAGCCACATCACTAGACACCACCCAGAGACCTCAGAAGCATTGCCAAGACAGCTCTGGCAATTGGTGGCATAGAAATGCAGCACACGTGAAAGAAATGAGTCAAGAGGAAGACTTGAAGGCTACGATGGAAACCGGAAAAGCCCAGTCAGGGTCTGGGGAGACATGTGCCTTCTGATACAGCAGCCTGGGTTACAGATGGCGCATCCTTCCCTTCTCTACAAATTCTCCAGGCTTTTCATCACTGCCCAGTATTACAATGGCATTCTGGCCACGCACACCAAGATGTGGCTTGGCTGCTGTGCTCTTCCAGCCAGGATCCTCCATGGGGGGCATAAATAAGATGAACACTCTTATTTCCCCAGTATGTTTTGATCATACTCAGATCACACAAATACTGAGTGTCCTCCTGTCTTGCTTGCACCAGGGCAAGGTGCAGTAGCTTTGGTGTTCCCCAGACAGGTGTTCCCCTTTCCCCCATTAGATGGTTTCCAGGATTCTCCCCGTTCTGGAAGTATGGAATGTCCTTCCTAAACTTAATAACTTAATAACTGGAAGCTAAAATATGTTGGCATTTTTGACCCACCTGCTTGCTTTTTGCCATGCCCTTCATTGCTCAGGGCCTGGTTACCTGAAGGAGCATCTCCTTCCATATGTGCCTGCATCCCCCTTAAGATCTGGGGCAGAGGCCCTTCCCTGGGAGCCCTCCTTGAAGGGGATTAGGAGGGTGACTACCCAGAGAAGGGCCATCTCTGTGGTGGCCCCCGATTGTGGAATTCTCTCCCCAGAGGGGTTTGCCTGGCACCATCACTTTATTCTTTTTGGTGCCAGGCCAAACCCCTTTTATTTTCCCAACATTTTAAGACTTGACTGTTTTAATTGGGGTTTTATTATTAGTTGAATTTTTAGGATGCCGTATTTTAATTTTTTTACATTTTGCATTATTGAACCGTCCTGGAAGTTCAGCCCCTGGGCTGTAAGAGGGTCCACACCCTTGGCCTACTCGGTCTCTCCTCAGACACCACCTCCGACTCTGTGCTCTCAGCCCGGGCCTAGTTCCCCCTGAACTGCTAAACCAGTACTGGGGTTGTATACTTCAGGATGTGCATAGGAGCTCACACAGCCAAATGCGCCATTGAAAAACAAACAGGTTCTCCTCCAGAGCATCTGGGAGAGCCCTCCTTGACATGCTGATGTTCTGCATGGAGGGACTTTTTCCCACCGATGAAGAATGCTCAGCATGGCACTCCTGCCGTCTGAAGCACTGCCAGTTCACAACTTCAGTGAGATGAAGGCAACCACGTGTATTTACACCTCCTCCTGCTTTTTGGAAATGCCAGGAAGAAGAAGGAGGTGCCATGAGATACTCGGTCCTTCTGAGAGTAGGAACAGCGTGAGACATGACACCCCTAGAGGGAGTGAGAAAGCAAACACACATCGAACGTACCATTGCTATCTCTATTTTCTATCCATCCAACAGGGAAATGTTTACTACATGCTGAATTCTTTGACTGCCATGCCTTCCGCTACATCTCTGGCTTGGCATATTTGCCTAGTGATCTTTGCAGGTGTTTTGAAATCACCCATTAAACTCTGTGGATAATGTCATGTAGAATATGCGGAAAATGCAAACTTGTTTATCTTAGCAGCTGGGCAACCTTCCTTCTGTTGAGGGCCACAGTCCCTCAGGGGTAATATGTTGGGGGCCCAATCCAGGAACATACATGGGTAGAGCTAGAGCTGGAATGTGGAACCCTTTTTGCATTCCTCCCTCCCTCAATCTCTTAAACACCCATGTGGTCGGCTGTTAGAAAAGGGACCGATCGCTTCTGCAGAAATCTGAATTGACTACCTGCAGAGGATCTAAGGCTACAAACTGGAAGTATGGGAGGGCCTAAAGTGGCAAATTGCTCACTCCTCCCTTACAGGCTTGATTTGAAGATTATGGAGATTAAGGTATTGAGTTTTCGGAGATTAAAGCATTACAGATTGAGATAAAATATGTAAACTGCTTCAATGAAGAACTGAAGCTCCTCTCTGTAACAGGATCACTTGAATCGCTAAAGCTCCATTCTCCATTCTCAATGATTAGGAACATTCAAAAATTTTAAAGTTTTCATTTCAAGAGATGAGTTAAGGCACTTACAGAGTCATTCTTCCACCCAAAATTATGGAAATGCAATGCCACTGGGGCAGGTGTCTGTTCTGTCATTGAGAGCAAGGAAAATGTTGTGCACATTTATGAATAAATGTGCATAGGAATGAAGTAAAATCTTGAAAATTACAAGCAGACTAGAACAAGTCTGAGGCTCTGATCATACTCGAACAACTGTTTCTCTGGCTTTCATTCTGGCTAAACATGCACAAGATTGCTCTCTGCTGCTTAAAGCATTTTGCAAGAGATCGGCGTCAAAAATTCAATGTTTAGAATGTGCACCCACAGAAAAGCAAGCTTTCATTAAGTACTGGATGTATTTATCGATATTGGCAAGGATGACATAAGATGCGCAGATCTGAGTACAATTTACAGTCATCAACCTGTGATAAGGATAACACCTAATCTTTGAAAGAGAGAGAACTTGCATGGCCTGGAGAAAATCAAATGCATCTTCAGCATAACAAAGCAGCTCCATGCATTTATTTGGAGAGTTATGCTTCCACTGGTGATGAGAAGACCTCTGCGTCTGCATCAAGATAGCAGAGAAGTGCCTTCTCCTGGTTTCCATCTACCTCTCTTCAGAAGAACCAGGGTCTCCAAGCCTGAAACCTGAACTTGCAAAGCCCCTTTCTGGAGAGGGCAGCCCTTCATGCAGAGCAGTGCATTCCATAGCTTAAAATAATTTACAAGGATCTAGGTGTCAGAATTTAGATTTTAGAATTTTAAAGCATTTATCTTATTGAAGAAGATAAACGCAAAAGAAGAAGGGGATGGCAGAGGATGAGGTGGCTGGATGGAGTCACTGAAGCAGTCGGCGTGAGCTTAAGTGGACTCCAGGGGACGGTGGAGGGCAGGAAGGCCTGGAGGAGTGTTGTCCGTGGGGTCGCTAACAACAACAATCTTATTGAAGACTGATGGGCCATTGACCCCAATTTCAGAGCTGAAATCTGCAGGATAAGAGAATAAGGGCTGAAAGAACAAGGGAAGGATGAAGCGCATTGAACCATAAAAGAACACAATATTGGAGATGGCAGGATGTGTGTATTCTGTGCACAGTGTGACAATGCAGGTAATTTATCTTAATTTACTTTCTATTGTTTTTATCCATGGGGTGAATTAGTAAGCACATTTTCTCTTAAGCCCAAGGTATTTTTAATATTAACAATAACTATTTTGCTCTCTTTGTTTTTTCGATTTCTCCAATTCCATGCAACGCCACAGTCCGAAGAAAGTCTATCATAGAATTAACTCCTGCTTTCAAAAGGCTGGTTCAATCTAATAGTTAACTTCAATAAGCACATTAGTTAGGACATACCTGTTTAAACAGAAAGAAGTCCCATGGCTGCCAACAATCCCCAGCTGGGGCTGCTTTCTTTGTAAATATGTATGATCCTTATTCTCATTTTCTGGCACTGAAACTCTTTGCTCAGGAAATATGTGCTTGCTCCTTGCTAAGGTGCCTGGAATCAGACCTGTTTCAATGTTTCCTTCATTCTGTTTATGCTACTGTTCCAAACTCTCTTATGGATTCTTCCTATGTCTGCGGTTATTTCTCACCTTACACAATGGAATTTGCACCTTGCTTTACATCAAAAGTAGAATTTTACTTGCAGTGTAAACTACTGCAACCCTAAGTACTCCCCATCTCTCTGTACTGCAAATAACCCATCATGGCCTTCATACACGATCTTGGTGTGTTCAACTTTGGAAACACTTCACAGCATGTTGAATGGATGTCCTGCACGAATTACCCTCCAATCTGCAGGTTTAATGTTTTGAGCTCCTAGAAATTATGAGTCTACATGTTCTAGCCACATGAAATCATTAGGCACAGTGTTATGTGAGAACCAGATCCAAAGTTACTTTTCTTGCATTTAGCTGTGTCCAAGTAGCTGCATTGATTTCTTCCCTAACTGGGCTCCAATTTCCCTCTGTCTTTGACACAGTGCTACCCAAAGCACTTTGCAGTTTGAGACTCAGGTCAAGATCGCCCCAAAGCCAGCTAGCTTGGGCACAGAAATCTATTTCAATACTTCTTGTTGGGCCTTGTCCCCCATCCAACTGGAGCAGCAGGCTAGTTTACATACAAAGCTCTGACTTCAGACAGAAGAGAACTGTCAGGAAGTTCATGACGAAGAGCAGTGAAGTTGCCACTGGCAGCTGTGGCATCTGCTGTCTGAGGCCACCCACAGGGCTGGCCCTGCTCCAAGAGAAGCTGCCAACATCTTTCATTCCTGGCTTCACCCTTCCTTTGCCTCTTTGCTGTACAGGTTGAGCACACATCCTGTTCTCGCCTTCCTGAACTCAGGAGAGTGAGGCCCTTGGACCAAAGTTCACCTTCAGCTTGGGCCCCTGTGCCCATCACGCTCTCCCCAGTATGAAGCCTGCTCTGATGCCCAGGGACCACCACGGTGTGGGCAACTCCTCAACTCCACCACAGTGTAAATGAGAGCAGCCACCCTACAGGGCTGCTGTGAGACGGAGCGGGGATCCTGAACCCAAGCCAGAGGCAAAGGGCTGCCAGCAGAGGAAGTAAATCCCTTGTGATTAACCCAGCAGGAACATACGGCTTGCCTTATTTGTGGTGAAGTATTCAGGCAGCATCAAGCAATGGGGATATTCCCATCCTCCAGGGTAAAACAAGCAACATGATGTGGTGGTCAAGAGGGCAAACGCCGCCCTTGGTTGTATAGCCAGAAGCATGACTTCTAGATCAAGGGAGGTATCGCTGCTACTCTACACGACTCTGGTGTGCCCGCAACTGGAGTATTGTGCTCAGTTCTGGGCCCCTCGTTACAGGAAGGATATAGCCAGGTTAGAGTCAGTGCAGCGTAGGGCCACAAGGTTGGTGGCCGGTTTGCAGGGGATGGGGTATGAGGCGAGACTGAGGGAGCTGGGTCTCTTCAGCCTGGAGAAGAGGAGACTCAGAGGGGATCTGTTGGCGACATACAGGTATGTGAGGGGATGTCACATGGGGATGGGTAGAGACCTGTTCTCTCCTGCAGAGGAAGGCAGGACGTGCTCCAACGGAGCAAAGCTCAGGGAACCAAGGTTCCATTTAGATGCCAGGAAGTACTTCCTGACACATAGGATCCCAACGGTATGGAATGGGCTTCCACGGGAGGTGGTTGAGGCCCCATCGGTGCAGGTGTTCAAGGACAGGCTGGACATGCACATGGTGGGCATGTCGTGAGCGGAGCTGGCTACAGCCGGGAGTCAGACCAGATAGCCTGGGAGGGCCCTTCTGACTTGCTCTATGTTTATAAAGGGATTCAGACCTTCAAAGGGAAGGGACTACAGAAGTGCATACCACTCAGCTCAGCCTACTGAATATGGATGCCCACCTGAGCCCTGAACAGTACCATGGCGATGGGACCATGCCTGCCTAACCAGCGAGTACCATGCTTCTGAAACTCACCGTTGTCCCATTTCCTATTTTCTCCCTGTTTGCAGGAAGCGTGCTTCCATGAATCCCTTCCCACTACCCAGGGACCATGAAAAGAACTTCTCTGGTGAACGCCCCTCTCCCACCATCCCATCCTTTTTCAGCTTCCTCCTGGCTACTCCTGTATTTCCAGTGAACAAGTAGTTGAAAGCGGCCACTTCTGCAGCTCATTTCGTAGCTCCCTCGGTTGCCATGGCAACTGCAATTTTCAAAGTTTATCCCCCCCCCATATTACACTGCATATTCCCATGCATGCACAAACATACATAAACACCCACTGATGCACAACATGGGCTTCTGCCGCAGCTTTTTCTCCAGAAATTGCACTTTTTAAAGAAACAGAAAGCTCAGCACTCGTGGGAACAAATTGAGACAGCATGTCTGAGATTCATTCTTCCTGTCCCTCACACCACACCATCGTTCGGTGTTCTAGCCTGATTCTTCTCTATAAATCACCCGCCTCCTTTCTCAGCAAGCCATTGGGCATTTCTTTTCTAGATGCTGGCTGGAATTTAGTTCCAAATTTCATTTGCAGCCAGTGAATCGCCTTCCTTTGTTGAAAATACACACTAGTGCCTTTTAACACTTTTATTATTAATTCCTGAAACAATCTTATTCACCACTTGGGATATATGCCTCAAAACTGGCTGGGGAAAACAGTAAATTAGGCAAAGGAAAAAGATATTGCAGTGTTGGTTCAGAGGTTTGGAAGAGCTGAAAAATGCTCTCTAGAGATGGAAACTGATGCAAGAAAGAAGGGAGAACTTAACAAAGAGAATTGTTGGCAATTGATCCCTTAATTATAGTATTAGATTTTTTTTTCCTTTTAAAAGCTTAGTGGAAGGAATGAGGAAAAGGCAGAAAAGAGCTCACAAAAAGGAGAGGGCTGCATTTCGTTTTATCAGAAAGGCTGACTAGAAGAGAGTTTGCTTTCTCAGTCGAAACAGATGCTAGGTTTGGTTGTCTTCCCAAAAGCTGGCAATTTCTGGCTTAATTGATTTGTATCCCACCCTCTACCAAAATAAATAAATAAATAAATGGCACTCATCGGGGGTGGGCTGGCACCTTGAGGAGGGTAGAATGTTACTGCATTCAAAGCAGAACTGTCTTCACTCCCCAAATTCATTCCGCGCCAGTGGATGATAATGCCATGTTGTTCCTAGGAGATGCTGCCCAGGAAGAGGAGATGGGAGAACTTTGGCTCACGATGACATCCCATCATGCACTTTTACTTGGGCAGCAGGCAGAATTCATGGACCACGTAGTCCCAGACTGACTGTCTGGGATGCCCCGATGGTCATCCTTCATCCTTCTGACAGAAGCTTTCATATGCTGCAGACTAAACCATAAATTAAGAAAGCAAATGTTCCAACCACCCCCACAAAAGGGGAGAAGGAACTGAGGGAAAAAACCTGACAGATAATAAAGGGGTGGACCGGAGGTGGAAGATGGGGAATGCTGAGGTAAACCGCAGCCTAGGGAGCCGAAGGCAAACATCATGCTGTTAAAGGCAAAGTATTTTCTCAAAGGACATTTCAGAAGTAGTTGAGGTACGGATGCATACTGGTTCTGGGGTGTAATTTGGCTCCTGAATTAATTAAGGGTTCCAATAGATAAGTAATACAGAAACTGGCACAGATGCCAAATTAACCACAGGTAGGCCATCTGTTTTTCCATTAATTTACTGGGACTACGAACAGATGAGGTTTGCTTGGTGGAATATAGCTCAGCTCCTTTCTTCTGTCTCTGAAGAGTTACTGGAGTAGGGTGACTGTGTGCATGAAAACGGGAGGTCCAATAGCCACGGTGAACTCTGTGTGTCCCTTCGTACATGAGGATGCAATTCTGTCCAGGAGATACTGGGCTGTTCTGGACACCCTGCCTGCAGCCTTGGTCCCAATCCTTCTGATGGCTTCACAGGCAGCAGGAAGGGTCCTCATCCCCATCATCCCATTTCCAAAAGCTTTTTCAGTTCATGCCACTTGAGATTCTAAAACATTCAAGATCTGGTGCAGAATGGATTCAGGAGTGCAGCTGTGTCCTCATGATTTCATGGCACCTCTACATTCAAGATAGCTCCAAGAAGTAGGCAAACAGGAGCCAGTAAAGGAATATATCCAACTTCCCCCAAACCGTAACAGGCCAATAATAGAAATTTGGCCTTCCCTGTTCCCGCCTGCCAGCCTGCCAGCCGTACCAGCCCAAGCTTTTTTGCCAAACGAAGCAAGGCCCAAAATAAAATTTGGACAAGTTCTTGCATCTTCTAGAATTTGATGTGTTGCTGAAAAAAGCCAATTGTGCCTATTTCCTTGATTTGTTTTGTTTTATCCATGCAAGGAAAGTGCAGAGGCAGGGCGGAACTGGCAAGCCAGACCTATTTCTTGGCAGCCAGCCACCAAACAAAATGATTGGGAGAGCACCGGGCAGGCCAACTGGATCAGAAGCCCAGTTCACAATACCGTTTCCAATGCTGGCCAAATATTTAGATGCTGAAAGTATTTTGGTCACTTCGCAACCAGTGACAACAAGACTCCAGCAGGGCAGGAACAGCATTTAGGGAAAGCAGGGGAGTTTTGCTACCTCTCTGTACTTCAGGCAACATGTGAGGTTTTCTCAGGAGCACCTGTTGGTCTGGCCAACTGATACCACCTTCCCACCACCACCACCACTGAATTGCAGGTATTCACCTGTGCATTTATACTCTGCCAGATTAGATCCAGGAAACTGCAAACCAGTTAATTCCAAGCCCATTGACGGAAAGCATTTGTAAAGATAAAATTAGTTGGCACACAGAGGGACAAAATGCTGAAAAATAAACCAGTAGTCGAACATCATCATCATCATCATCATCATCATCATCATCATCATCATCATTATTATTATTTTGGCAAGTTCTAGGAGTGCCTGGGCAACATTTTAAACCTGTTTACAAATGGATAAGGGTCCATCTAATGCAATGATGGCTCTCTGAACTGTCCTTGTTTCCGAAAAAGATATAAACTCTTTGTACACAATTTTAAGTGCAGACTTTCTACAAATGACTGATCCCTCAAAGGTGAGAGAGCAAGGTGTATAGAAAGGTATGGTGGGCCACCGTCAGGGATAGGTCAACCAATATTAAACCTTGTCTGAGTGGAATGCTTAATACCATGCTTAAATTTTGGAAAGGATGTGATTAATTCCTGGTTTATTGGAACAGAGAACACTCTCAAAGGGGTGCATGTATGCAAATTAGCTATATGTATATCTTTTTAAAAGTTATCTTTCAAGCTCTGAACACTTTCATTCTGAAATCAAAGTACGGTCAAACGGTGTTAAAGTAATTAGTTATTTCTATGTATATTCATTATGTATTATGAATTTTCACTCTTTTTGTCTTGCTTTGTTCTCTTTGAAATGTTAATAATCATAGTAATAGTGGTACGAGAGAGAGAGAGATTAATTTCTTGATGAATACAGCCTCAAACAAATAAATGAAACTGTTTTATATTGCATGAGATGATCCGTCTACCTGGCCCTGTTTTGGTTCTGCTCACTGGCCATGGACTTTCCAAGGTATTAGGGCAGAGATCTTTTTACCCCGATATCTGAGTTCCTTTAAACTTGGTAGTACCAGAGATTACGTTCAGGATCGTGTGCTAGCAAAGGACATGCTCCACCACTCACCTCTGTGGCACACCTGCCTCGCACATGGTTTTTACAGAAAAACAGCCCGTCACATATCAGGCATTCCAGAGAAAACGTCGTTCACACAAGGATGGACCATCAGAGCCAGGATGGACACGGATGCCACCAAACCTGCGACTGATTCTCCTCTCTCTCTGATGCTTCCAAGAGCACTTGGTCACACGAAGCCCAGCCTCTCGGAGCTTTCTTAATGCACTAGCTGAAAATTGGCCCAGACAGAGAAGTACCCCATGGGATGATCTTATATTCTTGGGCCAACTCTTGAATCTAGGAGGAATGCCTTCTCCATCCCTAGACATGCTAGGAATCAAAAAACATGCACTGTTCCGTTGTCTCTCTCTTTCCTGTGCCAGAAACATCGCCACATTCTCCCCTCTTTTTTGCGTCAGAGTTTTGTGTCCCCTCCTGATCCCTGGCCTCCCTCTCGGGCACTGTTGTGAATATACAAGGTGCAAACCCCACGCGATGTCCTCAGATGGAGGCAAGGTATACGGTGGACATGCATAAACACCCCAGCTGTGCAGCAGGGCTCAGAAACCATCCACAGCCATCTTAGAAGCAGGAAATGAAAAAGAATAGCATATCCAGGGGAAACTCATTAGGCAGAGCTTAATTACAGAGCTGGCTGGGAGACTGGTTAATGCCCCATTTACTTGAGGTGCATGGAGAGAGATTTCTTTCTTCTCCCTCAAAATGAAGCATATTTCACACTACATTCACCCAGCTGCGCTATTGATGCTGCGCTCACTGATCCCCAGACTTTAGGTTGCGAACGTCTCGGTGTGGCCTAAACAGACACTGGATGCTGCCAAAGGAACCTTTCAGCCATCCCTAAAGCTATTTTGCTCCAGCGGTAGCCACCTATTTATGCTTTCGCTCAAAGTCGTCCCTGGAGGGGTCCATGGAGCTTTGCTGGTCCTTGGCCTCACGTCGTCCGTCTGGACAGAGCAAAGCACCAAGCTGAGTTAAAACGACTGAAAGTTGCAATCGTCATTATGCCTTTCCTGAGCCATGGTGAATGATGGGCTGCAGGTCCCCCCACCTTCCCCAGCCTCTCTAAGAGAGCAGGTTAGGAAACTTGCTTCCATTTTTGATAATCTGCACTTGGTTGTTTCTCCAAAGCTTAGCCACAGTTGTTCGACGCAAGCCAGCTTCAAAGCATGGTTTATGCAGCTGGCTTCTTCCATCCCATGGAACCACACTTCAGGGTTCAGATGTAACACTGCAGTTGATTAAACCGGAAAGAGAAGCTTCCCAACTTCTCCTGACAGCAATGACCGAGTTTTAGGGGATGAGGGGGTCAGTGTTGCTCTGCATGAGTCTGAGGCTCACTGCAGTTTGTTCCCATCACAAAGGGTTGCAGCATCTGAGCACAAACAAAATGTGCAGAAAATTCTACAGAAATTGGTCTCAGGGCTCATCCTGTCCAGGGATACCATGTAGGTCAATGGGGGGAGGGAGAAAATGGCCCCACCAGGAGGTTTACAACACGGTTGTTCTTATTAGCATCATCATCATCATCATCATCTCTACACCACCTATAGGCAAAGTGCTCTGGATAGTTCACAACATTCTAAGTCCCCCATCCAGGTTTCAGCCAGGCCTGACCCTGCTTAGCTTCCAAGATTAGGCAGGATCAGGCGCCTCAAGCTACATATATTGCATTGTGGGGGATGGGATACAGTTAATATGGAAGATGAGAAGACAGGGGGTGAGGAGCAAGTTGAGTATTTGAGTATCTCTCCTATTATAAGCAGTAAGATTATCGAATCAGAAAAAACAACCGGAAGCTGGACAAGAATATCCTTGGTGCAGGAGCTGCTATGAAAATCCCAGAATCCAAAGCAAGCAAGAAATATTGGCTGTAGATGCACCGAATGCTTTCAAGAGTTGGTGTATATGATAGAAATGGATGGGTTTATTCTGTTTTGCATGCCTTGGTCTGCCCTCTGCCCATATCTCCTAATTCATTGCGTTGTTTCGAACTGTTTTGGTTTAGACTTCAAACGCAGCACTTAGCCTTCCCTGCTTGCAAGCCCTTTGCCTCTTCAATAACAACGTAGACTCCCATATTCATTACACAGCCTGGAATACCGCCCAAAATACCAAATCCATGGTTATTTGTAAAGTGACTTTCTTATTCTCATAATTATAGAGAAGGATAAAAAGCAGCAATGAAACAGAGGAGGAAAGCAGAGGCAGAAGGTTTAGAGTTGGGACTGGAATATCGTCATAAGCGGCTCGGTGGAAAAAATATTTGGAAAATCCACAATTAGACCCTGCTGCCATTCATACCTGCTGCCACCGTTCCTTCTGCTAACCTGGCACCGCACGGCTGAGGGCTTTCCCCCTCGGTCCCGGGTGTGCGGATGCATTGCAGTTGCTCTGAAGCAGTGAACCAGAAGCAAGCGACATTCATCCATTTCACTTCTAAACTGCCCCACAGCTCTCTGGACAGTTTACACAGTCCATTTAAAAGCAGGATAAAAATGCAACAAAAATAATCATGAAAGCAGGGGAAAATATTAAGAAGTATAAAGCAGCCAAAAACAAATAATGAAATGATAAAAACAAACTATAATTACAATAACCCAGCAGCAATCACAACCAGAACAAACAAGAAAAGATGATTAGGGATAGATGGTACTGGAATCTTGCGATGGGCCAGCTAATTAACCCTCCCCTCTGTGATTTGGTGCAACCAAAGAGCCCCTTAATTTGAGAAGAGCCCCGTTCAAGTCATTGACCAAGGGTCTGGGATTAGTGCTGTGAAGCCCTGCTGTTCAGAATTATTTATCCGCATGAGCCCGGGCTCATCCCTCGGACCGAAAGCCAGCCCCAGGACTGGACTTGGGTACAAATTATGCCTTTTGATCCATGGCTGGAGGACACATGGGAATGGGTGAAATGCCACAGCAGCAGATCAAAGTTTGGAAGGCGGTACTGGATCAAGATGAACATTGTGGACTGAAGGACCTCACGCCCTGCCTAGCACTGCTAGGCAAAACCCACCTAAGCCGACTCTCCAGCGTATATATTTTAAACTCTTGCATGCAATTTGCCTTTTGCTTTATGCCATTTTTTAAAAAAATCTAGGTTCTTCAGAAGAACTTCTTGGTCTTCTCCAGATTCTCACCACACTGAGAAAGATTAGAAACTTATTTTTAATTGGAAAAAAATAAGCTGAAAGACTGGGGGTGGGGAGCAGATCCCGAATCATCTGACTCCTGTTATGAAATCTGCAAATGCTCGCAATTTGCATCCAGGATTCAATATTACCAAATCTCAATCTAAGGCTTCCTCACGCGCCTCAAGGAGGGCGTGAAAAAGGCCAGGGGGAGTCGCGTTTCCTGGAGGTTGCTGTTCTCGCATTTAACGGTTCCACATGTGCTAAGCCTCTGACAGCATCTCAGAGCATGCTTGCGTGGCCACGTGGCTCGTTGCCACGGAGACCAGAAGCTCCACATCTTTTCAAGCCTGGACCGATGGCTTGCTTTAAGCTCCCATGTCCTCTGCGGGGTGGGTGGGAACTAAAAAAAGTTAACGTGCTACCATCTATATACCAACACACACAAGCAGTGTTGGCCAAATCTCATTTACTGGTCCTGCCCACGCGATCGTCCACCCCCACAGCCAGGATTTAAACTCTCCCCTCAGCAGCTGCTTGATTTCTTTTGCAAGCATAGCCAAATCTTGAGTTTTGGGGATCTCAAATTGTAGGATGGGCCCCATGGAGGGATGTAAAATCCTTGGAAGGGGGCATAGACTCAAAGGGATGACCAGGTCCAGGGACAGGGGAAGATTTTGCCCCCTTACCAACCAAGAACGCATCCCTAATGTAGGAATTTCTCAAATTTGTGGGACTGACTGTGTCCAACCTATCCTAACTCCTCAACATGCTTTGGGAAGAATGAATTACAGGAAGAGCCGCTCTTTCAACCCAAGCAAAGTCCCTTCGGTATAGTTGTAGGATGCAGCTTCAAGCTGTGGATACAAACGCTACATTCGCGTAGCACTCATTGTTCTGAATGGGGTACATGGGGTCTCCACCCAGTTTCAACCAAACTGTGCCTCCCCCGTCTGGTCCTCCAAAGCAGCAACTTATGGGAGCATCACAAAATGGTAGAGACCAGAATACAGAATAAATTTCAAACAGTCTCCTGAAAATCAAGCGTTTGGGAAAATACTGCTTTGCAAAGAAAAGCCCAGTGCACTGGACTTCGGTCCCCAGAGAGAGAGAGTAAGAGAGAGAGAGGGAGAGGGCAACTCCACAAGGCATTGATTTTGTGCTTGTGTAGATCCCTCACAAGTCAGTAGGGCCTGTTCATATGTCGTCAGCCTCTGGAGCCTCTCCCATGTTTTCCAGCCATTTTCGTAGGGGATTTTTTGTTTGTTTATTTGTTTTCAGAGCAAGAACAACGAGCTATTAAATTGCAAACTGAAACAAAACCCTTGTGTGTTGTTGCAAATCCACTGTACTCCAGCTGCATCACAGAGCTGCCTTGTTAATACAATAAATGTAGAGAAACCCAGGGAAAGGGAGAGAGCGAGAGAGATTTACTGCTTCCAAAACCAGTGTATGTTGTTCTGGTCCTGCCTCCATGAACCTCCAAATAAATGGATTTCCCAGTTATTCCCCATCCAGTTTATTTCTCCACATGATTATAACCAAAAGGATAGCTTTATATATGTCGCACCTTCTGGTGTTACAGCCATGGCCACTAATAGCCGTGCGCATTCTAATTTGGCCATACCTTCAACATTCTTTGAAAAGTTGAAATTGGTGGCCACCCTTTAGGAAAGCGTGAGAGCACCCAGCTCAGAATTTGGGGTACATGCAAAGGATGGCACTGTCAATGGTTCAGGTATCCCAAGACATGGGTGCCAAAATATTTGGGCGAGCAAAAATGCATGTCCCATCTAGATGCATGCATGGGAATAAGAATCGCCCAGAGATCCCGAGCCCTGGGGCCTTAGCGGATCTGTTGCAAGGAGGTGCAGGCACCCATGCAGCCTCTCCATACATGCTGAGGATTCTTGCACAGGTAGGGGAGTCTGCAAAGCGAGGGGCTGCGGATGGAAGGGGGGGTGGCATTGCAAGCATGGACCAAAGCAAAGCACGCGATACAAGGCCAAGCCACTCCATTTCCCTTGCCCAAATGTGTCAGGACATAAGGAAAGCCCTGCTAGAAATCACACCCAAGGTCCATTCGGTTCAGCAGTCCTCGCACATGGTGGCAAACCAGCTGCCCACTGGATCCTTCAAGCAGGATGTGTGCAAGAGCTTCACCTGCCCAAGGTCTTCAGCAACTGGTTATCCAGGGATGCCTCCTCTGGTACTCCATGGCCCTTGAGGGATTGCCCATATAGAAACTCCTCTTTCTTTGCTAGCACGTTACTAGCGGGGCTTTAGCCTCGGTCTAGGCTAATGCCAGGAAGAAAGAACTGGCAGCCAACCAGAGACAACCAAGCCAGTTTCCCTCTTTTCCAGCTTATTGATATTTATTATTTATTTATTTAAAACATTTTTATGCCGCCCCCATCGCAACAAAGCCTCGGGGCAGCTCACAACAAGAAAAAAAATCCGACACATGGTGCCTGGCCACTAACTTCATCAGAAATTATATAATCCATCTTTACAAAACACAACTCCAAAGAACAACGGATATTTTTAAGATCACATTGGCGAAACGTCTATTGGTGCCAAGCCAAAGGCCTACATCCGTTCCAAAATGGAATCAATGAGTCAAATTCTCTTGCAACGTTCCTGCTGTGCTATTCCTTCCCTCTGCTACACGTTTATTATAGTGTATTATATTTTAATTGATGTTTTGTGAGCCGCCCCGAGGCTTCGGCGAATGGGGCGGCATAGAAATTTTCTAAATAAATAAATAAATAAATGTATCTGCTCTGATTTAATTCACTATCATACTATTCCATATTTTCCTCTCCACTAACTGAGAAAGAGTATATCAGAATTCCAACCTTTTGCCAATCACATACATGCCTAAGTTAGTATGCTGTTTACCCTTACATTATGTTCTTTCCTTTCACGTCTTCCTACTGCCTTTAACAAAACAACTTGAGGGCTCAGCCAAACAGCCTCCTGCCTCTCAAATTCCTGGTTCAGTGTATAAAAGACCGAACATTTTTAACTTGAAGCCATTCACACTAGACACATGCAACTGTTCCTCTCCCCCTTCGGCCCATCCATTGCAATTTTGAGAAATCGGGGTACATTCTTACCAGTCTAACTGGCATATAATACCATTTATGCAATACGTTATTCTCCTATTATGTCGCAGCCCATACCGGCTCAGTATGGTTAACTGATCCTTTTACCAGCTTCCTCACTTTCTTTTTATTAAGGGAGCCGACAAAAATTGACAGAGTACAGCTGAAGAATTCTGGTCAAACAGGCCTGGTCAACACCTCCTATTTGCAATCTTGTCTAATGAAAGAGAAATAAGGCACTGGCTTACCCAGAAAGTACTCCCAGGACAAGGTTGAGGACAAAGAATGATCCAATGATGATGAGGGGGATGAAGTACAGCCAGTTCCAAGTGGCTCCTAAGGCATCGTTGGTCTGGAGGAAAGAAAGAAAAGGAGAAATCAAGCTACGCCTTGCCAGCCACGCAGGCCCTCTGTGAGTACTGAGGTCCTGGTCATTACACACTCATGACTTGGATTCTAATGCCCTAAATGGCTTGGGACCAGGATACCTGAAGGAGTGCCTTCTTCCCTACATGCCCTCCTGCTCCCTAAGATCTGTAGCAGAGGCCCTGCTCCGGGAATCCTCCTTGAAGGAGGTTAGGGGAGTGAACGCCTGGAAAAGGGCCTTCTCTGTGGTGGCACCCCGACGGTGGAATGCACTCCCCAGAGAGGTCTGCCTTGCACTGACTTTGTATGCTTTTCGGCACCAGGTAAAAACCTTTTTATTTACCCAGCATTTTAAAGCTTAAATAATTTTAATCTGGTTTTAATAATATTAATATCCTCAGTTGCTTTTTATCTTGTTATTTAGTTGTAGATTGTTTGTGTTTATTGTTTATTTATATTTTACTGTCAGCTGTCCTGAGACAATTGGTCGTATAGAATGGGATAAAGATGTCCTAACCCTAAATAACGCGGCATTGATTGCCTGCTGCGTTCTGCTTGCCCAGCTGTGTGGGGATCAGAGGCACACCTGCAGGCGAGCAGCTTGGCCATTCCCCCTGCCAACGAATCCAGAGAGCGAGAGCCGCGGAGCCAGGAGCAAGGTCGTCTCTGCCTGCAACCCCTGAGAAGTTCGGCTCAAGAAACCTTGGTGGTTTAGTTCAAGCAGCAGTGGCTTCGGCGATGAAAAGGAGGACGCCTGGGCTGCTCGGCCAGATTGTCACATCAGGGTCTATCAAGCATGGGCGTACATAAGAGGATTCGAGGTCCGGGCGACCGGTGGCATACGGACGACCTTTTGCCCATGGGCTGCTATGCTCATTTTCCCCAGCCTGGATTGTTTTGCAAGCTCACACAGAGCATAATGTTTTCGTCGATAACAGCATGTTGCTATTTATGCCTACACAATTGAATTATTTCATCCTAGCTGAAATTCAGAGGAGCAGAACAGAGGGGAAGAAAGATGTCAACAGTCCGGGAAAGTGCAGGCCACAGAGGAGACTGACAGCTTAAAAGGATTCTTGCAAGATTGTTCGTGATGGTAATACGGTTATTTATTGCCTTTTAATAAGGCTCTGTCCCCTTTCTGCTGCCCTGCTTCTTCCTCAGCCTCTTTTGTCCTCTTGGCAGGCAGTTGGTCCATGACACTGGCCAGCACGGTGATGCAGCAGAACGTGACTGTCTGAGGGACACCGCATCAGTCTTCTCGAAATGACGGGCCCTTCTTTTTTCCTTTCCTTAACGCTAATTAAACCCTCATCTTCGTCTGACTCATCCGTAAAGCATTTACAAATGGACCAGTGTAGGAGCTGAATCTGAGCCTCTTAAAAGAAGCTACCTCCAAAGACTAGCAGAGCAAGAACTATTGCTCTTAAAGTAGCTAGAACCCTTGGGTTGTGGCATTATTGATGGTAATCCTGAAACTGCCGCCTTGCCATCCTTTGATGGTTCTGTATGTGGCTTTTGTTTCTTTCAAATGTGCCCCTTACTTCTTCCCAGCCTTTCACAGTGGAGCAGTTCTGTGGAAACAAGCAAAACTGACTTTATACACAGGTAAGAGGCACACTATGAAAACCTGGAGGAGGGACAGCCATGGCAGAGGTGGGAATCTGACCCACTCCGCACCCCTCACCTAGGTTAGCCAAAAAATATAAGCAGCCTTGCTCCACAATGCTTCGTGCCCGGGGGCATTTCTCTGCCATGAAGCTCACGTGAGCGATCCAGGCAACCTGAAAAGAACTTTTATTTCTGCAGAACCCCCAGACGTGTTGGGAACGGAAGATGCATCATTCTTGGCCCACTTTCCAGGGTCAGGGTTCCACCCTTCAGAGGAGGACCGTAACGGCTGGGAAACGGGGAGTGTGGAGATCCAGAAGGGTGAGGTTATCTCAGGGCTGATGCCTCCAGGTGCTCGGGCAGACCGCGGGAACAGCATTTGGAAGAAAAGGGAGGGGCGTAGACCTAGGAGGGTGCCCTTCTCCAGCGGGTGAAGTCCAGGGCTACTGAAGAGGAGGGTCTTGGAAAGGAGCATCTCATTTGGGTTCAATGAGTCACGTTGTACACACACGGTGACCCTTCTTCCAGTGGCTCTAGTTTGTTCATCGTTCAATGGAAATAAAGAGCTCTTTTGCAAAGAGGGAGTCTGTTGCTTGACAGGAATACGGGGCAACCCAGCTCCCCACACGACTGGCTCAGTACCTGCCGTCATTCAGGGCCTCCTGCTCTCCCAGCCCTCTGCTAGCAAAGGCAGGACTGCCAGCAAGGGAAGGCATGGTCGGGCACCTGTCAAGGGCCCACAGCCCAGCGGAAGCCCTCTGGCAGGAGCCACCTGGAGCTGCTCCTCTTCCTCCCGCTGCTGGCTCCCCCATCCCGCTCTCGCTCTGCGCCAGGCCGTGGTGGCGGCGGAAGGAGGCGCAGTAGATGCTGCGGCTTTCTCTCTCTCTGCCCCTGCCTGCCAAGCGACGGACTGCAAAGGGGACAAGAAGCCACTGCACCCGTAGTGATGGCAAGCAGGCAGCCCGCTCACGAGGGGAGGAGCCCCTGAAGGGCGCCTTGCCCAAGGGCCGCCAAAAACCGAGGGCTGGCCCGGTACAGAGGGATTCTTCCTTGAGATCCAACAGGAACAAAAGCGGCCGCAGCTTGGTGACTTTGTGCTTTCTCTCTGGGACAACTCCGTGGGGCGCCCCATTGTCAAGCAAATGGGCAGCCGCCTGGGGCACATGCCAAAACCACGATGACTACAGCAAACCGAGGGTTCTTGAGTCCTCCTGCGAACAGGTTCGCCCACATGACAGCACTGCTGTGTGACTAAAACACCTCGGATGGCATGCAGGATACAAATGGAATAAAACCATGCCAACCGCCCCACTTTTAAGCCACATTATCCATTCTTTCAAGTGTTTTCTTGCTCTGTCACTTTGCTATCTCTAGCTCTTCTCCTGTTAGACTCTAGTTCTGACAGTGACATATAAATAAGAGGAGGGGGAATCATGACAGACGGTGAAAACAGCTTGGAGGCGGCTGCACACCTGCACTGGGAAAGCAATCTCAATTACCAGCAATTTGAGACCCGGCGCAGTAGATGAGGAACCTGTTTCACCGGGGGGGGGGGGCTCCTCCTCCTCCTCCTCCTCCTCCAGTAAATAGTCACACATGGCAATTATCACATTATTCCTCAGAGGGAGTAGGGGAGGGAAGAAAAGGAGAAGAGGGGACAGCATCACGGTGCACAGCCTGTTTCTGGAAGTCTTCCCCCAGGACTTGAAGCTCCAGAAGTACAGACCAGGCTGCCATTTCTGCTAGAGGTTTCAAATGGAGCAGTTCTGGGCTCGACCAGCACCATGGCCAGGCCAGGCTGTGTGTGACCATGCCCAAATCCAGATCTAGGCCCAATGGAGAGTTTCTGGCATCGGCTGCCAGGAACCCTGCAGGTTAAAGTTACTGCTCTCTGGACTAGGCAAGGACTGGCTTCGTCCTAGCATTTCTCGCAGGGCTGACTTTTCCAGAGACCTCATAAGGGCAGGCGAGTGGTGGTGGTACCCTCCTGTGTCCAAAGAGGGCTCGTAAACCCCCAAGATTCCTAGTGTTTTGCCAGTCATCCTCCAGGATTGACCTTGCACCATAATACTTTGGCTACATGGGGCTGCCCTTGAAGACAGTTCAGAAGCTTGCCTTGTGTGAAATGCAGCAGCCAGAGTAATCGCTGAGACCAGAAGGTCTGAACACATCAAACCAGTTCTGGGTGGCTTGCCCTGGCTGCCCATTTCAAGCCAGTTCAGGGTGTGGATGTAACCCATGAAACCTTGATGGGGTGCTTTCCCCAGCCACCATCTCCCCAGACACCACAATCAGTATCTGGGGCGTTCATCTGGGCACCAGGAGGAATGCAATAAGAGGAGGGCCTTCTCAGTGGCGGCCCCCAACTAGGGCATGCTCTCCTTACTGAGACCTGTCTGGTGCCTACCTTGTCATCCTTTCAGCACTAGATTAAGACGCACTCTTTGCTGAGGCAGTTAATGACAAACAGTGGGTCTGAGGAGAGCTCCCATCCCAGAGCTCTAACAGGTCTACCCTGTGTCATGTGTTGCTTTGTTGTTGTTAGTCGCAAAGTCATGCCCGACCCATCGCGACCCCATGGACAACGCTCCTCCAGGCCCTCCTGTCCTCCACCTTCCCCTGGAGTCCACCTAAGCTCACGCCGACTTCTTCAGTGACTCCGTCCAGCCACCTCATCCTCTGCCTCCCCTCCTTCTTTTGCCCTCTATTGTCCCCAGCATTAGGCTCTTCTCCAGGGAGTCCTTCCTTCTCATTAGGTGGCCAAAGGATTTGAGTTTCTGTCTTGCTTTAGCTGTTTTTAATTTGTTTTTACATTTCTGAACTCTGAAAAAACAGGCTGTTTTATTGTATCGTTCGCTTTAGGAACTATTGTAAGCCACCTTGGCTATTGGTTATTGGTGGTATAGAAAAAAGTGCTGGTGATGTCGTATTCTTTTGCTAAATAATATAATAAAATAAAATATGACTCAAGCCTGCCACATACTGCATAACCTGGCTGACCAGGATGCATCTTGTCCGCCCAAACTCATATGGGATTGTGTCTGAAAGCCACTTCTGCTTTGTGGCTTCCTAAGAGATTTGTCATTGCCAGACAGTGGAATTTCTTAAAGCACTTTAAGCCGATTCGAACTTCTGCTACCTGGTTCTCAAAAATCTTGGACACTGCCAGGAAAACGGAGAGCCATTAAGTCTATCAAAAAAGAATATTTCAATATAGAAGCTCCTTCTTAAAGCATTATGCCTCCCCTGGGGTTGTAGTCATTCCACCTGATGGGATGTGAAATTTCTATGGGATTATCACTTAGTGCTACTAATTCCCAGCACAGGAATTTCCATTCACAGAACTAGAGAAGAAAAACGTCACAAAGAGTCAGAGAAGGATCCAGGGAAGTGTCCTCCGGTCCCTGCGAACATCAGCAGCTCTACTCCAGCTCTGGCCCGGGCCTTCTTCGGGGATGGCCCCGTGTCCTGGAATTCTCTGCCAAAAGAGGCTTACCTGGTTGTACCCTCTCCTCATGACAGTCAAATGAAAAATCTTTTTGCAGAAAAGGGCTTTTTCAGGGCTAGAAAGTTTGCTCACGGGCAGAGAGAAAATTCAGTTGGAGATTTAGGAAGTACACTTGATTGTGATGACTTTTTGCTTTGAGATTTTGTTTTATGCAGGGAAATTTCTGTTTGGCCCAGCATGTATCAGTTTGTGACGGTTTCTGTTAAAGGGCCTGGGCTGGTTTAAAACATAAGCAGAGCCAGTGCAGTAGCTTGTCATTTTATACCACGGAAATCCAAAAGGGTAACCCCTGATCTACTAATGAGGACACTGATTGATAAAACCAGGGATGAGACAAGAATTAGTCATACGCATCTGCATGAGTACAGTGCAGAAGCAGTCCTGAAACAATACCATGGTTAAAATGTCAAATGCTAACTCTTCAGATAAACTGCTCCTGCAGCTTGGAGCTCTACTTATTATTATTATTATTATTATTATTAACATTTCTAGCTCTCCCCTAGATAAAAAGGAATTTCTGTTTTTACTGATAGGTTTACCTGCCTCTGAAAAACAGTATTCCTGTCCTCTTCTATTATATTAAATTAATTTTAACAATACTGCATATGTTATTACGAAGTTGAACATCACTTTTAGAAAACAAAATGAAACAGAGCCAAAGACTGACAGGACAAAGTTGTGTGACCCAATTGCTCCTGCCCAGAAACATTAAGGCCACATTCCTATTGCCCACACCTTTCATGATCGGAAGTCCCCAAACTCAGGAGCTTCTGATCCCCCTAAGCGGGGCCGAAGGAGCAACAAAGCCCATCTTTGTTTTCCCATCTTCCTGCCCTGCATTTTTGCTACAGGTGGTTTCTCGCCTGCCTGTACTTTGGAGGCCACTTGCATCTGACACCGAAATCAGTCTGAAGTCAGTTCACATTCCTTAATTCAGCAGCATCCTCCTGTAAATATCATCCTCATCTTCTTTCGTGACTCTCCTCCAAAAATGCATCTAATTCACGAACATACGGAAGAAATTCAGAAGGGCTCAGACCTGCAACAACAGATAACCAGATGTACTCCTAATGGGTTGCCAGGGCTGAATTTCTATACTCGGGACACCTCTTAATTTTGCACACCTACAAGAAGTCAAAGGAACCAGCGCCTGGGGCAGGGCAGCAGCATTTGCAGACATTCAGGGCTGCCGATGCTAAAACTCTGAGTTCTCACTGGCTCAGGTACCCCATCCTTGCCTAAAGCTCTTGTGCAGACCCGGCTGGCCATCACCAATGTCCCAGGGTTTCCCTTCTCAGAGCAATATGATCCGAAAGTTAAATACGTTAAGTATGTACCGTATTTTTTGCTCTAAAGACGCACTTTGTTCCCCCTCAAAAGTAAGGGGAAATGTCTGTGCGTCTTATAGAGCAAGTGTGTGCACGCAGTAAGTCTGTCAGATGTGCAGCCCGTGGGGAAGTGATGGGGAATGTGCCTGTGATTATGTGCCCATTTGAGTCAGAATATTTTTTTCTTGTTTTCCTCCTCTAAAAACTAGGTGCGTCTTATGGTCAGGAGCATCTTATAGAGCGAAAAATACGATAGGTACAGGACCGAAGAAAAGTTGTCATGGTGCTTCTGCCCACCCATGTGGTTTTTCCCTGACCATCTTGAAGATATGCCAAACTATTTCAGACTCAAATAAAATCTTACAGAACTTGACCTTACTTTGATAGCTACTGTATTTCCCCAAAAATAAGACCGGGTCTTAGATTAATTTTTGCTCCAAAAGACGCATTAGGGCTCATTTTCAGGTGATGCCTTATTTTTTCACTCACAACAATCTACATTTATTCATTTATTCATGTACAAAAATCTATATTTATTCAAATACAGTATGTCATCTTCTTCTGGAGCATCGTCATAGCGCTCCAAACCCCAAATTGTGTTGCAACGGACATACTAAATGTGTCCATCTGGCTGATGATCTTAACTGGGTCTTATTTTGGGGGGTAGGGCTTATATTATGAGCGTCCTAGAAAATCATGCTATGGCTTACTTTCCGGTTAGGTCTCATTTTCGGGGGAACAGGGTACCAATACACAATGGGAAAGCTGATGCTTTTGAAAGTCTGTCCAGAGTGGACCAGGCCACGTCCCTCTTTCAGCCTCCGCTCAGTGTTTTGCAGGTTTCCATTCCCTCTCCCTCAGTACGTTTGCGAGTGGGTCTCTCTGTTCTCTTTGGTTACACAGACAGCTTTAATTTGATCTCTTGAGATTAAGGTTGCATTTCATTACAGCGACCACTTTCTGGTATCCATCTGCTGTACAGCAGCTCTCGGGGAAACATCCTCTTTACACAATTGCTTAATAGGGAAATTGGTAGCTCTCCCTCACAGAAGAAAAGGTAGGAGGCTGGATTTCTTCTTTGCAGAAAATCGAGGTTTTGAAGCAGCTCTGAGGAGTTCAGTTTGGAGATGTTAGGGAAGGTTAAAGCCGGGTTTTGACGCCTGCCTGACAATTCTGTAAAAAGCCAGACTCCTGGTGAAGTGAGATGGGCTTGGAGGTTCTTACCTTAACCTGAACCACTTGCTCCTTGGCAGACCCTTATCACTATGAAATCATTAATTGCAAAGGTCAAGGTAGGTGGGTTAGGGGTTTTGTGGAACTGTGACAGTGAAGCTACACTGCACCAGCATGACACTGGATTTGAAGAAATATATGGAGATATTGTATATGCCATCCTATTTGAATTTTCCACTCAAAGGGTAGATGCCTTCCTCAAGTGAAGGCAAGTGGGATTACACACACACATATACACCCTGTTTAGAAACTAGGCATGGCCCACTTTCCAGATGATTAGCATCTTTGTATAGTCAAACAATGATCTCAATTCTTTGAGTGGTATTTTTAAAAGGTGGCTGACATGGCACTGCCATCATTCAAAGAAGGCTGCAGCCGACTGAGAAGAATTCCAGGCTTTGCAGGTGTGCAAATACATGTTAGGGGGTGCAGAAACAGAGAAAAGGAAAGTAACAACACAACGAGGACGGAGCCTGCACTAGAAAAAGCTGCGATAGGCCACAGAGAGTGGCAACGTCATGAAAGGTCTTGAGTGATACATCGCAGCTCACAATCGATGGCTCATGTCGAGAAGCCCTTGAGGAACTCAGCTCATTACCGCTGATTTGTTAATGAAGAGCAGAGTATAAATATTTAAATTAAATACAAATCAGAGCACATATTCTGGCTCCGCGACTTGTATTGCTGCCATACCACCAGACCCATTCCTGGCTAATGAGGTGTTCTGGGAATTCAGCGCTTTTGCCTGCATTCTAAAAACAGCAATTCAGCTCTTTTCTGTCAGGTGTCTGATTGCTCTGCAGCTAGTGCGAGATTAAAGATCACGCTTGGAGCCTCGGAGAGCCATCCATCTGGATGTCTTCCAACATGAGTCCCAGTGACATGCAGTTTCTTCTGCAGAAGAACCTCTGGGTGATATTTTTGCTGCCTCTGCAGGTCATGAAGAACACAACTCCCTTGCCATGTTGTGTCTTCTGCTGGCCTTGAAAGGAGGCATGCCAAGACCCACAACCGGTACCTGGGCCTGCTAACAGAACTTCAGACCTGCCACACCTCCAGATAAGGATTCTGCTTCTTGTGGCAAGGCCGGCCTCGTGCTTCCCTGTTTGCTGACTTCATGCAGGCCCAAATGGAGCCATGTGAGGATGTAGTCTGAGTTCCCCAGAACTTTCCCAGAAGCAGAAACCGAGAAAGCTGCAGCGAAGGGAAACCCAAGAAAGCCGACATGTGTACGAGGCATTGCGCGGGGAGGCAGAAGGAAGGGCTGCAGCGCGGTTATTCCTGCAAACAAGCAGACACAATGCATCCGCTTTGGCTTTTCTTTGGAAGTGAGGAAAGTGTGGATGGCAAACATCACGGAAAGTTTTAAGCGTTTACAGCCAGCCTTCTCTTTGCAATGGGCAAAAGCCCCTAAGGTTGTTTTGGACATGGAACGCCCCTTAGAACAGTTTCCTTCAAGCTGGGGCCCATCTGACACGTTGGACTACAATTCCCATAATCACCCAGTAGTAACCTCTAAGGAGACACGCTTCAGGTTGTGCTGCTAATAACAGAATACCATGAAAAATATGAAATGTATGTCACCAAAGGGTAACGTCACACCGAAAAACTAGTCAGATTGCAAGAACACCTGATAACAACTTGTGGATTCAAGCCAAATGAGCAAACTCCGTGAGAACTACCAGCTAGTACAACCATTTCCATGACTACAGTGTCGTTTACTTAAGAAATTATGCGGCACACACACGTTCCACGTTCACGCCAGTGTGCCTAATGGGTGTTTGTCAGAGAAGTCAGCACTGTTGTATTCTCAGAGCATTTAGTCCCATTCAGAGGACGAATGGATTCTGAGCAGCAAAATATGACATCATTTCATTCTTACCAAACCCGCAGTAGTTTGTAGAAGCGTGGTGCTCTTCATTCTAAGAGAACGTCGAGAGCATTCCTTCGAAGAAGAGCGAAAGCTTTTCCCCTCACTGATCTGAGTTAACCCTATCTAAGAAAATATCTGAGGCTGGGGAACACCTTCCCCAACCGCTGGCCATGCAGTCTGAGCATCCTTTGAGTGGGGCAGGTTCCAGTGCAGCACTGACCACGACTTTGTTGCCATGCTGAAAAAGCTGCAGCTTTAAGCGTGCAATTGCCATGCACGCCAATGCTTGTGTGAACTGACCTTCTCACACTCCACTTCCTTTCTTCCAAAGCACCAATCTTTATTTATTTACTTATTTATTAAAACATTTCTATGCCTCCCCATTCGCCGAAGCCTCGGGGCGGCTCACAACATAAAATCTTTACCTTTTGGCATCAGGAAAGCCAATACCTATGAGGCACACATGCTGTGTAATTAATCATACGCTCACTGGGGTGGCCAAGTGCCCTAATGTATAGAGGACGGCCCGCTATTTGGATGTGTCCTTCTATTTAAAGGGCTTTCCTATCCGAGTCAGATGTAAAATTGGGAAAGCTGCCCTGAATTGTTCTAGCTGGGTTGGTCTCTGTGCTAGGCAAATAAAAGGGCAAATCCCAGAGGCTGGGGGATTAAGAAGGGAGAGGCCTTGGAGTGTCCCATCCAGAGTTGGGATAGCCAGCTCAGCAGGCCCGGAATGCCTTCCCAAGGTCGGCGAGAGGTGCTGTGTTTTACTTCGGTTTTACTCAGCCATTCTACCTGTGTCGCCACACGTGTAAAGTTGCACGGGGGATCTGTGTGTCCCTCATGTGCCGAACCACTCCTTCCAACAGAGGCTTTCAGGGAAGGGGAGGGGGCATTTTGGAGCTATAGGAGCCCTTTTTGTGGGGTGGGGGAAGGAAGGAGCGGGCTAATTTCCAAGTCAAGCCAAGGTGAGCAGGAAAAGCCTGAGAACTAACTCCAGGTTCTTCTCCACTTCCCACAAGTTTCTTTCCCTGGCCGTAGCTCATTGCAGTCGAGAAACCATCCTCTTGAACTCTCCATCCCCTTCGCAGAGCCCCTGTGATCGTTCTTAATCCACTTTGCCTGCCCTTTCCTGCCCCCGCTCTGTTTCAAACGTCTCTGTCTCAAGCTTTCCTGAACGAGCATGGATTCAATTAAGCCACAAAACTGTTGCTCTGTGACTTGCAGGAAAAGTCCCGCCGGACCACAGTACGGCCTCTGGAAAAGCCAATGGCTGTGCCAGCCCAAGAAAAGCACAAGCCTCCCGGCAAGACAAACTTCCCTCCAACATCAAGAAAATGAAAATACAATGCAGGTGTCTCCGTCGTCCTTTCTTTCTGTGCCAAAATGCAGAGAGAAAGAGAAAGAGAGGCAGAGATGCAATGACAGAATGGACCCCCTATTCTTCCAATACGCAAACAGTACTTATTTCATGGCTCCATTGCATGTACCATTTGTTGATGAACTCGTACCGCCAGCCTCTCAAGAGGCAATTTTGCGCTGCTCAACGTGAATGGCAGATCTATCCTTAATTTCATGCAAACCAAGAATGGAGACCAGAATTCATGCCTTCCTTTTGGCTGGCCCAAACTGTTTCCTTGGCTTTGAAGTACTTGGTAGCTTTCTGCTTTGGTAGTACCAAGTGGAATGTTGGTAAGTAAAATGCATTTGTCATCAACTTAGCAAAAATGGGACTTCTAGGCAGCCGTGTAATGTATAGAACTATTTCCCACAAAAAACTTTGCTGCGGCATACTGCTAGCTATCAGGGAAGCAACTGTCTTCTTTGACAACACATGATTTTGACTAGTTATCTGCTAATCATCTATGGTGAGTAAAAGTTGCCTCCAGGTGACCAGGCAGAAAAGCTTTTCGAATGGGAAAATGCATTTGTTAATCTTTAATTAATTGGATGGCCTAGTAAAAAGCAAACGAGCAAATAATTGTAGCCTAGCATGTTGGTGGCATGAGTTGGATCAAGGTTTGCTGCTTTGCTGCTCTTCCAATGGAAAGATATCGCTGTGAAACAAGAGTGCCATGTCTTTTCCTTTGGTATTCAGCCCAACACTGACCTTCCAAAACTGCTCCAGGGAGCAGGTTGGGGCACCCTCTGAAGGAAGGGATGCAGGGGATACAGGGATGAGGAGGAGATGTGGAAGTCCTTTTCTGCCAGCAGTATTTCTGCACTGGCAGAATAGCAATCCTGGATACCAGCTGCATTATTCAGAAGGAATCGGGAGGGGAGCCCTTGGACAACTGAGCCCCTGATTAGGCACCACCTTGCAAGAAAATTTCCCCAGAGTGAAACACTCTGAACAAAATCAGTCCAACTTTTTCTGAACAAATTTCTCTCTCCAATGCTTGCGCTTTCTCAAGTCCAAATGCACACATATGTGAATGCAGCCATGTGGGTATCAGAACTTCATTACCCGATAGAACACTTAACGGCATTGGCATTGTGCAAGAAGCGGTAATCTGGTTCAAATTAATTTTAGGAATCTGTCAGGTCAGGGATGGAGCCCCTTCCTGGGCTGTGGCTTATTTAGATCCCACTTCAAAAGGACCTAGAATATATTTCTATAGACTCCTGCCAGTGCTAGCTTCTTTTAAACTGGAGACATTGAGTGTAATGATGAATGTCTCACATTAGCCTTATTCTTTGGGTTGAAGGTTATTTTCAGACATCTGAAAGTAAGCTATCAATTCAGACATCTGAATTTATGCTGGCTGTAGTTGAGAAGACCAACTTCATGGAAACAAAAGATCCTTCTGCTTATTTTGAAAACGGTGTGTTGTGCATCCTTCATCCTATACCTGCCTGTGTTGTTGCAACACGTAGATGCCTTTGCCAGCCCTCACGACTGAAAAGACGACGCACGTTTGCCTTTGTACAAGGTGTCCCCTCCATTCCTTGCTGGGTTTGGTGAAGATAAACCTTTCCTTCAAAAATGTGCTTTTTGCCGACTGATGTTAACGTCTGTGCAACACTTAGAAAGCCAGATTCCTCATCAATTTAACTATTATTAATTAAAAACTATTCTTAATTAAAAACTAGTTAAAAGCAGGATTGAGATTCCTCAAGTTGCACGCAAGGACTAAAGAGCCAACTATGAAACATTGTCAGGGGTTTTTGCTCCCTGCCACACTGCTGTATAAATGACAGGCTGTTCCAGCGAACTGACCGGACTCGGCTTCCTTCCTGCAAGGGGGTCTTTTCATAAGAGAAAAATCCGGGGAACTCTACATCTAGCAATCTTAGGACTCCAGACCCTGAGAAGCTGCCTATACACAGCATAGGTCAGCTACAGCTCCCAGAAATTTGGGACCTCCACATTCCATTAAAGAAGCTGGAATGTACTTAACACACATTGCTTTTAAATGCAGGCTGTGACTTAACTATGTGTTTCATTTTGCAGACAATTAGATTTGTTTCCAATATGTTAAGAGAGCATAACAATTCCTGTGAAAATGAGCATGAAATCCGAACACATCCTCTGAGGCTCGCTTGCCAGATTAAGGAAAGGAGCACATAAGTTGCCACTGAGAGCAGGGTTAGGAAACACAAAGCAAACATTCCTCTCCAGCCACTGGATTAAACACCAGGGACTCCAGGTGGAAACTCAGCCCCCAGTTTAAATGGAGCTGCCTGCCCTACTTGCAAGGGGCTAAAGCCAAGGGACAGACCTGCCTTCTCTCAGCCTTCTGTGCGGAAACCATGCGCGCTTTCAAGCAGCCTTTCCCACCTGGGGCCCTCCTGGATGTTTCCAGGATATGCATTGCTAGCGTGCGCACAAGTATGGACTGGGTAGGAAGTCCCTAAATGTTACCTGCCGTGAGGTGCCCTGGTACAGGTAAGGGGATGCTACTAGCGTTCACACAGAGGTGAGTAGTTTGGACCCAGCTGGTTCCTTCTGGCTCTGGATGGGCTCTGAATTCAGCAAGCATCTCTGCTGAGACAAGGCAAGGACGCACGAGCAACCCTTCCGTCAGGTGAGGAAGCATCCCTTCTGCTAACCTACAGTACAACCGGCCCTGTGTGGCTACCAGGAATCAAAGAAAGGTGCGAACATTGCTGATATTTAACTGAAAGTCTGGAAGAATTTCCTGGTTCACACCCCATTAAGAAGACTAGCTGTGTGTTTCACAGGTAAACCAGTGCATTTTCAATATAGTGGCTTGGGGGAGGGGGGAATGACCAACGGTATGAAAATAAATCTACCTTTTAAAGATATAGAAACAGAGCGAATCAGAAAGGGCATCCTGGGTCATCTAGTCGGACCCCTGTCTCCAACCGGCTCTGCTCATGACCTGCGCCCCTCCCAGTTACTAGCCTGACATTACCCTCTCCCCTCCAAATGCACTAGGCTGCGGAGGGACACATTGCTATGTGGGAGACAGAGGAGGGGGCTCACCTTCCCAAGCAATCCTGTGCCTGCCCCCCCCCCACTCCAGTCACCTTCTTCCAACTGCACAAACAGAAGCAAACATTCTGTTGTGTCCCCACACACTATATTTTGATTTCTGTTTCATTCAGGTTTTGCTTTTGCCAAACAGATACAATTTATTAATCATGATACATAACACTGCATCCCTCTTGCTAGGTACCTTTTACATGGAGCTGAATTTGCTCCAAGTGCTTTCAGTACAAATCTGGTCTCTATTCTGTCTTTCTGCCTGAACATGCATTTTAATTAGACGTACTGCTGCTCTCACAGTTCCTGTTAGTATTCCCATTTAAAAAGCAGGCTTCATTTGTTCTTGTATCCCCATCTTGTAACTATGCATTTGGTTTCTTTTTGGCTTTGGTCCCAATTGAATCCTGTTCTGCTGTTTTCAGTACCAACAGGCATTGACCAAACCTGCCAGAAAGTTTCTTGTAACATTTCTAATGATACGAAAAGATTTCTGATCATGTTACTGATGTTTGGATAGCACAAAGAGACACGTAAAATTCCCTCTGTTCTTCCTCCATATCCTTTAGTAAATTCAGAGCTTGTTTTCTCATTGCAGACATATTCTGATATGTACTGTCCTTGTATCTAATAATAAATCTTTCCTTCTTACTTACATCTCTTTGATGCAACAATACCATGACTTACTTAGCTACTTAAATATAGAAATAGATTTCACAGCTTCACTGGCAGGTGCTGCAGAATTTGGAAATATTACTATGTATGGGGAAAATGTGTGTGATGGTCAACACAGGGCCTTTTTGTTATTTAGTAAAATATATTTTCTTGGCTGTTGGAAGAGGCACCTTTGAGAAATATTTGCATCCAAAATATTTCACTGGGATATCTACATAGCCATGTCTCTTTCAGTACCAAGGTGAGCCTGAAAGATGCCTGAGACACGTCTATAAATGAAGCTAAGCTGAGTGCAGTTCTTTCACATTTCCATGGAAAGTTCACAGATGCTTTTCTTAAATAGGTGCCTTCCGATTTGCCGAGAACTTCACTGGGGAGCCTTGCAGTGGCCAGAACTTTGCCCCCCTGGCCCTCTCATTTTCATAAACCGCCTGTGAAATGCTCGTTTCCAAACCTGACTCAAACAAACCAACTTACGAAGCATTTCCACTCCGCAATGCTCAGCCCACGCAGAGTTCTGATGGTGGCTTACAAGGTTAGCATGATTCAGTGCACTGAAGTCTCTGTGCATTCATTTACTCCAGTTTCAGCAGCCTGAACTGGATGGTGGAGAGAGGCTTGCAGAAGAACACTTGTGGGGATCCTTGGGGGAAAAGCCATTTTCTGTCGGATGGCATAGCCTGGACACTCGTCTTGCCCCCTTCCTGCCAGAGGCCTCGCAACTCCCGCTGCCGTTTGAGTCAGGTCTAGCGGGCAGGCCTTCTGTCTGTGGTGCTCCAGCTCAGTTCTGCCCACTGTCAGGTCCGCGTTACTTTGGGCAGCTCGTGGTATTCTCAAAATCGTGCGCCGCCTCCATAAGGAATCTCGCTCATATTTCTTTTGTGACAGATATACATTTTCCCAACAGCACAGTCGATGCAGGTGCAGCTGGGCTGAGCAACTGTGCTGTCATTTGATATATGCAACCTGTGAACACACTCTTGGCATTGCGTTCCCATATGCTGATTTCAGCCCTGGAGACAAACACGCGCAAAGAGAAGCGCGCCAGTCCGCGGCGCATGAGAGTGCAGGGACAGCCTGAGCCATAGCAATGATGCGCCACCTGTTTGGAAGCAAGGGGCCAGCTATGATTTACTAGAGAGTATAAAAACCATCCTCTGCAAAAAGGCAGAAGGAAAAAAGTTCTTTTTCAGCCTGTGAGCTAAACATGGCCTAGCCGGATAAACAAAAACTAATAGCCTGCAGCTTGCAAATATTATTACTTGCCTTCTAGATATGCACACGTATTGGTTATGTGTAATCTGATGGGGAAGGGAAGGGCAGGGCAGAGAAGAGAAGGGAGGGACAGGGAGGGACAAGGCAGGGCAGAGCAGAGCAGGGAAGGGAAGGGAAGGGGAAGGGAAGGGTGCGACAGGGAGGGACAAGACAGGGCAGGGCAGGGCAGGGAAGGGAGGGACGGGAGGGACAAGGCAGGGCAGATTCTCAGCCTGGATGTTTAAATGTGGTTATTACTCTCCATAGGCAATCAGGCAAGTGGCATCCGAGCCTTGTGAACCTTTTGTCATCTCCACTCCTCCCAGGGCTGGCCAAGTCCCAGACGTGCCGAGCTGCATCCCTGCTGTTACCTCCAATCTGTTATCGGGGACGATGGGGGAACTGCCCTGCGACTGAGTGACCTCCTTGCTGGGAGGGGGAGCAAAGCACAAGCAGCCTTCCCATTACAGAGGGTCCCAGAAGCAAGCCAACTGTGGCTGCTCTTCTCAGGAAAGAGCCCTGGAGGAGCCCATGCCGGTTCTGTGAGCCAGACTCCGCAGGCCAGAGATTCCCCATTCCTGCTCTAGAAATAACCAGCCAAGCAATCCAGCATGTCTCACTTTTACTAGCACCCTTGCCAAGCCATTCCACACAGCCACTGCTAAAACCACGTTTTATTTCTTCACTTCCAAATACATTCTGGTATGTCTCTAGAGAGCGTCCTCTTTGCTGCATTCTGTTTTTCTTCCACTAGGACAACTCAACCGACTAAAAGCATAGAGATACAATTAATTAAAATAATACCAAATCAGCATGAAAAAACAGTATGATAATCAAATCAGAGAACGGAACAGATTCCCGGTTCCGCTTGTCCGAAGGCCTCCTTAGACAGCCAGGCCTCCACGCGATGCCGGAAGGCATGTAGCAATTAGGCCATATGGCCCCCCTTGGGACAGGGAGCGCTGCCGCTTTCCCCCCACCGCTCCTCTGATCTTGCCACCTCTCACCCTAAATGCCCCTGCCACCTCAACCTTCACCTCCCACTCCTTCCAACAGCTTTGGAAACAAGTCTGCAAGCAGTTCCTAGCCTCCAATATTTGTTTCCTATCCTGACTGCCTACACATTTCTATCTAAATCATTTTTGGGATGCGGGCAGCCTGGGAGAAAAAGGAAAGACAAGGAGCCCCCTCACTTTGCCCCCTCACGCTCATCAGATCTGTGAATTGCATGCTTGCAGAGTTTGTTGCTGTTATTTTCCACAGGGGAGGAACTTCCGTATAGGGAAAATGAGGCAACCTCCTGCAGTTCACCAGGACCTTATAAGCTGGCATGCACTGTTTTTGCGGTAGGGATAACCTTGAGAAGCCCAAACTAGCTGAAATGCCTCAAACAGCAAAGCCCATGAACACATGACACAAAGCAGGTTGTGTGTGAACACGAGGTTTGTGTGCAGTACCTAATTTCTAGGAAAAACCAGTAGTGGTGCTGAAGCCCCTCTGGAAACATTATTCTGTGATCAGGAAATCCTTTGTGCCGACAGCGAATTTCTGCATGCATTCGGTGGCAGTCAAATTCTTTCTACTTCATACTTTCCAGGGCTAAGCTTGAGAATAAAAACATGCCAGCCCTGGGCACAAAGCGAGTCCTGGTTACCTACTTTTCTCTCCTTCCCCACTACTACATGGAAGCATTTTCTGTATGGGGAATACATAATAATCAAAATACAGATAAGTCAAGTTGCGATAGCCCAGATTCAGGCTGGACATCAGGAAAAGCTTCCTCATAGTCAGAGCAACACGACAGTGGAACCAGCTGCCTGGAGAGGTGGGGGGCTCTCCCAGCTGGAGACATTCAAAGTGAAATTGGGCAGCCCTCTGAGTGGGATGGTGTGACTTGGTGTCCTGCAACAGCAGGGGGATGGATTTGATGACCTTCATGACCCCTTCCGACTCTTCTGTGATTCTATAACATTTGTAGAAGGTCTTGGCATTAATTTTTCTAGGTGTGCATTAGGAAGAGGTGGCAGAATGGGCAGCCCAGTGTTTCCCCACCAGCAAAAAACTGTCCCACCAGGGAGTGGGATCAGCCATTCAAATCTTCTCCTCTGCTGCATCAAGTTACTTGCACGGTATTCCTACATGGATGACCATTCAGAAATAGTGCTTCTCACTTAGCAAGGCCTCCTTTGGCTGAACAGGTGGGCAAGGCCTCTGTCGGGTGGAAAGCTCTTCAAGCGGAGAGGGGGATATTTTCTAGGCAGTGCTGAGAACCACTTGCACTGCACGAATGGCACAGAGCTGTGGCACGTGCAGCTCTGGGCTGCATGTGAAAAGTCAGAAGCCGTCCAAGGGAGCGGCTGTTTCCATTTATCTCTCACACTTGCCTGCCTACAGAATAAACCGGTTGGAAGAAGCACCTCCATCCTGCTAGGAAACATCTTCCTCACATCTTTTCAGAGCTCGGTAATTCACCTCTTTGATTCCTTTATCTTATATGTCCATCGGACAGGTTTGAAGTTAAGCATGCAAGATGGTGAGCATTCTCGCTTCAACCCAGAGCAGACTTCAGTGCTTATCCTAAAACTGAGCTCCTGCAAGAGAGGGGAAGGCACGCCAAGAAGGCAACATGGCCAAAGCGAGTAGAACCTCCACCAGAGGGATCTGGCTAGCCAAAGTCCCAGCCTCGATGCTGGTTGACGCCAAAGGACGCCCTTCTTCTGCATCCCTAACGGCTTCCCCAGATGTTCTTGTGAGATGCTGTTGGATGGAGGGGAAGCTATCAAAACGAACTCTGCATAAAACTAGAGTAGGGGCTGAGAAAACAGACCCCCCAAAGGTGCCGAATCCTTGCAGGCTGTGATTTAACAACTTTAGTACAAGCATACGTCAACACAGTAAAAATAAAAATCTTGAACCCAAATATAGAAGATTGTTTTTAGAGCAATGTTGCTTTAGCTGTACACTTCCATTTAGTCATGGTAACTACCCACTCCTTTCTGCACTGTTTAACCATTCAGGTCCAAAAAGAAAAAAAAAGAAAAGAAAACCTTTGCTTGAGACTTGAGGAGCGATATTAATGCCGGCGACGCAGAAATGCCAGAGATCCTTTTTCATCAGGTAAAGGTCCCCTGATCCCACACACCGTGGGTGGTGAACGCTTCCTGTGGGAAATTCAGGCTTTGACTGGTGGCAATACTGCTGCCCCCACACCCCCCCCCCAGGCTCCACCTGGCTTCAGTCGGCAGCAGGATATGACCAGAGTCCAGAGTGACATGCCAACCTCTGGAGTGCCCAGTTCTGGGCGACCAAGTTGCCTGCCCAATGAAGCCATCGTGACCCAACATCCCACCATGGAAGGTACTCAAAGAGGCAGCAGAGAACCCATCCACCATCCGCCTCTGCCATCTTCTTTCCTCGCCTTCTGCTTTTCGCCTCTCCCTCTGGCCCATGAGGATCCAGGAGCCCCAGGCGGCACAGCTCGGCTTGTCTGAAGCAGGGAGGGCAACTCCAATGCAGTTTGAAATACAAGCAGAAGCTGGTTTTCCTTCTACCAGGGGTTTACCCTCATGGTGCCAACTGAGGATCGGCTCGAATGCCCTCCCTTCATTTCTGGCCATTTCCCAGGGGGAAGCACCGACTTGAAGGCCAAGCACCTTCACGGGCAGCCCTGGCAGCATGATGCCACGCACTCAGCCAGCCAGCGTTGACGGCAGGATGCTTCCTGCCAAAGCGGCGACAAGCAGTGGAGGGGGAACACAGTCCCCATCCCACCAAGACCATGGGCAGGTAATGAAAAGCGACCAAGGTAACCCTTCCCCCGTGGAGGGTGGAGGCCAATCTGATGGATGAGGCAGGAATGGGGCCAAGGTGCCACAAAAGGCAGCATCCAGGGCACACGAGAAACACAGCCAATGGGCAGAGAGCAGTCTTTGGATCCCCAACGCTTAGTCACCCATTTCACAGAAGAGAAAACCGAAGCACAATGCATGCAAAGGGGCAGCAGAGACATGCAATCACTCACAAAAGCGATCCTTTGCACCCACTTTCTCCTCTTCCAGCAACACCTCCCATTCCAAAGAGAATCAAGTCTCTCCAAGATGAGCAGTGGGACGGGAGAACACACACAACCAGAAAGACCAGATCCACGTGGAAAAGCAGCCGCGGGAAGCCAGGGACAAGTTCTGAAAGCACCCGGCCGTCTTTGCTTGGGAATATCTATCAGAAGGCACCCAGAGCTGGTCTGCTCAGAAGCAGCTCAGTGCAGCATTCCCGTTTATGCATCTTTCACGAGAAGTAAGGGCTGCATTGCTCCAGAGGAAGCGTGGCATCCCTGTGGAATGGCCTGGCAGTTATGGACTGATCGGCCGATGGCTGAGCCCCCTTCGTCCCTACAGCCACGAGGCCGATGAAGGCAGAAAGAACGACCCGTCTAGTCTTGCTCTCTGGCTCACAAAGTATTCTTGTGTATTCTAGGCTTTTGGCAGGATGAGCGAGGTGTTCCCTTGGGGGCAAAAACAATTGTGAACCCATGAGACCTATCACCTTGTCCTTTGTTCTTGCTACCCAAAACAGGAAGCAATGAAGAATAAACAGTGCTTTTGCTAGGCCTTTTACATTGCACCCGGTGGAGGGTGGCCAAGGTCTGTGAGAAGAACAGTGGGAACCAAACTAAGGCAGGGCAGGTTCGGTGGGGTTCTGATTCTTTGCGCCCCACAGCAAACTGCCCCTGAGCTCTCAGGGCTCCTCTTTTAGCAAAAACACGCATTTAAAGCATAAGGCCCAGCCATTCAGTCACAGCTTTTGCGCCAAGACTCAGGGCGCTCTCTTGGCGCTCTCCCAGGTCCTGAAGTGCTGGGCCTTTACCGGCACCTGTTCGCCAGCACCCGCTGCTTGCTTCACCCTCCCAAATGCCTCCAGCACCAGGGCAGCCCCGTCTCCAGGCTGTGCTCAGCAGCCGACGGACTGGAGAGGGCCACACAACGTGGGCAGGCAGAAACTCACGGCGTTTGTAGCAAGCCTCAAATGTCATAGTAACATGCCAGTACGTTTAAGGCAAGAAATCCGCTTCCTTTCCCCATGTTTTGGTTATTGGCCGGGACTCTGCCCCTAAGTGCCTCCATGCCCAACCCTAGGAGGGCTGGCTGAAGGGGCAGGATATGCTTGGAGGTGGCCCCTACACTATGAGATACTTTCTCCTCCAAATACTTTCAGGAGACCCACTGGGTTTTGGTTTCAGAACATCACTCTGTGTCGCTCCCCTTATTCTGAGTGCTTGGCTGTACTCCTGTTAGGCATTATATTGTGGATTCCACAGATTTTATTAAAATTCATTGATATTATCATTTATAGCTGTACCTTCTGCTAACCTTTAATTTCTAATTCATTTGATTATTTATTTTGATTGAATGTGATTGTCTTCTATCATTTTTTCTGTCCTACAACTTTTTAAAAAAAGAGATATAAAACACTAAATAAATAAAGGAAATGAATGAACGAACAAATGAATGAACGAACAAATGAACAAAGGAGTTCATTGTTCAAAATTTATTTTAGTTCCAGCCCGAAACTGAATCCAGCACATAATTTCTGCCTCTTGGGAGAGGGCTGCAACTCGCCGTCTCTCACACACAGACAAAACACTCATAATTATTCTCTACAGTAGCCTTGCTAAGGTGCTGAGGGCTGCTGGGTGTAGCTATTTGCAGTAGCGCAGGCAGCAGGAACCAAGGAAAAGGCGTCCTTTGTTGCCCGGCAGAAAGGGGAAGGTGCTGGCCAGCACACACTGCCGCGCGGCTCCCACCCGCCATATCCGAACCTCACTGGGCGCAAGCCCCTTCCTCACCTCACCCATGGGTGCCCACAAGCACAGCTGCAGAACTCAGTTCCTCCCAGAGCTGTGCTGTGTCCTTAGAATGGACTTATTCCGCTTCAGGAAGTGCAGTTCGTGGCGGAAAGAGGAGGAGATGGAGGGAGATGGAAGCTGGGGGACGCTGAGAACCTAACTTTGGATGACCACCAGCTCTGCTTGTCCTCAGAAGACTCGCACCGGCAACAGTCTAGTCTCGGTTACGAACTTCCATGCTTTGCTTCCATGCTTTTCCCGCTTGGCCAATGTTATCGGCTGCAACTCTGCAAATTGTACCACGTGGCCCAGTGAAAGACAACGACAGCACGGACTTGCGGAACAAACACAGACGCTCCAGCGATCCTTGCTTAACCATTGCTGCTGCAGCAACAATCCCGGAAAAATACGAGATAACCCCGCAACAGAAGCCAGGAGCTGTGTGCGACTGGAGCCAGGCAGTTGTTATTTTAACCAGAGTCGGTGTGGCAACATTTTCCAGCAATTGGGCCACTGACAGGGGAGCAGGATGCCTTGAAAGACCTCAGTACCAGCATGGAGGAAGACAAGCACTTAGAAGGAGCTCTATGGACCTGATGGCCCAGCAGCCTAAATCTGGAGACAAGAGGCGAAGCAGCACCACCAGGCCCAAATCCATCTGAGCAAACAACCGGAGTTCCCCAGGCAGCCTTCCATCGACTTTCCAGGCTCTGCATGTACCTTGTGGAAGCAGTGCTGACTGATCTCAGTCCTGCTTGCCGAGGTTGTCTGCAGGCCCACAAAGCAACCCCAGCATGCTGAAGAACTGCTGTGCTCCCAGCTGGAATGTGTCCTTTTTGGGAGCTGCAGCTCACCCAGGCAAGGCAGGGCTCATAGGTCTGCAGCTGTACATAAAGCTCACGCCAGTGCCGGCAGTCTGCTCAAAGCTTTCTGCCAGCCGTCTTCCTTCTTGCTTGTTCTTGTGATCTTTACCACAATCACTGCACTAGAGATCTCTGTTGCCTCAGCCTGAAACCTATCCTGGATAACTGTGGCCTGTCACCGGCAGAGTTTTGTCCTGCCTCACAGATCTCCCATGGCAAAAAAAAAAAAAAAAAAAATTCCAAAAAGTATGCACAAGAGATCCATATTTAATTAGTGCCTATGTTGCCTCTGGTACAACAGGTTCATAGGTTTTTGAAATCCCCAAAACCTGCAAAATGCTGCTTAGCAGAACTGAAAGCAATGATCCCTTCCCCGTTCCGTCTGTTCCTAGCCTAAAATAGCACAACCCCTTAGTCTGGGGGGGGAAATTACTGTCTTTTCCTAGGACTGCTTGTCACACAATGGCGGTGAAAGGATCTGATTGTACGCATTACACCTGCTCTGAAAGTATATGTGCAAAAGTTACGAGCATGCAAAAGAAAACAGAAATGCCGCCTGCCCACGCACACACACAAACTGACATCCCAAAAGAAAATAAATAAATTATTCCAATGGCAAAAGTTTTCCCACTTAGCCATCTGGAAGTGCTTCTTAGTCATCAGAGGCAACCAGGCAAACGGATCTGAGCAACTCTGCCTGTGCTGACAAAAGTGCTACAGCACCAAAAATCATGGGGTTAAAGTAAGGGAAATTGTTTGTTTATTAGATTTATATCCACCTTTTTCTTTTTTAAAGATCTGAGTTGCTGCTGCATCAGCTGGCTTGTTTAAATAATGCCTGAGGATGTAAATACCAAAATCCCACGATTCATACACATGGTGCACTTTAAAAGAAGAGCACTGAAAGAACTCAATGCGCTCTTGCATAACACAAGAGCAAGCTGTTGAGGTGGGTACACCGTGGACCAGGTGGAAACCCTGCAGCAAAAGCAAACCAAAAGCAGCAAAAGGAAGGTAAGCTGAATGTCTAAATTAGCATCCGTCAGTGGCATCCCGCCGGTCTGAATCTGCTTGGTTCCATCCAAGGCCCATGCTGGCACTTTCTAGACAAGCAAGTTTGGTGCCCCCCCCCCCCCCCGCTTCCCACCAGGGCATCACATCCTGCCCCCAGAGTCTTACTCACGTTGTATAGCACTGTCGTCCACCCTTCCATGGTGATGCACTGGAAGACGGTCAGCACGGCAAAGAGGATGTTGTCAAACTGCGTGATCCCGTCGTTGGGACCGATCCAGTCTCTGCACTCGTATCCCGCAGGGCATCCTTGCACCCCACAAGGGTGAGGAGGGTCCAGCTCTTGCAATTCACCTGCACGGATTAAGCCAGATGGGACAGAGATGAACAAAAGGCACCGTGGACTTCTGCCGTGAAAGGCACAGGAGAGCAGAGGGTTCTTAGGCCTTCGGGTTTCAGCGGCATCCAAGTGAAGCTGGTGATCCACGGAGAGGGCGTGAAAAGCAGGCATCCGAAGGCAGGTGGGATCGCCAAGCAACTGTTGCCCCCTTGCGGCAGTGCGGAGCCGCCTCTTCCTGTCTGAATGGCCGGAACTCACCTCTCCAGCCTCCATCCACTGTGGGGGCGGCTCCTCACCTTCCTCCAAAGCCGGGGGGAGGCAGAGCGAGGGCGAGGAGCTGTGCGGCTCTTTGCTCGCTCCTCATGAGCACAAAGGCCCGGCAGGCATGGAGAGCGGGTTGCGGGTGCAGCTGCTGCTAGTCGCCACCACCCCTGGGCTGCCCATTATGGCGGCAAGGAGCAACGGGGACTGCAAACAGCACCAGCTGCGCCACTGGCACCTCCAGTCTTCCTTGACAGCAGTTGCTGATCAGAAGCGAGGGAGCAGGTGAGTGGAACCAGCTGCCTGGAGAGATGATGGGCTCTCCTACACTGGAGACATTCCCCGAGTGGGAGGGTGTGACTTGGTGTCCTGCAACAGCAGCAGGTTGGACTCGATGGCCTTCTTGGCCCCTTCCAACTCTTCTATTCTATGATTCTAAACTATGGTTGTTACCTTTCCTCCGTCCACCACCTCTCCTGGATGGCATGAGGGGAAGGCACCCCCAGTTGGGGATGTGTGTGAGTCCCACTGCAGGGCATGATGCCAAGGGCACCCAAGCTACGGGGGGTTCTTTGTTGAGAAGATCAAGGAAGGCCGCGTTGTCCTTCATTGCCTTGCAACCACATGTCTCAGGGTGTGGTCCCGGTGCCCATGCAGCTACGAGGAGGTCCACCAGATCCGGCCAGTTCTTTATATGAGCTGCCTCTATGTCCCACAACCTGACCAAGTGGCCCCTGAAAAAGGGGTTCCTTGGCAGAAGGCCACTAGTTCCACTCGCCCTGAAAGAAGATGTCTGATCACACTTTCCCATACTAACCTTTCCAAGGAAGAATCAAACTGCTCGTATCAACCTACATTATTGAATGCAGGATTTCATATTTGGTGTCCCCAGTTTTGTCAGTTTTGCTTCTAGGGAAAGCTCTGCTTTGATGGGATCCAGAACCCACTTGGTTTTGCTTTCAGTTTTTGTATTCACAATGCTCTCCTCCACCATCATGTTTCAAGAACATCAGCCGCCTTCCTGCCAGCTTTCTCCACTGTCCAGCTTGCACACCGATATACAGTGACTGAGGATACAACAGTGTGGATGGCCTTGGCCTTGGTCTCCAGTGAAACATCCCCACACCTGAAGATCAGTTCTACTTCCTTCCTTGCCGCCCTTCCAAGTCTCCAAGTTCAGGAAGCCGTTGGCACTGCTCCTCCTCTAACAATCCAGACAACTGCAGTTCATTTATTCCTCCCCAGCACTAAGCGAAAGCTACTAAGAGCTGAACTGACATCCACCCTTTTAGCCCCACCCTTATGTAGAGATTTTGTAGTACGAGGGCACCATCCAATGAATATTTAGGCAGAAAAAAAAGCCTCCAACTCCCAGCAGAATTGCAGCAGAGAGCTGTTGGCTGTCTGGAACATCCTGGAAGTTGTAGGTCTTTTTCTGCCTATGCATCACACCTTAGGTGATTTAGACTTCTGAGCCTGCAAAGTGAAAACAGTGGTTCCCCTAATTACCCCTGCCATATAAACACAAACTTTACAACCACAAATACCATCTGGTAGTGGTAGATTTTCAATGACTCTGGTTTTCTCTGTGCAGCTCTGCTGGAACACTGCTTCAAGAATGCAGGATCTTTCCCTTTCTAAAAAGCCCCATTGTAAAACGATTCGGTTAATGTTGATGCCCAAAGGATCAGTACTGCCATGAAAACATCCGCCCACATTCCAGGAATAAAAACAGCAGCTCCCAAAGAAACAAAGCAAAACTGTCTCCTGGTACCTCCTTTCCTGGCTAGGTTTAATGAGCCTCCAAAGTGCGGGGTGAGAGAGAGAGAGAGAGAATGAGAGAGAGAGCGCGCGTGCGCGCGCGAGTGACTTAGGGTCAAGTCTGCAAAATGTAAGGGCATTTCCATGGGAATTTAAATTTGCTATTTAAAAGTACCAGGAGTTGTCCTGGGGTGTTTTCCTTTGGGACAGCAAGAGCTGGGAGGGGTAGGGGTAGTTTTAGGACACTCTTGGACAGAGATGGCTTTTTGCAACCTGTACATGGGCAAGATAGCTGTGCATCCTTCTTTACAACGGATAGGGCACCTTTGGAAGGGCTCGCAGAAGATAACCGTGTACATTAAAGCTGTCCAGTCCAAGTCCATTTTAAGAATAAGCTGAAGACACTTGGACAGCAGAGTGAGCGAGCGAGCAAGCAAGCAACCATAAAATGGGTTCCTGATCACAGTCCACCCAATAATGGTGACAATTGTATTTTATGACGTCCTCTCTTCCTTTTTATCCATGCAGATCCCACAGAGTTGCAAACTGCAGGGAAAGGGGGAACCTCCTTGTGCTCTTTTTATTTATTCATTTATTTTCAATTTATATCCTGCCTTATTCCTACAAAGGGCTCAAGGCAGCTTACATCATTCTCCTCCTCCATCTTACCCCTACAACAACAACCCTGTGAGGTAGGTTGGGCTGAGAGTCTGTGACTGGCCCAAAGTCACCCAGTTGGCTCCATGGCCGAGCGGGGACTCGAACCCAGATCACCTGAGTCCCAGTCCCCACTCTTAACCACGACACCACACTGGCTCTCAGTGCTCTTTATTTATTTTTAGGTGCTCTTTATTGGCAGAACGGCGTCTGCCATTAGCTTGACGGCTTCCCATGGCTTGGGCTGAGTTCTCACAATGGTGGCGAGGCCGTGTCAGGGCTGTGGACTGCAGGCTGGGGTCACAGGATTAAGCGCTTCTCATATAAACAAAATCACTCGATCACGAAACAATCAGGATATGGAGAAGAGTCTGAGCCTAGCCTCCTCGCTGGAGGAAATACTCTCTGGAGGGATTTTTCTAATATGTGGGTACATTCAATGTGTAATTACATGCAAGCAGTCAAAGCAGCACAGAATCATCACCTAGTGGCCAACTAGACCTAACATTCAAGGCTGGCTTTACCAAGCCTGGTCTTACTTGAGAGCCAGTGTGGTGCAGCGGTTAAAATTGCAGGCGTGCGACTCAGGAGACTGGGGCTCGAGTCCCCTCTCAGCCTTAGATTTCAAGCCAGGCACTCAATCTCAGCCTAGCCTACCTCACAGGGTTGTTGTGAGAACTAGGTAAGCTGCCTTGGGCTCCGTGCAAGAGCAAAACGGCAGAATAGACGTAGAGTTGCTGCTGTTGTTGTTTACCCCATCAGTGCCATCCAACAGGATATTACCCATAGTGTTTGCCGTGGGAAATCCAGGATCTACAAGGAAGGAAGGATGGAAACACAGAGCAGTCCTCACCCGAATTGTTCACATAGCAGGCCCGGTGCAGCTTTCCACTGTAGAACTCCAGGCCGATGATGGCGAACATCAAGATGGCAAAGAAAAGCAGCAGGCCGATCTGGAGGAGAGGCACCATCGCCTTCATGATGGACTTCAGCACAATCTGTAAACCTTGGGGGAAAGGAGGAGAAAGGGGAAAGGGCCAGTTACAAAGCGGTGCCGTTATGGGGTCCAGCCAGCCCAGCATCCCCCTGCTGCAGGAGAAGCACCTGGGTGAGGAGGAGGAGGAGGAGGGGAAGCATTCCTTGCAGGCAGAAGCCAGTCAAGCTGGCTACCAGAATGCTTTAGCCTGGGGAGACAAGGCAGGCGAGACCGGGTGATCATTCCCAAGGCAAAGGATTGTCTAGCCACCTGGGCAGTCCCAGAGCATCTTATGAGGTCCAGGAGACAATGTGCCACAGGGACCAAATGCATCTGCAGGACAGAGAGATGCTTGCATGGGAAACAGTTCCGATGGCTTTACAACCCTCAGCTTGTGGGCCAAAAAAAGTTTTCCAAGGAGTTCAAGGGGAGGGTAAGAGTTCACAGAGAAGCCCTTGGAAGACCCAGCGCCTGGATGCAGGGTAAATGCCTGCCTCGTGAAAGTTCCCTGATGGAGAGGGCTGCAAAAAGGGGAGGCTTTGAAATGCATGTTTTGGAAGGCTAAGCCCCACACTCTGAGCTTGCTAGAACCAGAACCCTTCAGAGTTCGCTCCCACCACACTGCTGCCCCACTGTGGCATTACTAAGGGCATCGGGAACCCTGGGAACTACATTTCCCAAGGCGCCCGGTGGCCTGAATGCTGCCCCACGTGTTCCAGCAAGGGGCTGGTGACACGCACTTCACTATGCAGAAGCAGGAGGTGCAGATGGCTGACTCAGCCACGGTTTATGCGCTGGATCCTGAGAAAATTTTGGCCAGGCTCCCCAGCCTCGGCCACTGGTCCTTCTGGAGACAAGAGGGAGCAGCCATCTAACCCGATACGCCTGCCCACGATGGGGCTGGCTTGCCTTTCAGTGCCTCCCCACTTCGCTTCTCACAGTCCACCAGGGCTGACAGCAGTGCCCCGGCCACCCCTCAGACATGTCCTGCTTCCCCGGATGTTTGATCAGGACATCAGGCCTGGGTGGGAAAGCAGTTCTCACTGCTCGGCAGGGCAACGCACACCGCTGGCTGACACAGTAGCACCACTCTGAGGCGGAGCCATCCGTTGGGGTACCAAGTCCCCACTTCACCTCCTTGGCTTCTCCGACAGCTTTCGTTTCCTTCCCCAACATCTGCAGGACCAGGGGCCACGTGGAGATTCTGCTATTCGTGCCATTCCCACCTCCATCCTATTTCACACCGGAGCCACCAGGTGCAGCCACCGTCCATCTTCTGGCCCCCAGGTGCCTTTCTCCCCCTCCTGTGCCCCATTCCAGCAGGCCCCCAAGGGCTGGCAGGTTTGGAGCCACCCCCTGTTTAACCATGAAGGACCCCTGAAGAGTGAACCCCAAAGGGTTTGGGCATCTCCTGCAGCAAAGCCCTTTCCTGAGCACGGCACAGGATGTGCGGCAAACGCCGGCACTGCTCTTCCAGGAAGGAGGCGGAGAGGGACAGAGGGAGCGCCGAATGCTTACTAGGAATGCCTGAGACGAGTTTCAGGGGTCGGAGCACTCGGACTGCCCGCAGCGTCCGCAGGTCCACATGGGTGTTGAAATGAGTCCCTGCCGTCGCAAGAATGCTGGAGACAAAGAGGAGAAAGGGAAGGTTACTAAACATAGACCGTGGGCAAGGCGGAGAGGTTTGCCTCCCCCCCTGCGGGAGGGGGCGTTGCACACCCCCAGGCACCTGACAGCCGGAATTGGTGCACCTTATCCTCCACTGTGAGTCAACAGCCATTTCTCAGTCTAAACTTAGCACCCGCATGCCGAACAGCAATTAAAATACGCACGCCGGCTCCGGGGCTCTCATTTTCCAGCTCAATCTGGCACTTGCATCAATATCAGAAGTCACTCAGCCTCGACCAGACACCCAGGGCCTCTGTGCAAGAGCCTCGGGGCTCGAATGGCGAGCCCTGGGTGCGGGAATTGGGACCAGGCCTGTCTGTGGAGCTCTCTTCTAGCCAAGGAAGCAGGCGTGCGAAACGCCGGCAGCAAAGAGAGGCCACTGGTTGGCAAGGCCCAGTCCGAATAAGAGAAGCCCGGCTTGTTGGTTGTCCTGCTGGCCCAGAGCATTCACAAAGCTCTCCTGCAGCCCCATGTTTCAAACACCTCAATTTTCTTCCAGTCAGCTTTCTTCAGTGTCCAGCGTTCACACCTTCTCATAGCGATTTCATAACTCTTACTCTCATCGATGTTCTTGTTGAAATGCTAATTTCCTTTTTGTAAGCACATTTTTTTGAAAACTCAATGAAGGTTTAAGTTTTTTAAAAATGATGAAGTTTGTGCATCTTTACTGATCCCCAGCCAGTATTCTGTAACCCTGATGTACATACCTAAGAACTAACAAAAGTGGAGAGAAGCAAATTAACAGGAAGGCAGGCAAGGAACTAGAAGCCGCCGAGAACAACAGATGGAGGAGATTTCAGGTGAGTGTAATAGTTCGTGAAGAGGTCTCCTTAAATACAGAGGAATCTACCAGCCATGCAAACACTGAAGTGGAGGGTGCAGGCATTGAAAGAATGGGAATATTGTTTTCTGAACTGCAGGCAAAGAAGAAGTCTTGCATTCCTATTCAAGAGCTCAATTTTTTAAAAAATGTGAGCGTGTTTCTGTGTTCCAGGATGTGCAGGATGCCTAAGTTACCATTTTGTACTAGACGCTAAAATATGGTTTGGATCCCGGCAGTCTGGAGATCGCAGCCAAAGGGGGGCTTCAGCATTTCTACCCTCTGGAACCATCTCTGAACACTTCTATCCTGTTCCTCCCTGTCCCGGTGAGAGGCCGATCGAGTGGTTCAGGGATAACAGTGTCAGCACACAGAGCATTAGCAAAAACCGGCCGGTGCCATCAGTTCTGAGTCATTCTGGGACACTGACAGTAAACAGGGGTGTTCATAACAAACCCAGAGTTATTTTCTGTCCCAAAGGGAAGGCCACCCAGCCAGGACATGAATGGTGCCAGTCCATTTGCGGTCCTGTATAATGCTATCCCAGGCTCTTAGAGTCGTCAAGATGCTGCTCTTCAAAATTGCTACTTTTCTTCATGGCATCAATTTAACCTCCCCCCAGGGCACAATCAATCCAGCACATAGTCAGCCCTGTGAAGGTAGAAGTCTTTCCCCAGGTAACAGGTGACAACTTCTCGAGATTAATGTTCTTCAAACCAGGGGGCACACGCTCCTTTAACTCTCAGTCTCACAAGCCAGTAAACAAGCTGTGGAGCAATCCAGGCAGAGTTTGGCAAAGGGGTGGGCAGAAGACACAAGGGCTGCGGCAAGAACCAGCCTTAGCTAGACTGGCTCCTTGGGCTAGCCTACACCCCGTCTATGGGTCGCTGCATCATACTGGGTGTAAACAGAGGAGCAATCACACTCTGGGTAGATTCAGTAAGTAAAAAGGTAAAGGGAAAGGTTTCCCCTTGATATTAAAGTCCAGTCATGCCTGACTCTAGGGGGCGGTGCTCATCTCCGTTTCCTGGCCGAGGGAGCCAGCGCTTGTCCGCAGACGGTCTCCGTGGTCATGTGGCCGGCATGACTAAACACCGAGGTGCAGGAACGCCGTTACCTTCCCACCAAAGTGGTACCTTTTTATCTCCTTGCATCTGCATGCTTTCAAACTGCAAGGTTGGCAGGAGCTGGGACGGAGCAACGGGAACTCACCCCGTTGTGTGGATTCGAACCAGCGACCTTTCGATCAACCAGCCAGTAGCACAGCGGTTTAAACCACTGCGCCACCTGCAGCCCCATTCAGTAAGTACTTACCCTTATATCTTAGTAAGTGCTAGGAAAATAATCAGGGGAACATCCAGTTCTTCCCACTGCAAGCACAATGGGAGGCTAGCTAGCAATGCCAGGAATACCCAGATATAAGCAGAAACGCTTGCTTCCAACGCCAGGCAGGGCAGTGGAACTCCTGGAAGGACACTCCACTGACCTATCCCAACCTGGAAATGAGTGTTTCTGATTATTTCCTAAGTCGCTTTCTGAACTAGTAGTGTTTGGCGGTGTGGAGGTCCTGCTTATGCAACAGATTGAATGGAACAGCAGCAAAAGTAGTCTGGAGTGCCTGATCCTGCCTAATCTTGGAAGCTAAGCAGGGTCAGGACTGGCTGAAATCTGGATGGGTGACCTAAATGTTATGAACCACCCAGATACAGAAGGTATAGAAGTGTAATGTAATATTATTGTCCAATTACACATATATACTACATATAGTCCTACAATTTCTGTAACCTAACACACAATCTTGATGAAGTATGTCTTCTTTGTATATTTTCCCCTGCAGAGGAGGATAGGATGAGTTCCAACAGAGCAAAGCTCAGGGAGCCAACCTTCCATTTGGATGCCAGGAAGCACTTCCTGACAGTCGGGACCCCGAGGGTGTGGAATGGGCTTCCACGAGAGGTGGTTGAGGACCCATCGGTGAGGGTGTTCAAGGATAGGCTGGACATGCACATGGTGGGCATGTCGTGAGCGGAGCCAGCTGGAGCTGGAGGTCAGACTAGATGGCCCAGGAGACCCCTTCTGACTCACCCTGTTTCTATGCTTCTTAAAGCTGTGGCATTTCAAAGGAACTGTGGCTTTGGCTGGGCAGATAATCACCTACATGTATCTCTCTATAGAAAATGCACAGGAAAAAATATCTAGGGTAAGATCCTAAGAAGAGCCAGGCTGGGTCCAACCAGGGGCTCATCTCATCCGACCAGCTGCCCTCGGGAACCCACAAGCAAGGCATGAGTACAACAGGTCCCCAGCAACTGGGGTTCACAGGCACCCTCCGCCATGGAAGGAAACAGAGCCATCGGCCACCAACAACCTTCTCCATGAATTCCTCCAAAGCTGTCCAAATTGGTGGACCATCAGTGTTGGAGTGAAGGACTCCACCTGTGTCAGACAAAGAGTTTCCAAGAGAAAACTGTACTAATGGAGGTGATTTCCTGCACAAGAGCCACATCTAGAAGTCAACATCTAACATCTGAAGCCAGCGATAAGCAGTAGTTTTAGGAGAACTTGGCAGACAGTACCTAATGCATTTGGAAGCAACAGAACACCTTCAAGCCATTTAAACCATAACTTAACATTTAACTGTGTAACAAATAGTTTAGAAGGAAAAGAGAAGAAATATTGGTACAGACGATTAGTCAGAGTATCAGTGGCCTTCAGGAAAAATGTGTAATTGCTTTTGAAAGGACACAAACGACCAAGGATGAGCTAATGCTGTGTGAATCTGAGGATTTTGACCAGGCTCCATCTAAAACCTTTCCTGGGAATACTGCTCCCATGGGATGGCCACCCAGTGACCATCTTCTCTATTGTAGAAATGTTTGCAGGATGACGGAATTTGAGGACATGCCAACCACACAAAACATGCCTTAAGACACTTCACATCTTGTAACGCCAACTAGTAAACACACTTTTAAAAATCAAATAACTATGTAAAGATATCAAGTTTTGGCCATTACAAAAACTCCCAATGCTCAGTGAAATAGGAAGAAGCTAGAACAGATTCCAAGGCTGAAAATATTGACTCCTGCCTCTTGTGGGCCTTAAAAAAGATTTTTCTTCCTTTCTTCTAAGGTACGGAGTTCTCTGGACAGTCCCTAAGAGTACGCAGAGGCTTAATCAACACTACCAAGTTTAATCAGCACAATTATGAGTTCAGCAGAGAAGGTTTAAGGGAAATATGTCCAAGGTGAGGGTTTAGTGATCATGTCCCCCGCTGCAGGATTCAATCTTGGAGACATATATTTTTCAGAGATCTCTGTAGAGTGCACTCAAAAATGTCACAGCTATAATATGTAAATACAGTTTAATAAGATATTTGCAAGTCTTTGGCTTATAAATGTAAACTATATATAGCATTCCCCACTGTTTGTACAGATCCCAAAGAAGGCCCAGAATTATGAGATGTGTTTAGCTATTCTAAGGAATATAATTTATTTTTCATATCCCAGGACTTTGTTTCTTCATTTTACTCTTCATCGAGAAGCTTGGCAGGATTTCACCATCAATGATCTTGTCATCCTTGGCTGCCAAGTTCTGGATACTCCTAATGTCCTACTTTATGTCCAGCTTCTTATCTACTCTTCTGCTGGGGGACTGAAGCAATGTTGTTGTAACAGTGAACCGAGAGGGTGCCTTTCTTTTCAGAGGCATTCTTGGTGCGTGTACTTCAGTCGCTCAAGAATAATGGGGGAGATGGGAGGAGAAAATCTCTGAAACCAGATGGTGGCATGGAAAGCAAGCGGGAGAAAGGATTCCAGCACTAGCTGAGAGTACAGTAAAAGGTCCAGGATGCAGGAAAGGGCTAAGTGAGAAAGAGGTCCTGGGTCTCAGAGTGCAGAGAGGTGGAGGTGACCCAGGGACACCAGGCAAGCTGCTTTTGTATGGACTGAGTTGGAACTGAAAAGAAAAAAGAGTGATAGGTCCGTGAAGAGCAGGAGTGAGCAAGAACAGTCCCACACTCAAAACTGACGTGGGGCATTGGTGTCTATGTAATATTTCACCTCTGAAGTATCCATTACATATCAGATGCTCCTGTGTACCTGGCCTTTGAGACTCAAGCACCTGGAGTTCTACCTGGAGGAGAACAATAAGCTGGCCTGGAACAGGACCTCTGGACAGGACAGTCCAGAAGGGGGTGCCCTCTTCAGGAGTGGGGCACCATATCCTTTTCCTGCTGAAAGCTTCTGAGCAGCTGGCACGGAGTGCGCAGGCGGCGGTAGTTTAGGCTCACGGGACACTTGTGAGAAATTTGGGGAGGTTTGGTCTGGCACACCGAGGCACGGGCAGAGCAGACAAGCAGAGACTCACAAGCTTTTTGAGTTTTGCTCAGCCGTCCAGAAACCAGGAGAAATTGGGTCATTGTTCTCCTAATTCACCTAATTACAGGCCAGCTCAGCTCTTGGCTATGTCTCTCTTGCTGGGCAATTAACTACCTTTATTTCTTCTTATTGTTATTTCCCTCTCCCCGGTATACAGTTGGATAAAACCTGGCTGCCTTCAATAACAAGAATTCTGTCTCCTAGGATACCAAGACAGGAGAAAGTATTTCACATCAAGCAAAGAGGCTGTGGCAACAGATTTCTTCCCCCTCTTCTCCTCCTGTTTATTATGACAAATACTGAGCAGGGCAAATGGAAAGGTATGGTTAGTCCATCCATCATCAGGTTAACCAGAAAAGTTGGCTGCAGTTGAAGGTCTCGTCAGACAGTCTCTGCCGCAAGCTCATGCCAAAAGCTCCATCCAAGCAGGGCTGTGCGTGTGGGTTGTGATTGTGCGAGAGCATTAAAAGCCACAAACTGTGAACTGTGGGATTACTGGCAGCAACATTCGGCTTCCTAAAAATCCCAGCTTTTTTTCCCCTTAAGTGACAGTTGCTTTCCCCCTTGTGTGGGTAGGTCGGCCACTTACGCATCACCAAACGAGGTGGCCGAACGAAGACTCCACTTTGCATAATAGTTGTCCATGCAAATTTGCACATATTGCTGCAAAATCCAGAAGAGTGACTATATGTTAAATTAAAATATAACACTTCATAATGGGGAGGAGAGTGTCCAGGCAAGCTGTGCGCCTTTGAATCAGCTGTTGCTGAGATGATATCACTCAATGGGCATCTTCAAAGCTTCTCATAGTTCAATACAGTTGAACTGGATCTGGTCTGGATAGTCCACCCAACAGAGGACCCTCCACTGTAAAATGAGGCCAACTTACGTGTGGAAGAGCAGTTGATGAAATCAAAGAAGCCAGAACGTTTGCCAAATAGGCTTTTTGGCACTCAGAATTTCTGTGTTTTTGTCCCTTTCCTCAGCTAGTGGAAAGAGTTGTGCGTTTGCATGGGACAACTTGCTTCAGATATTGCAGTGCTTGGGAGTGGTGTGACGATGTTGTGGGCACATCCATTCAAATTAGATGTCTGGCAATGGCAACTCTTTCCAGTAGTTCAGGTCTGAAACACCAAAGGATGCAGTTAACAAGCACATGCATTTTCACGCTGGAATCTCATTCTCCATTCCATTTATGTTGACTTTTCAATTCAAGGATTGAACAGTCTTCTTGATCTGGAAGCTGATCTGAGGTTAGTACTGGAAATGCAGAAATATTCTCTTGGTTATGCGCACGGACTTCCCTTCTCGTGCCTTCCGACTTTAAGGGAAGTGGCGCAATATATTGTTGTATTTTCTATTTGTCGTTGATTGAGGCAAACCTACAGATTGAGCTGGTTTTTAAGCTGGAAACACAGCATTGTGTCCTGAATTTCAGAAAACCGAAATCTCATTTCAATATCACAGTGTTCGGTACAGTTCATCGCACTGCAAATAAACACACTTACAAGGAACGGAATGCTGAGTGGGAGAGTTAAACCAAAGGATTCGCGCTGCTCAGCCAAAAGTAGTTCAGAAATGCCAATGTAAAGAAGATCATGCAATGCTGCTGAATGTTCATATGTTCATTTTTGACACGTTGCAAAAATGAGTTGTTCTTCTTGCAGAATTAAGATTTATTTTTTGGAGTGTGCACTCAGCTCTGCATATAACATATCAATAAAATATAGAAATGCATCCCACTCTTTTTTACCCTTTGCATAAGCTGCAGTGCGCTTGCAACCAAAGGCTCTTCCCTGAAACTGTGACTTCTCCTGAATACCAGAATAGCCCACAGTTGGTCTCAGTGCAAAGGACATTCTTGTCTATCTTCCAGATCCTTTAATCATCCTTTGGCTATAGTGAGCCCGGTTCCCATCCTTCCAACTCCTTCTCCTGACTTCTTAATTTTTTATGCATCCATCTCCTGGTGGAGGGGTTGCAATTTCTGCTGCAAGAGGAGCTGGACAGATGATTCCTTTCTTTAAAATAACAGTAAAAAACATTTTACTGGTTTTAAAAATTGAGTTCCCCAAAGAAAGATCAGCAACAATGCATCTTAAATAACAACAAACATGTTCCTAAAACATCAATCACATGTGTAGAGGTAAGTGTTCCACTTCCTTTCCCCCAGCAATGGCCAAAATGCACCTGGTACTTCTTGGCAACCTCAAATATGACCATATGTTCTCAAACATGTTCTTTTTCTAACATTTGAGACCACGGTGTAAATGCCACAACAGCATAGTGAGAGAGGAGTGAGGACCTCTGGTGTATTAATCCTTTAAGCGGCCAGATAGCATGAGTTTTTCTTCTTTTATATAAATCTTCTTGATGACAGCTAGCAGGTGTTTGGTTTCCCTCTCATTGTTTGCCTGGCTATGCCTTCAGACAGCCCAATGGAAAACAGAAGACCTGAGATGCTGAGTACTTCGACACTTGAGAATCTTCAGAGTTTGCCTCAAAGGTTCAGGATTATTTTCCCTCTGAGTTTAATCCCAGTGTACTATCCAAGTTTAAATCTCATTTTCTCTTCCTCCCTGGGGTGGAAGGATTAAGAATCTGACACTGATGAAAGCATCATATCACTGCACCCAACAGTGGCTTCGGGCTGCAGCAAAATGCTTTCACCCATGCAAGACTAAACACCTGATTTTCCCTACTTCCTCCTTATGTCCTACAGCTCTGAGCCATATCCTATACTATCCCAGAGGGTCACCCTATTCCAAAATAGAGGGGGGAAATGTGGAAGGCCATTTTAGGGCATGCCACTGAATAACGACTAAAACAACTCTGTATTTGGGGTAGGAATACCTTTCAGACTTAACCCAGAAACAGCTCTGAATGGGATGGATAAATAAATAAGTAACTAAATGCCAAAATCCAGCTTTGAAAACACACTATGCCTAGAAATTCAACACAATTTGCAGAAACGCACACAATCAGTTAAAGGGGGTTCTTCCAAACAAGCCTGACAACCTGTAGCAACACACCTGCCATCATTCCTCTTAAATACAATCTAAAAAGCTGATATTTTCCAGAGTTGCCACACGATTAGGAAATTCCTAAAAAAAACCCTGACCTGCTTTTTGGGAAAGGCTTTTGCTATCCTGTCCCTACCTGGGTAAGCACCATAAGACCAAGACCAAAAAACCAACACGCAGAGAAAATAACCTGGGTAGCAATTAGTGATGGTAGAAATGAACTATCATCTGAACGACAGATCGCAGTCACACTTCCTCCACCAAAAAAGTATGTTTCAATTGGATCCATGCCGGTTTCCTGCTGAAAATTCCGCCCCTCCCCATCTTTATGTGCACCAAGGGCGATGTTTGCAATAAAGAAGAACTTCAAGGGCAAACAAGGTGGTGCAACACCTTAATACGCATTCGTAAAAGAGAATATTTCAGCCTGGGGCCATGCGCTTGCTTTTTCTATAAATGGACAGTTTAAACAAGCTTTTAATAAGGCATGAATCACGTGACATGTGGCCTGGCCCTGAGAAAAGAGTTCTGAGATCAGCCCTCATGCCTGTGTCTTGGGAAGGCCCAGATCCAAAGCTTGTCCAGCACAGTTCATCCTAACCAGAAAAATTGACCAAGCCAAAACCTTAGGCCTGTGCTTGGGGGAAACTGAAACATGCACCCGGCAGAGATAATTTCCTAACTATGCAGTCGTATGATACAACTGAGAGCTAAGAGAGGATAAAATCTACTGATGATTAATGTAGTAAGGTGTGACTTTGCATGGTGGGTGGACTGTGCGTGTCACAAAATATGGAGAAGAGTGGGTTGTGAAACAGAATATGTAGAGCTAATCTATGTGGAACCAGACCTAGAAGAAGCCCTATTTAAAATGGATTGCTGGAGCCTGGGAAAACTGGTGAAGGCCAGAAGGATCTATGAAAGAACAATAAAATGGAGGGCTGCAGGTGTGGGGACAGGAAGTCCTTCAGGGTCTTGAAAGTCAGAGACTGGAGGGCTTGGAACTAGCGATGAGCTGACAGCTTCACTCTCCCTGCAACTGGATTTACCTGAAATAAATAGGTAACAATTTGGGCAACGGTGCTGAAAACATCCCTCCATTTTTCATTATTCATTTGCAGGGCAAGCAAGCATGTGTGCTGCAGGGTGACCTGCCAGGAGACGCTTTATCGATGCTCCACAGCACTGTGCCATGGCTTTGTGGTGGAAAGCTGTCATCTCAAGTGCACCCTTTAGGTGCCTTTCAGGCCATCCTTTGGCCACCTTGTTTTTTCCCCTCAGCAATGCACCCAGAAGGAAACTATACCATGGCAGAATGTCCCAGCATGGGGGGTTTTAGGGTCAAGCATCAAGAGGAAGCCTTGGTCACTGGACTATGGGAAGAAGCACTGTGGCTTGGAGTTGAATGAATCTGCAGGGGAAGGAAGCGCCACTTTGGGGCTCAGCCACTGAACGGGCCTCTCTCCACAGTCCTAGCACGATGCACCGTTGGGATCTGGTTGGCCTCATTCATCACCTAATAGAAGGGATAAACCTGCCTCTGGCCTGTACTCCTTCAGGCAAGACAGGGCTGAATCCTCCTCCAGGCAAAATGGAATCTCCATCTTGGCAAATGAGTGTGAGAGTCTTTGCACAGGACTGATTGACTAGTATGGATAATCAAGTCTTAGACCAGTGGTGGCGAACCTCTGGCATGCGTGCTGCAGCGGGCATGCAGAGCCCTCTCTGTCGGCACATGAGCCAAGTCGCCCCAACATCGCTCCAGCAGCCCAGCATCGGAGAACAGCGCACACAGGGGCCATGCATACACTCGGAAAGGCGTCACGGTGCCAGGGGATGGCATCACGAGCAGCGACTCATTAGCCGTGACTCATCCGAGCTTTCTCATGGCCGGTCAGTGCGCTGCCAAGGATGGATGGATGGATATACATACATACATACATTTGCTTGGACTGGCTGCGAGTTGGTTTTTCTAAACCAAAACCTCAGATTTCAGGTTTGATCGCAGTGTCGGCACTTTGCGATAAAGAAGTGGGCTTTGGGTTGCAGTTTGGGCACTCGGTCTCTGAAAGGTTCGCCACCACTGTCTTATACTAATCAGGCATATAGACCCGGTCTGCTGCCTTGAGTAGTGCCATTCACCCACACAGAGGCGCACCCTCCCAGTGCGAAGCAAAAGAAAGCAACTTCAGTGTAAGTCAGGCATCGTAACAGGACTCATGAGAAGAAGAGAAGACTCATAAGACCCTAACTCATGGGTCCTCAAACTACGGTCCAGGAGCCGGAGCCGGAGCCGGCCTGCCATGCCCATGCACACCCCCACATGCGCGCAGGAGGCAGCGGTTTGCTCGCTTGGAGAAAATGATCACCAAGCCAGCAAGCCGCCCCCGCCCGCTCCTCGCCTCCCCTGTTGGGCACACCTGCCCGTGCCTTGCCTTGCCTTGCCTTGCTTTGCCTTGCCTTGCCTTGCCTTGCCTTGCCGCACACCCCACCCCTGTCTCAGCGCATGCGCCCGCACACCACTGGCACCGTTTTTCCGCCCGCACCCAGCCCAGCACCTTTCGACTGCCCCCCTGGTGGAAAAGTGCGAGGACCCTGCCCCAACCCGAAGTCATTTGGAAAGCTCTCCTGTTTCAAAAATGGTCAGCTCAGCTCAGCTTTCTCCTGGCTACTTCTGTGCAAGGGGGTCTCGGTTCTGACTACATGAGACGCGAACCATATCTTGGAGCACCCCCATCCTCGTATTTCTTGGGGACCCCCACCACAAGCCCCAGGACCAGACTGCTGGGAGAGGGGGACTGGATATTGGCCACCTCCAGCTTCATTCCCAGTGAGATCGGCATGTCCAAGGGAACCGCTGGCTTCTATTCCAAGCTCCCACACGTTTTAATTCTGACACACAGAAGTAGAGCTGAGCTGAAATTTCTCAGAGGACATTTTGCTAAGAACCTTTGCAAATTTTCTTTTTTTTTTCAACCCACCAGAAAGTTGTGTGTGTCATTTTGCTGAATATGCTCAACTGCTCCTTTTTTCTTGTTCTGTTTATGTGTCAGCAACCATTTTCCCCACAATGCACTGGGACAACGTGAAGTCTGTGGAAGATGCAAAGGAAACCCAGGTTGCTGGCACATTTGCTTGTGATGGGATCTTCAGTGGCAACAAAAAGAACCTGAGGAAAAAAGAAAGCTATTTTGCTACTACCACCAATGGTACTAAATGCTTTGGGGATGCCTTTCACCAAGAATCCTTTAGAGAATTTCTGCACCTCTAGAAAATATTTGGTGAATTGTTGGCCAGTTTTGGGAAGCCATTGCACTCAGCTCTAGATTGGACTTGTACATCACCACTCAAGGCAGTGCAGCAGTGATATTTCATAAAGACAGAAAAATGCAGCCTCACACTTGGAAAACAGTTTTTATTCGCCCCTTCGCCTGTAAATTTGGAGCAAATTCATTCTGCAGAATCTTCAGTTCAGCTCTAAAATACGAACTGATGATTGTCTGAATACCCAAATGGTGGTGGCTGTTCACAGTATGTTTGACATTTGCGTTTTATATTCTATTTTATTTCATTATTTGACAGTATTGTTGGTTGACATGCAGTGGCGTTAGCAACTAAAATGTGAACTGTGATGTTATTTGGCAGCACTGAACGTACTTCCCAGCTCCCGCCTGCATGAACTGCATCAGATGAAACTGACAATGTCCACAGAGAGAGAGAGAGAGAGAGAGAGAGAGAGAAGTTAGTATCGAAGCACTGTAAGACATGAGCTGTCATGTTTGAAGCCTGCTAAAATGCTCAAGGGATGCCAACTTATCTAAAGAAGCCACATGTTGAGATAAAATGTCAATGTATGATAATTTTGTTTCAGCTCACAAATCATTGCAACTTACCCTGTTTGCAAAACTGCATTTTCATGCAACAGGGTAAAATGTGTACTTTTGAAAAACATGCACAGAAATGCATGCGTCTCAGTCAAAATGTGCATTTCTTCTGTTTGAATTAAACAAAAGGAGCTGCAAACAAGAAAGGGAGTGAGTGAACCAGACTCTGAAGTGAGGTTCAGAGAATTTTATGGCGTTCGAATATTGCTCATCCCTATGCAAAACAGGAAACTGAATTTGCCAGTTCAACATATTGGCAAAGACAGTGAGCTACAAATCAGGAAATCTCTGGTTCAGATTTTGCCTCTGTCACGAACTTACAGGGGGCTTTTAACAAGACATGCTTATCTCTCAGTCTCCCTCTGCAATAGGGGAATAATAATACAGTCATACCGTGCAAAAATATTACAAAAGTTAATATAATCTTCATAAAAAGGTAATTTATGTAAAGCATCTTGAACACTTTTTAAATATATAAATAACCACACACACGCAGCTCAGTAATATTTGGCAGTACTGAAATCCTGACTCCCAAATCTGGAGTTCTTTGCGTATTCCAAATCTTTGCAAATTCCTCTTTCATCTGTAGCATCGACAAATAAAGGGCGTTGGGCACAGACCCGCCGTCTCCTAATATTGTCTGAGAAGCCATAGGATGATTTAAAGGCTGAGCCCTTGCCCTGCCCTGCCTATTCCAGACATTACAGGATGGGTTTGTCTCTGCTGGCAGGTACCAGGAGCCATGGTCAATCCCAGCTTCATGACTGGCATCTCTCTGACAACACGTGTTTCCAAAGACCTGTTTGATACCACCATACTCCATAATTTATGGTGTACCGTTGATGCTTTAGTATATTCCTCAAAACAGCTAATTTTAAAGGCTCTTGGAGTTTCCACAGAAGCATAATACAGCTCATTTTGCATGCAACACTTGACCATGCGTGAAAACCACGACCAGGCCTGCATGATCGGGGAAGGAAAAGAAGCCACCAGTCTGTGGTTATTTCCACCCTGTTGGACACAGAGAATACAAATCTGGGGAGGGTGGGTAGCAAAACTGGCTTTCAAACTACTGCAGAACCTTAGAGCAATTTGTGGTGTGGACGGCTCGAACAACTTCATGGAAATAATGCCAAAGAGGTGGGCCTGCAGCCACATGGGGTGGGGGAAAGAAACCAGGATGGTTCCTTCTGTTTCCATGATGATGGGAACCTGCCCAAGTTTTGTTCTGCTGCTAAACAAGCCAGCTTGAAACCATGCTTTCCAAAGTTAGCTTCTTACACAAGCTAGTTTGATTTGTTGTGAGCCGCCCCGAGGCTTTGCTGCGATGGGGGCGGCATAGAAATGTTTTAAATAAATAAATAAACAAACAATAGTTTCTGATCTCCTCACCGTTACGCTGGCGGAGGAGGCAAGCGTGTCTAGTCCTACAACATTTTTTTGAATTCATTTTAAGGGATGAAATAAAGTTGTTTTCAGCCAAGTGTTTTCTAGGAAGTGGGTCTCAGCTACTGAATCCACTTCCCAATTCAACTTATTCATCCCGTATCTATGCATTTGGAGGATGGGTGGAGTCCTATCCATGTGCGGTATATGACCCTTCCCTCTATATAAAATGAGGTGCCACAAAGAGGGTTGGTTTGCATCTTATTAGCGTTGCTGTCTCCCAGAATCCAACAGATCCCAGATAGATTCCTCACACCCCCCTTGGAGGGAGGAGCAGAGCCAGGTGCCAGAATCTGCTCCAGCTGGCTTCCCTCTGCAGCATCAGTGCTGTCCCCGTTGTTACGTCCGGCAGGGCAAGCTCTCCACAAAACCAGCCTGTCCAGGCGTTTTTCAGTCGATCACTGTTTGTCCATGAGGTCCTACAAATAGCAGGTTGCTTGCTCCAAGCCTGAGCCACTTGTCTGCCTAAATGAGGGTTCCTTCTCCCGGATTGCTGCCTAACCTTGGGTCTTAACCCCTGCCAGGCTTTCACTGCACACCTGCCTTTGCTCCGGCTTATCCTTCCTTGCCTGCCTGCTCTGGACCACAAAGTTGCTTCCAAGTCCACCACCCAACTGGCATCTCCTCCATTTTGCAACCAAACCCATTCCCAAAGCAGCTTACAGTATTGTCCGGCCAAAGCTGAACAAAGGAAAACCTGGAGTAGGAGGCAAAGGTAACAAACGGCAGGTGATTCAATGAAGCTTCGGCAAATGTGCAAATCTCAGGTCAACCCAGAAGTGATGGATCTTTAAGAGCATCAGTGTTCAGTGTGGTGAAGGACTCCAGCAGGGCCTGCTTGTGGGGCTGCATCAGTCTGGCTGCCTGCCAGAGTGAGCCTTCTCGGCTACGTAAGAATCCCACCAAAGGTGGCGTCGTGATTGAGAGTGTGGGACTGGGAGTCCACAGATCTGGAGCCACGGAGCTCGCAGGGTGAGTCACAAACTCTTGACCCAACCCACCTCACAGGGGTGTTGTGGGGATAAGACTGAGGGCAGCGGGAGGAGAATTATGGAAGCCATCTTGAGCTCCTTGGAAGGAAAAAGGGTGGGGTATAAATAGGAAGAATAAAGAAATAACATTGCACCACGTGTTCCGTAGTATGACAGAGGAATGCAAGCATCTGATCATGTCCAGAGAAACAAAACTTCACTTACGCCTCCATGCAGCAAAGTTCTGAAAAGTTCAGCACTCTCAGACAGACGGGGAAGCCCACTTAGCCGCAAGCTCTTCAGGATAAATCTCACCTCCCACCTTAGCCGGCTTTAGGCCAGTGTGCCATCATTGTGCCTCCCAAAGAGCCCCGGAAAGGGCCGTTTTGTGTGGGTGTTATGCCTTCTCTGCAAACCACCCCCAATTCTCTGCAAAGAACGACAGCTCCCAGAGTAGCTCCAGGGGAAAATAATGCCTTTTGAGCTTCCATATGCTCCACCAGTCCCCTGTTTCTGCTGTCTGTCCCTGCTCACTCACACTCCCTCTTTTATTTTGGGGTCACATATTGGGAATGCCTTTTTTAAACTGCTGCTCATGAAAGTGCCAGCCCGCTTCCTTCTCTCCTCTAGCAAGCGCCTCTCTCCTTGTCAATATTGCTGGCTCTATCTGAGTTATAATTAAACAGAACCAGATCTATTACAAGGTTACACATTCTATCAAACATCCTTGAGTTTTAAATAAGGAATCCAATGTTCCCCGTAAGATGTTCAGCAGCGCACTGGGGGGCGGGGGCCTGGCACGCCTGAGCGTGTGTGCGTGTGCACATGTTTGTGCCCTGTGGCTGCACGGGTGACATCTTTAGTGCAAGCACGGGGTGGCCCTTTCCCTCCGTGACATGCCAGAGGGTCTGCATGGCAGGGTGTCCGTCTGCAGCTAAGAGATGCCCGAGCCGTCTTCATGGGCTGACAGCAAGACATTTGCACCGATCCTGCAACATGGCTGGGGTGCCAAGTGGCAGCCACACGCAGGCCGTACTTACGCACAGAAGGAGCTCCGTGGATCTCCGCCGGGCCTGAGCGGCTGTGTTTGCTGGCCCGGGGTCTAATTAAGGCAGGGAGGGCCAGAGCTCTGGGTGGACATTCTCGGCTTAACTGGATCTCCAGTCCTCTGCATCTCATTCTGCCACAGCGCTTAGAGGTGCACAGACTACACACCTCCTCTTCCCTGCACTGGCCACCACAGCCCCAAGGTGGGCACGCAGAGTAAAAGGCGGCTTTTAGGGGTCTTTCAGGGGATGGGCCTTGGGGTTGGCAGGCCTGAGGTCTCCCTGACCTTGAACGTGGGAGTCAGAGTGTAATGGGAGGGGAGATGGTGCCCGGCGGGTCCCCAGGCAATGACTGGTTCTGCCCAGAGATTCAAAAGGAGAGGTGGGTCAGCTCAGCAGGCAGAACAAATAGGAAAACCCAAAAGGAGAAATGGATCCCTGGCCCCTACTCCTGGGAGTACTTTCCCCTACTTCTTTTCCTCCCTCTCCCCTAATACTAGAGCTTGGCTGGCATCATCCCATGAAGCTGATGGGTGGGAGATTTAGGACAGATTAAGTACGTACTTCTTACATGGCAGTATGGAATTCGCTGCCACAGGAAGTGGTGATGGTCACCTATCTGGATGGCTTGAAGAGGGACGGATCCTGCAGCCGGGTGGCTGCTAACCAGCTGGCCATGGGCTGCCTATGTTCCCAGAAGCAGAATGCCCTCAAACACCAGTTGCTGAAGAGCTTGGGCAGGCAGAGGCCTTGCACCCACTGGCTCTTCCTGCGCTCTTATGATGAACAAAGCCCATCGTCCCTAGGAAGTATATCCGATGGTTCTATTGGCTGGGGTGGTGTGTGCTTCCCACACGGGTGGAAGGAAGCAGTTTGGGGAAAGCTGCACTAAAACATCAGCTTGGGACAACGGACAAGCGGGGCTTGTTGGGAGAAAGAAGAGGCAAGTCACTGGGTTTGGGGAACGGCCACTTTTCTCTTGGGAGGGACTCCTCAAAACAACCCCCCCCCCCAATCGAGAAACAAGCTCCAGTGACAGGAGATGGCCCAGCCACCCTCGCTGCCCTGTTTGATCTTCGTGTGCGCTGTGCCTCGGCCAGCGTAACTGGGACAGGGGCATCCAAGAAGCGCCCAAGGAACTGGAGGGAGTGGGACCCGCTCAGCCATGAGGGGGGGCTTCCGGTGGAGCAGGGCTGGCGTGAAGAGCAGGGAGGTCGTGCTGGTCAAGGCAGGAGGGTAGCGAGCGCCATGGGCAGGGCGGGGGATGAGAGAGGGAAGGAGCAAAGCCCAACGGAAAGGACATGGGGACCAGACAGGGCCGTCTTAACAGCATGATGGGCCCTGGGCAAAGCCCGGGCAAAGCCCACGACAACTACAACCACTGTTAATTTTGGAAGTTTTCCAATTTTCCAAGGTTAACACACACAGATTAGTATGGGGCCCCCGGGCAAGGGCCCAGCAGGCCCCTGCGCGAAGACGGCCCTGGGACCGGACGGGAAGGGAGGACGGAGCTGTCCCACCCACTCAACTACAGGTAGCCTTTCTAGTCACTGTTATTTAAGGAGGAGGAGGAGGAGAAGCTGCTGCTCAGCATTTATTTCCCACTTCTTAATTCAGAAAACCTTTAAGGGAGGCTTTTACAAAAAACTTTCCAAAGGTGGCTCACATCAACCGATCCTGCCACCCCAGTAAAGCCCTTCAAGCGTGCTTCACCAACACTGCGAGAGACTCTGCATGCCTTTCCCTGCTGAACAAGAGAACTAGATCTTGAAACTGCATTGATGTCTAGGATTGCTTCAGTATCCCCCTCCAGACTGAAATTAGTGGCCAGAGTTACTCAAAAAGCAGCAGTGCAAAGAGCAGGTCCCGTCTGTGGGGAGCTGCTGCCCAGACCATGGGGGGAACCGCACTGGGGAAAGCTGGTCAGAACTAGCCTTGATGGAAGGGAGAGCAGAGATGGCCGGGGGCCCTGTTCCTGGCCAGTTCCCCTCCTCCACTTGTCCTGGCCTGGCTGCACTTCCCCAAAGGACCGAACTCCCAGTCCGAGGATGCTCTTAGATCAAGCACTGCCACTCAGAGGCACAGGTAGACTCCCCTGATGGACCGCTGGCTATAGTTACCAATGCTCTGGTAGCTTCTCCCAGGGTACCGCAATGCAATAAAGGGCCACGAGGTTGTGAACAGAGCCCAGCTAACGTTGGCATGTTGTGTCAGTGTTTTTCCATCTGCACTGACTGCCTAAGTGCTCCAAACCTCAAATGGACCATCTGATCTGAAGATGGTCTCCTCCCATACGTACTTGGTCTTCTAAGAGGCTAAGGTCTTCTTCAGAAGCCCTGCTCCAGGGTGAGATGGAAGGCTACCAAGGAAAAGCTACACCCCACGGCGCAATTACTCGTAGCACCACAGAGAGACTCCCATGTCAGCTCTGTCATGGCCTTTTGGGCAGCAAGTGAAAACTGTCCTATTTTGGCCTGTAACCTTTCCAAAGATGCTGCCTTGTGTTTGCAAAATGTTTTTTTTATTATTATTATTTTGATTTTATGTCATGATTTTGAACTTTTATATTATGCTTCATTGTGCTGCATTTTATCATTCCAATGGTAATTGGACTGCCCAGAACAGTTTGGCTATTTGCTGGCAAAGAAATACAATGAATGCTTGTAGGAATAATTTCAGGAAGCAGAACCCTGTGTCACTACCTGCACTTTCTCGGCATAACTGTAATTCCTGTTGAAATATTTTCCCTAGATCAAACCAGTTTTGCTAATATCACAAGATGGTGGATCATTTCATGACCTTATCATATTTACATGTCTACAGAAGTGTTATATAGTGAAAATATTTTCATTCGAATATCATTTGGTCTCTGTTTCCTCCAAACTCAAACTACTATGAGACGAAAATGACACTGAAAGCATTTGGAAATGAACTCGCAAGTTCTTTTGACTATTTTATCTTTGCTACGCTAAAATATTTGCAGTGTGAGAAAGTTATTTTTAAAAATCCTCGTCAACTCTAGCAAAATAGATCAAAATACATCAAATGAAAGAGACAAAGGGCAAAGAGAGGAGAAAAATGTAGAGATGAATCTGAAACGGTGCAGAAGAAAATGTTGGAATTAATAAATTAAATGTCTCAACAGCCTATAAGGTTCAAAACATAAGCCAGCCATGAACAGTGTGGGTTCCCCACCAGCTGTGAAATGGTCTCAGGAGTTCCTGGGCTGTAGTCAGACTCCCAGACAAGAAACACCACTTGTGGGAAACAGTGTATGAATTAGCAGGCAGCCAGATTCAAATACCGTGTTGGGCAACATCTTGATTTACTGCCATTGCCAGAACCAAGGCAACAGAAACGGTCCGTTTCCAAAACATTCCAGCACACCAATCCGAAACCATTTTTTAAAAAAATTCAGACAATATTGGTTGTGATTCCTAAACCATAGGTTAGTTGAATAGATTATTAGCATAATGCAGGAGATATTGTATAATGTAATGTATAATATAATGTAGTTCAAAGGCACATGACTTTCGGATCAGCAAGCAAATTATCATTTGCAAAGAACATTCCTTTATCTAAAAATACAGGGCTGGAGTGACCCTCCATCCTTACTCCAAAGATGCTTAGTTTCAATAGGTAAAAAGGTAAAGGTTTCCCCATGACATTAAACTCCAGTCAGTGGAAGAACAGGCAGCTTAACCCTCTTAAGTTCCCAAAAGAACTGGAAAGGGTTTCTCGGCAGCCTTCCTTTTTCTTTCATGAGGCTAACAAGGGAACAAGAGCTGCCGATGCCCACATTGTACAAGATCTGTTCTTTCCACACAACGGCCATTTGGCATAAATAATAAGAGCATCACGCAGAAGCAGACTGACTTGAAGGAGCCCTGGGAGAGCTACAGCATGGAAGCAGAATCCCGGAGAAACCAAAAATTCAAGAGAAGCCAAACAAGTTGGCATCCAGAGATGTTCTTCACATCTGATACGGGATACTATGAACACGTAAACGGAAGGTGTGGCTCAACCCAGCATGGCTGTCCTCAACAGGACTGGATTTTATGTTGGGAGCCCAAGATAAGGAAGCAACTTTCCATGCAGTCGATAAAAAGGACAACGCTCTGGATCCAAGTTAGCAACAATTGTTAGCCAAAACAAAATGGCTAACTGCCTCGATGTAAGCTGCCTTGAGCCCTTTGTAGGAAAAAGGCAGGATATAAATCGGAAAAAAATGCTGAGATTTGGTGCTCAAGAGAAAGAAGAAATTTCAGAAGCAAAAAATTCTGATAAGACTAGTGAATTTTCTCATGGGGAATGCCGCATGCCCATAACCACTGTTCATCTAACCATGACTAGTAGAATGAGTCCGCACCCAGTTCACATAACTCACTTTATATGGGCTGGTTCTATTAATAATGGCCAGGGCGACTTATTTTATATTGTTAATTCGTTTTATATTTTTAATGTATTATATTTTAATTGATGTTTTGTGAGTCGCCCCGAGGCTTCGGCGAATGGGGCAGCATAGAAATTTTCTAAATAAATAAAGAATGATTATTTCTTATTTTTAGATAGAGGCCCACATTAAAATTACATCTCAGCACCCAATTTAATTTGAAAATGCAGCCAGCTTTAATCTATTAAAATTGTGATGATCACATGCTGTTTCATCATAATTACTAAAAGGAGGAGCGTGCGGGTGTTTTTATGGGTCAGATAGGTAAATGGGTACGTTGCAAATCTTTCAAAAAAAGACAACATCAGAACATACAGTTGAAATCAGGATCTATTTCAATAATGCCAATTAAAGTAGAACTATTAGGAGGAAAAGATGTGAAGCAGAAAGTGCAGTAGATTAGAAAGCCACCAGAGACGAAAGGAAAGGGCCGGGTGCATGCAGAATAGATGGTGCGGGTGAAATTAGACTGCAGTTTTATTTAGACACAGGATTTAAAAAAAACAACAACCATTACAACATTTTGTTTTGAGCTCCAAGCAGGCATATCATAACTTGACACCCCATCCTAATATGCAAGAGCACTAGCTTAAATTGTGCACTTTAACCCAACAACAAGAAAGCTTCCAAGGTTACATGTGGTGTACTTCTGAATAGTAAATGCATGGAAATAAAGAGCAAGAAGTGGCCATAACAATCGTACTCTGGCCCTGCCTCCTTGCCAAGGTGAGCCAAGATTCTTCCAGGCCAGAGAGTTGTGTGTGTGCTTTAAGTAAAATACTGCATTATAAAGATCTGAATCAGTAATCTGTGGGACAAGAATATTTGTATGATTTTTGCAGTTTTGTAGAACTGCTTTGGCACTTTCTATCTTGCCTTCTTTGTTCTGTTTCAGCCAGTCATGGCAAGGGGCAAAATGCAGTTTGGAGGACAAAAGCGCCTGTCTTCATTCCTTTGGCATTCCTCAGGCATTTACCACATTCTTTGCAACCATATGGACTGCAAACTTGCTTTTAAAAATAAAAACTGTACTATGACTTCTGTGCCCTGTTGCACATTTATGCTACCTTTCCACAGAACTGTAGCGCACTACATACCTGCCAATACCCAGGACTAAGCCAGACAGGTGCTCTGGTCAGAGACAGAGCTAAATAAAATCTAAGGGTAAAATCTGCTGAATTATAAAGAAGAGCCTAACCACAGACTGGTATTTAAAGGGAAGGCTCATGAAGATCTATATATGCATTCTGTTCTAAGAAGGAGCTTTTAAAAAATTAATCAGAAGCACCTGCTGATGAATCAATCCCAATTTCTCTGCAATGTATTCATTTTTAACACGTTCTGGCTGTTTCTAGTCTTGAGACTGCTGTATCACAGTCTCTTTCTTGCCCCATTTTATATCTTCCACCAGACACTCAAAATCTTACATTATTCCACTCCTTCATGGCAGCAGGGCTGAAATGCATTAAGTGAGAGAACAGTGAAATAGTGGAGAATAAATATATATTCCTTAAAGCTATGGCTTTATTGTATTATGGTCCTCTTTCAGGAATGCTCGTAAACCACCTGGAGAGCTTCAGCTCTTGGGTGGCACAGAAATGGAATGAAATGAGCAATGCGTTTCTGCAGGAAGTTCCTGGAGCAGCTTTTTCTCTGGCCCCGGGCCTCGTGAGGAATATTTGTGGTAGAAGAACTGGTGCTCAAGGGCAAAGCAAATTATTAAAGTAACATGCAGCTTGCCTGTACCGTGCATGGAATCAGAGTTTTGTTCAGCAAGCCATTATGGAGTGCATCTAAATGTCATCCCATGAACATCAACAAACTCATTCACCAATGAAAAAGCACCTGGTTTAGCAGTAGGTAGACAAGAGGTGGCTGATCAAGGCACCTGTTGGACCTTGAATTGCTGCTTGCTCAAAAATATTTTTCACACACAGGTATTTTTGGCTAGTGAATAATAATTGGGTTGTTGTGAAGTGGTTTATTTTGGGTTCAAGTTTTTTGGTATGGGCTTGAAACACCAGTAGCGGCACTGGAAAGGAAATATGAAATGCAGACATTTCTCCCCACCAAGAAGTATTTCCTCAGAAGCAAATCCCATGCATTACCTTCCAAGTAAGCATGTTTGCTAATGTAGCTTTATTTTAACTTTTAGTTTGCAGTTTTGTTTATGATTGCATGGCATTTCTATCCTGCCTTTTTCCTCTTGTGAGAAACACATGCCAACTGGCCCAAAGTCATCCAGCTAGTTTCAGGGTCGAGTGGAGACTAGAAGCCGCATTTCCTAGATCCCCAGTCTAATGTTCCCACCACCGCCCCATAATCTGTGTGAAAGTGCCTTTCCTTCAACCGTAGAGATGCAGTGACAGGTGGGCAGGAAGGGATGGTTTTCATCTGGGAGGAGCACTTCTCTCCCATCCCGACGCACAAAAAGGACAATACACATATTTCAATTTAAATGCTGCTGCATCCGTACTCATATAAGTTTTTCATTCATCCAAAAAGGAAAAATCCAGCACTGCAGTGCACGCAAAAATGACTTCTACGGTCCCTCATGCACTCACCATGCCTTCACTGATGCGCCATTTGATTGGCGATGCTACTGTGCAGTGTCGGAATTGTGCTTGCATACAACTTGTCTCCCGTGCGCCCGCCCTTCCCTTCCCCTTCCCCAGAGGGTCCCCCGCTTTGTCCTGGCCAGTTGCAGACAGGCCATGCAAGCAGAGCTCAGTGCGGGCCTTGTGTACTGCATGGGAGGATAATTTAGTGCAAGAACAAGCCCAGTGAGGTCGCAAGCATCCGTGCACGGATCACACCTTAGCCCTCTTCCCAGCTCATGGCCAAATACCGGAAAGAAGTCCAAAGAGCATTGGAGTGTCAGAGTTTGATGGCAGAAGTAACATTTCAGACAGAGAGAGAGGCAGACAACAATAAGGAACAAACACAGAGAGCACACATATAAAACCAAGTAATCTTTGAAATAGGGGATGAGGGATGTTAGCAGAGGACTCCAAACAAAAGCTCTGTATAATATCAGACAGTCTGTGTCTCTGTGAATTTTTGGTCCAGAGAGCATCCCGTAACTTGATTCTGTCCCTCTTCTACAGATGGCTTGTTAGCACCTCTTTCCAAGGCTTGTGATGTTGCAGCTGCATCAGCTGATCTCACCTTTGCTAACAGGTTTTATTAAGTAAAAAAAGAATATTACCAGGTTTGCCAGAGCTGTGACTGGAGGTGTGAAAAAGAAACCGTCCCCTCCCCAGCCCCTGACTTCAACATTTCGTTTTACCTCTTTGCTAACAAGCTTTCCCACTGGCTTTTCCACCCTCCAAGTCCACCCTTTCCCAGGATCTTCAAGGCCACTGCCCAAGTGACAAAACCGAGAGAAGGAAAGTAGAGGAAAGTAGAGCACTTCTGTGTGCATATTAAAACCACGTGGAGTTTGCCCTCTATAGTGAGCATACAACACAAAGATGCTTCCTCTTGTGTACACACAGCCGACGCTGCCGTTCACTGGTTTCCACTCTCCATGTCACTGGCCCAGATCAGCCTCTCAGGTCTCCAGGCATCCCTGATGCGTTGGACTGGAGGCTGAACCTTAGCGGCGTGTTCCCTCCGTGTGCACAGTCCTTCCTGCTATGCTATTTTTGTGGATACATTCCTAGGCACTAAATGCAGCTGTCGTCATTATGGGATGGTATATTGCTCTGTACAATTGTTTCATAGAATGTGGTGCTTGGGGAAATCCTATCAGCTCGTAACAAGCAAACAGACAAATGGTGGAGAGCAAAGGCATGGTGTGGAAGAACCAAATATGTCCCCAAATAAATAATGGGGCGACTTTTGATGAGGCTTTTTGCGCATGCATCTCTAGGAGAATATATTTACTTTCTTGGTGCAGTCTGGGGACACACAAATTCATAGAATCATAGAATAGGAGAGTTGGAAGGGGCCTTGAAGGCCATCGAATCCACCCCCCTGCTGTTGCAGGACACCACGTCACACCGTCCCACTCAGGTGGCTGTCCAGCTTCTTCTTGAATGTCTCCAGTGTGGGAGAGCCCCCACCTCTCCAGGTAGCTGGTCCCACTGCCGTATTGCTCTGACAGTGAGGAAGCTTTTCCTGATGTCCAGCCTGAATCTGGGTTGTTGCAACTTGAATTGATTATTCCGTGTCCTGCATCAGCAGGAAAAGATCTTGACCTTCCTCTTCATGAGAGCAAATGACCAGGGTTGAAGCAGAAGCATCCCTTAGGGAAAGGGATCCCCACTTGTGCTTCAGACCCACGCCGTTATTCCTCCGGAGAAACGGTATTTCTGGTCAACTCACAGGAGAGTGCCAATTTTTACAACAACAAGTTAGTCCCATGTTTACCGAGTAAGCGTGCAAACACGCAAAAACATTAGCTTTGTAGAAGGGATCGGTTGTTCTGTTTTGAAGATATTGCTATCATGATTATGAAGTACTAAAGGGGAACTTTTGTTGCAATGAATTCGTACAGCCGGTGTTAAAAGTCTTACCAATAAATCACATACCTTTATATAATTGAATTTTAAATGTGCCTAAGAGCAGGTCTTTGCACTTAGAGGAACCCTCCATCACCCTGCTCCTCTGAAACTAGCCGAGAGGGACCAGAGAGGGGAATGCAGGCCTGGGACACCCATCTTGAAGCCACCGTGCAGTTCCCTGGATCACCTTGAACTAGCCACCCCCTTCCCTCACCTGGCTGTTACGCAGACAAAATGCAAGGATCCACCCTGTGCTTTTTGTGGGGATAGTGGGATATTCACAAAATAGGAAAATAGGGCAGAGAATTCAGAAAGCAGCTGGAGTTCAGCTACCCAAAGTCTCCATCTTGCCGGTCTATCAATTCCCGTTCTCCCTCCCATCAAGCCAGGCAGGGACTCCCATGGACCTTGGCCTGCCAACCGAACAAAGCAACAGCAGCCCGGCTTTCTCCCAGACCTTTAAGCAGCAGCTTGATCTGCAGAAATCAGCAGACAAGGCTGCTCTTCCAGATGCATGGGTCCTACACTAATATCAGCGGGCCAAGCGTTCGTTAAATGCACAGGAGCAGGGCGGTGGGGGGCAGACAAAGTTGGCAACCTGAAGCACATTGCTTGGCTTTCTCCTCCTTTCGGCCAGAGGAGAAGGCAACACAAAGATCACAATGGTGCTCTTTGTATAAGATGACTGTGTCACACAAAACACACATGCACACACATCCTGCCGCCCTGGCATATGGTCTATGAATCATTCACAAAGTGGGCAAATTAATTATTCATCCAAACCAGAAGACCAAACACTTTGCTAATTGTCTGGGAGAGGGAGAGGACTGGAAGACTTCATGGAGGTAACTGGCAGACATCATGATTCACAAAGAGGGAGAGGGGCCGGCGGGTGGGTGGGGAGATGGCCGGGCATGGAATGAACGCCTTCCCTCCGTTGATCAGATAATTAGTTTGTGTCTTCAGCTCTTTGCCTTTTAAGACAGACCCCCTTCATCAGCAAACTGAGATACTTCTGGGGGTCTCCCGGTACACCAAGCCAGTTCAACTTGAAAGCTGCTGTGATCTGACGGCTACGGAAGGGTCTGGTCAAGGCCCGGTTCTCCCGCAGCATCCTTGGCTGGCTTTTTGGGCCTGGTTCCTCTTGGCCTCCTCCCCATCCTCTGAACAAAGACTGGGCTTTTCTGGACTCCTCCCTGTCTCTGGGCACGGTGATTCCTGCTGCTTAATTTCCGCTGATTTCCGCATGGCAGTTTTCTCAAGGGCCTGCTGGCGAGCCGTGCGTGTTGCCTGAGTCACATCCAGAGGCACAGCCCCAGCCAGCTTCTAACACTCATGGTTCTGCATAAGTCCCTGATATGGTTACATGCGCCTGATTGGAGAGAGCAAGCTGGAAGCAGCGGCTCACACAGAGGCGCAAAATCCGGGTTCTGTTGCGGATGAGCAATTGTTTTGTGCCTTCCATTCAGAGTCACTGAGGAGTCATACCTGAGTTGGAAAGTTACCCAGCCCCAACTGGAAGTGGCCAAGACAGGAGTAAGAACCAGAATAACCGATCATCTCAAAATGCACCAGGCACTTCCTCTAGGCATGGGTGCTTTGGCATAGAGAAGCATTGCATTTTTCCTCAGTTTATCCTCCCATCAGTTCTCATGACACCAGCACACGGCTTGGAAAGAACTTAACAATGGTGTTAAGTATTCCTAACAGAGATATGCAGTTCTCCTATTTTGCATGTCTCCTTGAATTCAGGTTCCACCACCCTGCCTACCAGTTCATGGAAACATCACAGCAAAGGCCTCCATTGTCTGTCTGTGCATCTGACAAAGGAGGCCGTTGCCGATTACCTCAATGTGCACTTATGATCATCTGCTTAAGCCCCTTCCCTCCCTCCCGCCCCAACACCTGTGTGGGGACAGCATTCCATACCGTATGGCCATCACACAACCAATAAAAGAGCTTCCATGCTGTTGCACGGATCTGTGTGTAGAAATGTAGGTGAAAGGAAACGGATCCAGACCTAGACCTAGATGATATGGCTTTTGAAGATGATGAGACCAACTGAGGAAGGCTATGTATAGCAACAGCTCTTCCCCATGGCAGCTCAAGAGATCTGTCATAATATTCAGGGTGAGCTAGTATCAAAGGCCTGATCCTTGGAAGCTAAGCAGGGCCGGGCCTGGTTAGAGTCTGGATGGGAGACCTGAGTCCTGCACTGAGCAGGGGTTGGACCTGATGGCCTGCTAGGCCCCTTCCAACTGCATGATTCTAGGATTCTATCACACACCTCTGCCGTTTGCCCCCCATATGCGAAAGGCTAACCTGCTCGCTGTGCAGCTGATTTCCCAACAGACAGAGAATGCTGTATGAGATGGTCCCTTGGATCAAAAGCTGGGGTATGAATCTTCAGAATGGTGCCTTCATTTGTCTCTTCTTTTTTCCTACATATAACACTCTACCCACATGCAGAGGGGTTTTCACACCTATGCCAAGATGCCTGCAGCCATCCGTGTGTTGGTCTGCCAAGTCTCTTCAGACACTCTCCCGCTCTTGAAGCATTTCTGAGCTCCGTGGACTCCGTCAGACATTTTGTTCTTGCGTTCATTCCATGCCCTTTGTATCACACCCTGCTCAAGATGGGAAACGTTTTGAAATGTATAAGGATATTTTCCTTCTAACAAGGAAAATAAATGGCCCCGCATTTTATGCAGACACGAATCTGCTTTCTTGGGAGTTCAAAAACTCAAAAACACTTGGAGCTGCATTCGCACTGCACTGGCACCCACTGTAGTTGCCACTTAAGAAGGCCCAGGAGACCCGTCATAGACCACGTGGGTAGAGTGTTATATGCAGGAAAAAAGAAGAGGCACATGAAGGAACCATTCTGAAGATTCATACCCCAGCTTTTGATCCAACGGGCCCCCGGTGTAGCTTATCACAGACAATGTCACCATGGTGGTAGGCGAGCTTAGAAATACCGTGGCCACGCGGACTGCCACAGTCTCTGGCGTCGCTGCTCCAACCGCAGCGCCTGTGGTGGGTCTGGGAAGAAAAGCTCACCCAGCCCCAGAAAGCGTGGCTAGAACTGCAGCCCAAGGATGTGGCTCTGCACCCGCCCTGTGATGAAACGTGAGTCAGAGGCAGGCCTCAGCCAGCCAGCTTCTGCAGACGCTTCTGAGGAGAAACAAAGCAGGGGGAAGCTCAAGGAAAGGAAGGTGCTCGGGGCAACTTTCAGAGCTGTGTTCGAGCTAGTCCACTGCAGCAGAAGTAACACAATCAAAGAGCAACAGATTTGTTGCAGCATAAACTTTCATAGCCAGATTCCAGACTGCATCGCGTGGATGAGGCAGTTTTGGGACATGGGACCAGGCCACTAAGGAAACCAAGGAGAATTGGGCTGGGCTGGGCGGTTGGGTTGGGTGCCTCCATTTAGATGGTGACCCTGCAGCAGTTGCCAACTAAATGAAGAAGCTCCATTCAGTGAGGAGTTCTGAGGACTCGCTCCTCGAGAGAACGTAGCACCAGCCCTGGCAAGGCCTCCATGCCTGCGTGGCCCACATGGCTCCCGATTCCTTGCCCTCAGAGTCCCAGCTGACTTCACTGTTCCCGGGTGGGTGGGCGCCCTCCCATCCCTGTCCTCCTGCCCCACCCCCTCCCACCCTTTCCGAAGCGCCACGTCCTTTGTCTTCTGCCTCGCAGGGAGTCCTCACATGAAACCCAGCCTGAGACAAAGGGCTGCAAATGCCGAGGAACTGCCTGGGGAGAGACTGGTAGAGAAACTGAATTCTGGTCTGCAGAGGAAAAGATCCCCCTAGAAGAGCCGGTCTGTGCTAGTCGGCATAACATTAAATATCTAACGCGATGGGGCAGCGCGCTGCTCAGCCACCCAATATGGGGGCAGGTGCTGACTTATTCTTAGAAAGCTTAGCACAACACAATAATAAGGCAATGATCCACTTTGCTGTTCCTGCCTGTTACCGAAACCCTCTGACAGAGTTGGTTCACTTCACCAAGCCTAATTCTTTGGTCCCCACCAACATTTCACCTCCTGCGTATGCAAAGCTGGATAGGATCCGGCTTCCCCTGTCCTTCCCAAGGTTTCAGAAAATGGATGGCGTCCCCGCCAACGTTTCTCAGCTGAAAGGAGAGGCACTTCTGAATAGCTGGAACAGCTCTATCCTCCCGTCAGGGACCACTGTCCCGTAGCCAGCAGGCGCTGCTCAGGATCTGCCTGCCTCCACTCCTTTGCTGCCTGTCCTACCCCGGTTTTCCAAGCAAGGAGACTGTGCTGCTTGTTCTTCCGGGCCGCCTGCAAAAGCCTCTCGGTGGCAACAAGATAGGTCAGGACGAAGGAGCCGTGCCTGGCCAGCAGGCACTCAGTTCTGCACTGCACGAATGGAGCATCACCTCTCCCTGCAGAGCAGAGAGGGAACAAGGTGGCAACCTCACCTTGGCTAAGCAGGCGCCTTTTAATGGATGACAAATGGGACACTTCACTCTCTTGTACATTCTCTTATATGATGCTTGCCTGCTGCAAAATCCATCGGAATGGCGGCACGGGAGTTTCCCTCGGGGTGCCACCCCATCCCTCGCTTCCTTCCTTTTCTTCTGCACACACACACACACACACACACACACAAAGCCGGAGAGAAAGCAATGCCTGGAGGAGCCATTCGAAGAGTGGGATCGCTGGATGATGCTGAAACCCAAATAAAGCTAGGCTGAGGGCTGCAGAAGGGCCCTTTGACCGGGGTTCCCACCCCAGATTCCCACACCCTCCGTTCATACATGTGGGTTGACATGTGCATGTGCTAGAAAACAGATGCATTCACACAGCCTACCAAAAGTTTAAAGTTCTACCAATGCAGGCAAGGGAGTTGGAATATCATATTTTAAAATACACCCCCAAAAATGAAAAACTGGTTTTAGAGGGGGAGACACCCCGTTAAAAAAGGAACTCGGTAAACCAGTGTCAGTACCAAGGAAAGGGCAGCCAGAGGTGCAAGAATTAGGACATTGGAGTTGCATAATTTATCTGAGTGCAGAAGGAGAGTTTTGTCTGGCACAGGGTAGCAGCACCCCCAGAAGGGGCAACTCAAAGGTAAGATGGAAGGCACAGCAGAAGGGCGAGGTCTTGCAGCATGCTTGCCAGCCCGCACTACACACGAAACCCCAGAAGGATTCTGGCGGCTGTCTTGCCACCGTTCTCTCCAGCTCAACAGCTCCTGGGAGCACACCAACCTTTAATGGGCTCTCTCCTGAGTGGGTGCGCACGCTGAATCTAGACAGAGGAACACAGAATATTCGGACGGCTTTTTATGCCAAGGAATAATGGCAAAGCTGGGGTGCAAAGAAGGAAGGAAGGAAGGAGCAGAAGAAACCGTTATTCTTGGTGCACTTGCCAGATTCAGGGTTGGACTGACTGTTCAGATGAACTAGAAGGAAATGAGGAGCGTGGGAATCAAGAAAATGCAGGAGGATGAGGTTACCTCACGGCTGCCATCTCCAGGTGCTCGGACAGACCATGGGAACAGATGGGTTGAAAGAGAAGGGAGAGGAGGAAGATGGGCCCACGCCCAGCCCAGCCTCTGATCCATGACACTGAAGCTGGTTAGAAGAGCTACCCAGTTAGAGGACCTGCAAGAGCTACGGAGCTGGCCCTTCTCCAGGTGGGTGGAGCCCAGGGTTACTGAAAAGGGGGGTTTGGGGAAGGAGTTTCAGTTCGGGTTTGACAAATCATTTTTTTTCTTCAGTGGCTCTAGTTTGTTTGCTACAAATTAGACATAGAGAACTATTTTGCAAAGAGACTCGAAATGAACAAGGGGAAACCAAGCTCCTGGCAGTGGAAGGGCATCTGTGGGAAGATTTTGTGACACGTCGACTGGAGAATGGAAAGATGTGGGGGAAATGGGGCATGGGCCTCTTATACCAGACCAAAACCCAGTGGCCAGGAGTGCCCAGGCTGCCCTCTCTCCACTCATCTCCTCGGCGATGGAGCACAGCTCTGCTCCTTCGGCTGCGGCACCCGGTGGGAAGACCCGAAGAAGGCCCAAGGAAGTTCTGCAGGACGTTCTCCATCTTGGCTTTGGTGGCTCCTCAAGGCTACCCATCCTATGGGCTGCTTCTTTCCCACCGGTTGCCTCTTCAGCCCACAACTGATTTGTCCTTGATGCTGCATCCAGATGGCTCCCTGATTTTCTAGGGCCCACTGTGCAAGAAGTCAGAAGCATTCCCTGCTTTTGTCCAGAGAACAGGGCCTCTTCCAGGGGATGCATTGTGCCCCACAGATATCTGAAAAGCAGCAGATCATAGAATCATAGAACAGTACAGTTGGAGGGGCCATGAAGGCCATCAAGTCCAACCCCCTGCTGTCGCAGGACACCACGTCACACCATCCCACTTGAAGGGCTGTCCAGTTTCCCCTTGAATGTCTCCAGTCCCACACCTCTCCAGGCAGCTGGTCCCACTGCCGTATTGCTCTGACAGTGAGGAAGCTTTTCCTGATGTCCTGCCTGAATCTGGGATGTCGCAGCTTGACTTGATTATTCCGTGTCCTGCACTCTGGCATCAGCAAGAAGAGATCTTGACCTTCCTCTTTGGGACAGCCTTGGAGGTACTCATAGAGGGATACCACATCCCCCCTCAGTCTTCTCTCCTCAAGGCTGAGCATGCCCAGTTCTCTCCGTCTCTCCTCACAGGGCAGTGTCTCCAATCCCTGGATCATGTTTGTTGCCTTCCGCTGGACCCCTTCTAATGTACATGCCTCTGGACACAGGATTCCAGGTGAGATCTGACTGGAGGAACAACTACTTCTCGTGATCTGGAAGTCATACTTCCGACGCCCCACTGGTTTCTCAGAGTCTCAGAAGTTCGGCTGAGAGGCTTCCAGACTTCGCCCCTTCCCGAGCCCTGCAGACTCGGGGAGCCAGGTGGTGGTGGGCGCCAGCAGCGGTGTCGGCGGGGTAGAGGGGCCCAACAGCAGGGACAGGGACTGTCTGGGAAAGCACCGTGGTTGGGTGGAACTTGGCTATTTGTTCTGTCAGGATTTGCCAGTTCAGGTAGATGTATTTGATGGGAGATTTTCCTGGACATGGATTTTTTTTTAATGCAAACTTATGCTTCCTACTATAGTGACATTAATTTGTGTTTTGCTTTTAATGTCGTTTCTTGCTGTTTGTTGTTGTTTTACTGCGTATTGCTGTACATGTCATATGAAGAAGGGAGTAAAAGTAACAGAAAATCAATCAGCCACTGAGCTCCCTAAAAGGGTTTTCTTAGCATCATGCACTGTGCTTGGAACTGGATGGAAGTTTCCAGACTTTCGGTTTCACACACACCAGGAAGTACTGAGACGTACTGATCCGATCTTCCCTTCGGAACCCCTAACATTGCAGCCCCTTCCCTTTTAAGACTGGACTTTGCACTTGTCAGGTGGAAGATGTCAGTGAATGGATCCAACACACGCGTTAGGAGACCTGACACATCCGGAGAATGTTGCTACAGAAGCACAAGCGCCAGAAAGGTTGTCCCTGAGAAAACAACACTTTGTGAATGTCATGAAATACAGAACCTAGCATTTTGCTCATTTCTTTGTAATGTGTTTTCCTTCAGATGAAAACAAATGTCTTGTACTTTGATGTAAAATACTCATGATTGTTATTTTTAAGACTATACAATTTTCTAATAACCAAAGTTGTCAGTGTTCTGAACAAACTGGTATTTGGAAAGAATACCTGGCACATATTAAGCCACCCTGGCCCTGTGCCAAAAGTCTCAACTCTCAGGAATAATAAAGAAATGGCTGGCACCTGGCCTTATTTAGAAGCAAGTCCTGTGGATCCCAATGGGGCCTACTCCAGAGTAAGGACCCCGAGGAAAGATGCATTAGCATTTCTTGGTAAAGGTAAAGGTTTCCCCTTGACATTAAGTCCAGTCATGCCTGAGTCTAGGGGGCGGTGCTCATCTCCGTTTCCTAGCCGAGGGAGCCAGCGCTTGTCCGCAGACGGTCTCCGTGGTCATGTGGCCGGCATGACTAAACACCGAGGTGCACGGAACGCCGTTACCTTCCCACCAAAGTGGTACCTTTTTATCTCCTTGCATCTGCATGCTTTCAAACTGCAAGGTTGGCAGGAGCTGGGGCGGAGCAACGGGAACTCACCCCGTTGTGCAGATTCGAACCGGCAACCTTTGTGCAGATCAACCAGCCCAGCAGCTCAGCGGTTTAAACCACTGCGCCACCTGCATCCCTATTTCTTAGTAGGAAGGCCTAAAAAGCCATGCACTCATGGGATTTGGGGACTGGACATTTAAGATCTTTTTTAAAAGCTGGGGAAAACTTCAAAAGTGGTTGGCAATATGAAATGGGAAGTCCACTGTGAAAACTAATGGAAAAAGAAACATTGTGCATGTGCTAGAAAACTTTGAATCTCAGAAAGAAAAATGTGGCTCATGTACCCAGGTAAAAATAAGAAGGCTCAGTGGCTTTACTGCAGTACTTCCATGCCCCTTCCAAGGCAAGCTTGCGGCACCAGCTTCTTCCCTCCTTCATCCCTCCTCTCCCGACAGGGTCGGACCTTCTTTAAGGCCAGGGTCCTCCTCACTGTTCCGCAACCCCGTGATTTCCTTGCCAAGGACACCCCAGCAGGCCCCTCACTCACGGGCTTCTTGTCTGCTCGGGGGCTTCACAGGGCGACCGGCTTTCGTGCGGCTCCCTCCCTGTATCCCTCGAGCTCCCTTAACTCCCACTTGCTGATGCAGTGGGCAATCTCTCTGTTCCCCTTCTATCCCGTTGCCCTGGAGATCCCTCCTCCTGGGTGCTCCATCGTGGACCTCTGCACTTCCAGGTGGGATTCTGTCCTGGGAGCTGGAGAGACTGCAGAAGGAAACACGCCAGGATGTCAGGGAGAACCCCTTCCCGGCCATGATCCCAACGTAACGATGGGGCACCTGAGGTCACCACTTCCCGAAACTCTCCAGCAACTTCATGTCTGAATGCAGAGCCTGCCCTCTTCACCCCTTTGCCGCAACTGCTTGCTTGGATGCACTGCAGCCCTCTGCAGCTTCCCCCATTGCCTGGGGGGTGAAGGGCCGCCCCCACTCCCAATCCTGTAGGACTAGAAGGATCCAGTTTTACAGGGCTGCCCATTTCTCAGACATCTCTCCCGCTGAGACAGGAAGCAAAGGATGCTAATTAGAGTCATCTCTAATATACTGTCCTATTTCCCGCAAACAATGAATGCCAAGACTGCACGCATGCTTAAGAGACAACTTTCTAATGTTGATAATTATGTTAATTAGAAACTAATGCCTTTACATATTTGATCCCACTCAGTGATTGCTAATTATTTGACTTGCAAACTTTGACCAGTTTCGAGTTGCATTGGAAATACAGTTGTCTTTGTTTAATTAACAGCAGGGGAAAATAATATCTCCTCTCCCAGTGCTTGTTTCTTTACTTAGTCACAGCGCGCTCTCTCTCTCTCTCTCTCTCTCTCTCTCTCTCTCTCTCTCTCTCCCCTGTCTCTGTCTCTTTCACATACACGCACGCTTTGTGCCTTCAAAATGGCCTTTGCATAAGGCAACCGACTGGCTCTTATTTAAGAAAGGGGAATTGCAAAAGCAGTCAGGACCCTGTTTGAGAGTCAGGAAGAGCAGGGCTGTAAGGACTAGGTCTGGTGCCTTGCTGAAATACATACTTGCTCCAAATCTGGCTGGCTGCGCCCTGCAACCTCCTGGGAAGAAGGAGGTGGATTAAAAGGAAAAAGAAGAGAATAAGTGGTACCCAAGCAGAACCCAGCTGGAGCTGCAAAGAGGTCACTTCTGCAGTTCTGACACTATCGAAATGCCTGGCTCTGAGGTGGAGCACGGGGTGTCACCGCTGGGACACTCCACCCCTTTCATGTTGCTACCCTGGAAAAATCTGTCATCAAATGCACCTTCTGGCTTTTGACGGAGAAATATCTGCCAAACCCACCACATGCCTGGGTCAGCAGCTCAGCTTATGAAGAATAAAACAAATTGGTAATTAGGAATATTCTTAACATTTATGGACACACAAAGCCAAATAACTGCTTCTGCCCAGTTGCACAACTGAATTTCAGAAGCATGCAGTTTCTACTTAACCAAGTCCATTCAGAAGCAGGTATGTTAAAGCTAGCGCAGGATCCAACGGGGCCACAAGTACAAGAATTTCATTTCAATTTGCTAATCATCCAGACATGCCCTCTTCACAACCACAAGTGCCAACAGGAGTGCAACCTTCTGTGCAAATTCCTGAATTCATGTTTGCAAATGCAGAATTTTAAACAGGCAGATTTTTTAAAAAGCTCTATTTAAGGCATGCATTTTAAAAATGCCCACTGTTGAAAATTTACATTTCCATATTTTAGTCAGTGAGGGAAAGCGTGTACTTTTAAAAACGAACACTTAAATAGGGTGGAAAGTGCACACTTTTCCCATTTAAACTAACTGAAAAGCAGGTTAGAAAGGAGAAACAGAGAAAGTCGAACCAAGCTCTGAAGTTTGGAGAATTCTGGCCAGCTCAGTTACCCCTTGTTCTTTCTTCCCTAGATTTATCGGTACGTCAAATATATCACAGAGCCGGCGCTTAGAACTGGTCTAAGTAGGTTGCATATGCTGCAGAAACCCTTCAGCCCAGATCCAAAGCTGCACTGCCTGAAACGAAAATTGCTCAGTCGCTTGCTCACACACACGCATCAACGGTGCCCAGAGTCACAGGAAGGAAGGGTGCGTTCTGCCTCTCCTTCCTTGGATGGATGCCTTTCAAACATTTTGCAATATGAGTGTTACATAATCGTCCCCGACTACCTGTACGTAGGCCCATAGCAGAATATGCACGATATTGTATAAAGAGATAGTACTGTTCACACAGAATCCAAATAGCCAGCAACATCCCCTCCCATGCGCCACCAATGTGCGGACACAGCCATCTGGCCCTTAATGCACCCCCTACATTAGGCATTGTTTACCTCCATCAAGCATAAGCCAGAAACCTAATAACCTAATTAAGCTTGATAAAATTCAGCTTAGCTTCTTTCCTAATAGCCGGGCACATGGTAAAACAGCAAAACCTATTCGACTGGGAGGGCAGAGAGCAAAACACATGCTCTCCAAGAGCATAAAGCATATGATGGGTTTCTTTCCATGATCCAAAGACATTTTGCTGTCCCAGCTGCTCGCATCCCCAGGTCAAGGCACAGAAGACCAAAAGTCAGGCAAATGTGTTCAACATATGCAGAAAATCTCGCAAGCGGTAAATAATCATATAAAATAAAAGTAGCAACATTTCAGGATGCCTCAGATCTATGGGCTGAGGACGCCACTCGGCTGTGTCTAGTGGCAGGAAACTAGCTGAGTTGGGGCCAGAAGTATCTCAGGCACTTCCGCCCTCCAGCTGAGTGAGCCAGCCCCCTCCGTCCCTCCACTCCCTTCAGCCACTTGGCAACATCCCCTGCTGGGGGATCGGAAGTGTGCCGCACCACTGGCTTGGCTGGCAACAACCCATCCTTCCTCGAGGCTGCTAAGCTTGTGGGGCTCATCCTCGGACACTGAGGACCAAGCAGCCTCACCCCTCCAAGAGTGACGCAAGCAGGAGAGGCGGAGAAAGCCGCCATCAGTCATGCCAGGATGAAGACAGTCATGCAGGTCTGTCTTCAAGTGCCAGAACGGCACACAGGCCTGAAGACGACTGGCACAGAAGGGATGGGACGCAGCATCTTCCCCTGGAACCCGGATCAGCTGGCAGAGAAGGTGGGATCTGGCACAGAAATGCAGCCCTGTGCCAGCCCCCGACAAGCTCGCAAACATTTTTTCAAAGCCTAGCAACTTCGGAGGGCTGATTGAGAAAGCTCTTATGGGAATTCCAATTTCATGCCCTTGACACATTCAAAACAAAAGCAAGCTTATTCGGGCTGCCCCTTCCAGCCCTGGACCGTGCTACTCTGGCTGGCCCTGGTGATGCAACATCTCAGCTAGAGGCCATTTCCATCCCTGCTTTCCTGGGACCTTTCAGACCAGAAATGTGAGGAACTGAACCGCAGACCTTCTGTATGCAAAGCATGCGTGCCACAACCAAGCCATGGCTCCTCCCTCAATTTCTTGTCTTTCTAGTTTTCCAGCAAGCACAGATTGTCCAGAATCTTCTATGAGAATCCATCAACCTGCTTGCAGTCTTGGGTGCACCTCCTCATTCTACCAACCCTTTCTAATGGGGTGATCCTGCCTCACAGGTCCAACTTGTGCACACACATAGACACACAGGAAAGGGAAAATTCTCCTAATTCCCATGACTAATGACCGGGAGAGCTAATCTCTTTTGCTTCCACAGTCCTTTTCCAGGATGTGTAGAAGCCTGTGGAACAGATGGAGTTGGTGAGGATCGCAAAATTTGGCTGGCTGGTAAGCCAAGCCCAGAGCTGTGGATGGCAGTCCTGGCTACATGAATGATTGATTGATTGATTGATTGATTTATATCCTGCCTTTTTCCTACAAAGGGCTCAAGGCAGCTTACATCTCCTCCTCCATCTTATCCCCACAACAGCAACCCTGTGAGGTAGGTTGGGCTGAGAGTCTGTGACTGGCCCAAAGTCACCCAGTTGGCTCCATGGCTGAGCGGGGACCAGAACCCAGGTCGTCTGAGTCCCAGTCCCATGCTCTTAACCACTACACCACACTGGCTCTACCAAGACAGTTGGAGACAAGGGGTTTTTTTCTCCAGACAGGAACGCAACATTAAAATATGAAGTAACTCAGTTTATTACAGCTTGTAACATCTTCTCTCTCCTTGTGCATGAAAGGATAAATGTGCCCTTTTGTTGTAAATTAAACCCAGTTTGAACTTTACTTGGGATGCCAGGGACAATGATAAATGATGCAGGTTCTATATTTGAACCCTGGGACATGAGCCAGCCCTCTGCAGATTATACAGTTTATGGGTGGGTTCCTCTCCACTCATACACCCATAGAATTCGGACAGCAAATATCAGATAATTTCATAATCAGGTGCATACACACCAAATCTGCAAAGCAAGGTTTCATTCTGCACAGAGCCAAACAGCACCGTGTGCTACAGAAAACTCCTTCATGAAAGGAGGAGTCGATCAATGCAGCAAACTTCACTGTTGTCTGTTTTGAAGAAATTGCCACAGCCACCGGACCTTTCAGCAACCACCATCCCGATGAGTTGGCAGACTTCAAGACCAAACGGTCCACCAGCAAAAAGATTATGAATCACTGAAGGTTCAGATGATGGTTAGAATTTTTACCAATGAAGTATTTTTAATTCAGGTATGCACCTTGGGCTTTTTAAAGACCTAATGCTATTGCACGCTTAATAGACTACACTATAGTGTAAAAGTATATTTTAGATGCACTGGGAAACAAAAAAAAAGAAAAGAGTGTGACTTGCTTTCTTGAGATATTCGCTTTATTACAGTGCTCTGGAGCCAAACCTGCAGCATCTCCCAAGGTATGGCCTTATTTTAATGTGTTCTAATGAATTTTGCACACTTCCATGTGATTTGATAACAAAGGGCAGAATATACAGTAAGTATTTGAGATTGATAAAGACATAATAAATGGTTAGTGTGCTGAGGCTACACTTTTTCCAACTATTAAAGGCATAGGAACAGAGAAACTGAGCAAGTCAGAAGGGGTCTCCTGGGCCATCTAGTCTGACCCCCGGCTCCACTTGGCTCCACTCGTGACATGCCTGCCATGCGCATGTCCAGCCTATCCTTGAACACCCGCACCGATGGGACTTCAGCCACCTCCTGTGAAAGCCCATTCCATATTCTGGGGGTCCTAACCATCAGCATGACCATTTTGAGAACAAATTTTAGGCCATCTTAAAGAATTTTAAAATGAACCTTGTTACACAGAACTCAAAGATACCATGTACCAGAACCTCTTTTTCAGTTTAGATTATTCAATGGAAAAATGCTTCAGAAGAAGATGCTTGGCACTGAGAAGTGGTGAAAGAAGTGAACCTCACAAACCTATTTTTCGGAACTCCATGTTAATGGTAAGAAACTGGCCCGAGGAGAGATTTTGTACAAAGAAGGGATGGATAGACAGAACATTAAGCTGCTCTCTTCTCTCCACTCCAGATTCCCCCCCCCTTTTCCTTGAAAAGTGGCTGTTTTCACAGAAAACAACATATTCCTAATGAAAATTCTTCTGCTGAATTAACATGACTGCCACCAGAATTCAACTCAGCCGTAGCTTTGTGCAGGCCAATAACTGTGAGCACGAAACACACAAATCAAGTCACCCAAGAGGCCTTTTCCTCTTCTACTTCTGTGCTACCCATGTGGGCAACTTGGATTTTCCAGGGAAAACCAGAGAAGCTTCTCCCCACCCACCTCCTTCCTTCTGTCACATTCAAAGGACATATCAGAAGACTTTAACACCATCTACCATTTCCCCACAAAAAATGTCAAGAAGAACTTACCCACTCAGGACCACAATGAAATCCATGACATTCCATCCATTTCGTAGATATGAACCCTTGTGGAAAACGAATCCCAACGCAACTATTTTAATGCCAGCTTCAAAGCAAAAAATCCCAATGAAATAAGGTTCTGTCTTCTCCTACAGGAAGAGAGCAAACCAACAGGTCAGAAAAAGGGAATCAGGAAAGATCCAGGATAAATTTGGGGAAATCCAAAATAGCATTTTGGATTCTGATCCTAGAAGGGCGTATTGAGAAGCTAGCTCCACTCGGCTTACTGCCAAGAAGGTGGATTTGAGCTTTAGATGCTTTCCTAAACTGAGATAAACTATTGTGCTAACTCATAATCCCACACATTCAGTCCAGAAGACATTCACCACTTATAAGCCTGTTGAACTGATGGGGCTTAAATCCATTTCATCTGACTCATCCTTTTAATCCCAGCAGGACTTAGGTGTGGCTGACTTTCCCTGTAGCAAGGCCCTTCATGCCCTATCCACGGAATTCCAGCCTAGTAAAGAACGCAGCAATAGGTGTTCCCAAAATATTCTAGGAACTAGACTGGCTTCCCCTCTCACTGCCTGGGAGAGTCTTGGATCTCCCTCTCAAGCAGGACAAGCCTGAGAAAGAGTCCAGGGAGATGGCTGGGACCATTCCAAAAAACAATGGAACCAAGTCCCTTCCAAACTGGGACCATGCGCATGCAGATCTCCAAACACCCATATGCACATGAAGTCCAGGTACAACAAGTATCTGGTAGCCAGCTATGAAATGCTTTGGCATTACACCCCTTCAGTACTCTGAAGGCACCTGCCCTAGATTTCCAAACACAATAATGCTTCAGAGGCCCCCCCCCCCAACTCAATCAATATTATTTTAAGCCCCCCAAGCTCCATCTCACTGGTGAGCTGCTTGAGCGCTTCTGGGAAGGTGTGAAAACCACGTCTCCATCCTTTCCAAGAAAGGTTGCTAGTTTAATGTTGTCAGATTCCCTCAAAATTTGCCTGAACAAAGACCATCCAATTCACCATAAATTCCATTTTGGGTGGAATTCCAAATTCCTTAACACCCACTTCCAAAACCTCTCAGGTACTTGCACTCATTGAACTCAGGTGCAATGAAGAAGGTCACCATTCTATGAACCCAGAAGTTGTGGTCAACAAAAAGCCCCCTAGAGCTGAGCTGAAGCACAACAGAAATAGCACCTGATCATAGAAGGACTCTTGTGCCCACTGGAGGAGGTCTGGAAAGCTCCAATTCAGACAAATATTCTTGAACTATGGAGACACCACCCTCAACTCCTGCTGAAAGAAATCGGGATCACAGTTCCCATGCCCAAAGGAACAGCCTGTTGGATTTTCCTGTCAGGCATCCAGCTTGCCACTGGGACCCAGGAACACATCCGTGCTTGAGATGGAAAGTGTGCAGGAGCCGAGGGAAAGGGAATCCACAAGAACAAACAGGCCAGGTCAACTTACTAGTCTCCGCGACATGGGCGTCTTGTCATCCTCGGGAAGATGCTGCTCCAGGGCCAGAACGATGCAGTTCGCAATGATGGTTGCCAGAATCATGTATTCGAAAGGAGTGCAGGACAAAGTTAAGGAAGACAGGAACAGAAGTGGAACATGCGTTTCGATTCATGGGCTTCTAGACTCATTCACTCCCTCACACCCCTTGTCATTCAGAGAGCATTCACTACTTTCTCTGTTTTGTGCACAAACGGACACCCGGGGCAGAAAGAAAGTCTTCATATCTGTGGAGCAGCACATGGGCACACTCCAAAAAGATGGAAGAAATAATCCAAGTGCCCTGGCAGCCATATTTCTACAGATACGTGTTCCTTACGATTGACAAAAAGTAAATTCAAAAAGAAACTGGGCAGCCACCTGAGTGGGATGGTGCAACTTGGTGTCCTACAACAGCAGGGGTTGGACTGATGGCCTTCATGGCCCCTTCCAACTTTACTATGTATTCTATGATTCTATGGCAAACAACTGCAGCAGTTCCCAGTTCTACAAGAAAACTCCTGACAGGTAGCAAGACAAAGTGCATAAGATCAAGGTTTAAATATTTGCAGAGCTGTAAAGTTTATAGGATTATTGTGAGAAGGAAATGGGATAATTCCACATGGGCAGCCTGGAAGTCCTTAGAAGAAGGCTGGGATAAAAATGCAACCCCCCCCTGCCCAAAAAAACCAAACTCAAGTTGCAACCAAGAAGCTCTAGACTAAGTTTCTGTAAACACAGGTTCAGAGAGTGTGCAAAATCTCCTTGGGCCCGGGCTTTTAAACTTGCCAGCCTCTCTAGGCAATTCAGCAACATAAAGCACTCATTCAGCTAGGCCTGGCTCATTGCTGTCTGAAGACCAGCCCCCCCCCCTGCCCCCCCACAGCCCTATTCATTCCATCCTGCTGGGATGCAAGAGGCTTAAACTAAGCGCTTCTGCATGAGCTCCTGAAAAGACCAATCCGTCACCTTCCGCCATTGGCGGTTTGATTGTCGCTTGAGGGTGTGCATTGGTGGAAATGCCCTAGAAAGCTGAGAAATGTGATTATTATTGTTGTTATTAATATTACGTGCCACAGAGCTCCACTTTCCGAATAGGTGTGTAGGAGGAGATTGACTTTAAAGTGGCAGTTAGAGTTGTCAAGGGCATTTAGGCAAGGCTGAAACAATCTTTCAAACAATTAAGCTCTTCATGTCAAAATTGCCAGGTTTTCGATCTTCTCCAACCTGTCTCCCTTTTCCTCAGTGTGTATCACGGCTTGTCCCTTTCACACCCACCTCAAGCCCAGCCTTGCACGTTTCAGTCCGCAGTCTCTTGCCCCCTTTCTACATGTTCCAACAGAGCTTCAACAAACTTTAAGACTAGTCCAAACCAGAATGGTTTCTTGCACCGGGCTGGACAGTGTTCCCAAAACCCTTGGTGAATCGCCAGACCTGAACCGCAGGCATAGCAATGGCACACTGTCCAAACCAAGATGGCGGGACAAGCGTGTGCATACGTGGCAGAGCGAACATCGGCAGGAGAGGGAAAGGTCTCTCCCACCGCATCCACACAGGCGTGTTCTCCAGGTGCCCAGTTCCAGGTTGGGAGCCAGAGCAGTCTAACCCACATCTAGATCCAGGGTCCTGGGTCCCCAAATTCACCCAAACACGTTGGATGGTTTGACAGAGTCAAAAGAAAAGCAACTGCTTCACAACCTAAGCCTGCTCTGGGCTTCGAGGAAATGAGATGCCATTGGTTCCTCCTGATCGCCTGCCATCTTGGCTGGGGGGTGCCTCTTTTTTCAGCTTGCAAGTCTCATGCTTCTGATGCCCAGTGCCGTGAGCAGGTGTCTGGCTCTCTGGAGCTTCCGGGGCTTTACAAAATTTCTGCCAGATTCTTGAAAGAGAACTGAAAACCAGCCTCATGCAAGAATGTGAACATGCCCATGTGCTGAAGGCTGTTTCCCCCTCTTTCCTGTTCCTGTTCCTGTCTCTTCAGTGGGGGGGGGGGGGTTGCACGGCAAAGGGGGGCACTCCAGGCAAACCTTCCACCATCACCCCACCCCAGTAGCCATTGCAGCAACAGAATGTGGGGTGCGCTAGATACCTCCCCAATCTCTTCCTCCCATGCTCACGCTGATAGACCACAGACGATTTCCTCCCACAAAGATAAAGCAATGGCTCATTTATTTTCTATAGAAGAATTGGAGGAATCTGACATCCCATTAAACAGGGTCAGACATCAAGGGAAACAAACGCATGGGTTCAGACAGCGGGGAGCAAGGAGGGGGATCAGCATGGAGGGGGCACTTACGCTGCTCCCAGACATTTCCCCGAGGTTCCTGGTCGATGGCACTACTTTGGGAAGAGGGTTAGAATGTAGAAGAAAGGCAAGCTAAGGAAAAGGCAAGCTGGTTAACATTAAGACGAGGCTTTCATGATTGCTGATCTAGCCGTACCGGTTCCTAGAGCAAGTCCTTTCAATACCCTCCGCAAATAATTACAGACTATGGGAAAAAGTAGAATTCTGGGACCTTCCAACATAAGAATTCAATGACCAGTTAAAGGGGGTGCTGGCAATTAGGAACCTTATTAAATTGTATATACTGATGTATGCAACAGAGTTTCAACGTTTGTTTTTCATTTAAAAATAAACAAAGGTTAAATTAAAAGTGGAGAAAGTACACTGGAAAATAATAATGTTATTTATTTGTTTATTTATCCATTTATTATTTATAATTTGATGCGACCTTTTTATTTAAACATTATTTTAATTGTTGATTGTATTTATTGATTTTATATCTGTGCCGAGATGTCTCCGGATTTTTAAGGTAATTGTATAATTGTTTATTTGTTTTGTAAGCCGCCCCGAGGCTTTTTACAAATGGGGCGGCATAGACATGTTCTAAATAAATAAACCATGATGGCATATTTGTGTGTATGTTCAGTACTCTCTTAGAAAAAAAAGATCTGAAAAGAAGAAAAGGAATCAAATCTGCCCATCTTGCAGATTCTAAATTCCTACCATCTAAAGTTGCTTTTCTAGCTAAAAGTGGTATTCAGGATCTGTTACCCAAAACTAATACTCCATGTGCAAATCACAGTGGAAGTCAGTCACCCTCCCACTAACTCCTGATTTTGGAAATGGCATAAATCAACATGTCTGTAAGTTTTCTTTCAATACACTTTTGGGAAGGAAGGAAGTTGCATTCCTGCTTATTTAAAACAGACGCACAGAACTTTTGATCCCAAGCTGCAGCCTTCAACAAGTCAGACCTGTAAAGAACGTTGTTTTGTCCTGTCCTAAACAGCCCTGCTCAGCTCCTGTAAATTCAGGCTCCATCCTGGAGTCCATCCATCTCGTATTTGGTCCTCCTTTTCTTCTTCTGCCTACAACCTTCCCGAGCATGATTGTCTTCTCCCAAGTGTGTGGCTTTACTCATAGGTAAATGATGGACTTCACTACCTCAAGAAGTGGTGATGGCCATCAGTCTGGAGAGCTTTAAAAGAAGATTGGACTAATTCGTGGCAAATAAGGCTCTCAGGGGCTATTAGCCATGGTGGCTACCTGTTGCTTCCGGTTCTACCTGTGGATGCCTGTTGCTGGGGGAGATGAGGGAGGGATCATTACGCTCATGCCGTGCCCTCGGGGTATCCGGCTGGTCACTGTGGAAACAGAATGTTTACAGAAGCTGCCCGGGGCTCTTCTGACATTTACTCTAAATGCCGTCTGATAGCAATCCCTGCCGCTCTCCAGCAAACAAATATTTCCCTTTATATGGTGAAAAGACGGCTCTGGAGGACTCTCACTGGCCTGTCACTCTCACCGAGTTTCTGAAGCAGTTTCGCTTGATCCGTGCAGAAAGGCATCCGTACATTCTGTTTGATGACTGAAGTCCTCCATGCCCAAATAAAAAGCCATGTTCCTCCAAGACGGACTCCCCCACACGCGTGTGAAGGAGCCTGACGCGTGCAGGAGGAGTGAGGCCGTGGCTCGATCTGGCAAATGTCTCGTTGAGGCGTGTCTGTGAGCTGCAGTGCCGGACTCACCGCAAAGGTCAAGCGAGCCTGCTGATTCACCTGAGCTTTGATGAGATACTTGCTTCCTTGGGAACTGAGATCTAAGTAATGACGTAACATGCTGCGCTCTTGAAATCCTGCCTCTCGTGTCACCTCCCATTTGGTTTCCAGTGTGTGGCTATCAGATCAGCAAGAGATTTGGGGAGTAAGAGGCAGCAGCAAATAAGGATTTCACCTTCGCCCACAGAAGCGCTGAAAGTGTTCTGGGACAGACTAGTCTTGTGAACTTGACTGACTTGGGGATGCAGAGGGGTTCCCTCTTGTTCCTAAGACAACTTTCTTAATAATCAAGTTGTGACAAGCCAGATTCAGGCTGGACATCAGGAAAAGCTTCCTCACTGTCAGAGCAATGCGACACTGGAGCCAGCTGCCTGGAGAGGTGGGGGGGCTCTCCCACACTGGAGCCATGGAAGAAGAACCTGGGCAGCCCTCCGAGTGGGGTGGGGTGACGTGGTGTCCTGCAACAGCAGGGGGTGGACCTGATGGCCTTCATGGCCCCTTCCAACTCTACTCTTCTATGGTTTCATGATTCTGTTGCCTCTAATAACACTGGCCAGGCACTCCTGGTGATGCAAATACTAAACTGGCCGGCTGTCCAGGGGTTCTGTCTCTTTATGTTCTTGGTGGCATTTGGCCAGGACTTTCTTTAATCACCCATTAAGCATATGGTTAATTTGCTGTCCTCAAAGGACACCCAATCACAGTGTGCTGGTCTTCTGTTTGGTCTTTTGCACATCCATCCCTCATGGGGACCAAGTACGTTGCCATTTTTGCCTTCCTTGCCTACATGGCAATGTTAAACTGCGTTTTAAAAATATTTGTTGGTTTAAAAGATTTATACCCTGCTTCCACTGGAAAGAACTTCAAGGCAGCTTACAGCAGATGTAATAAAGGAACACACAGGCAAATGTATCCAACCTGTGAGCCCCTAACCGTATGCCCACTAGATGAGGCCAAACTCCAGTGTTTGCACCAGTCCTCTTCTTAAGAGAAACAGAGTCCCTGCCTTTGGGATGGGCCAGAAAAGCAAGAGGACACAGTGGCCTGCCTAAACTCATAATTTGCTCTTGGTTTAAAAGGAAATCCTGGGAGTGGGAAACCTCTAAACAAAAATCATTTCCTCCTTCCAGGATTCCTTCAAAGAAGTCATAATGGTTACAGTGGTCAACTGGAACCAACATAAAATTGGAGTGACGATGCACCCAGAAGCAAAAATAAACAGGATTTTAAAAAATTTAATCATTGACAGTAGTACAATGTAGAGCTTGGAGGAGCCATTTTCAGAAGTAAACAAAGGACAGGGCCATCATAGCAGTGCCCTTTACTGACATTTCTTAATGCTCTTTCTCAGGTTGAAAGGCCCGTTCTGGTTATGCAAGCAAGCATCTTGCTTGTCAAAGAATGACCAGATTTCTTGCCTCACAGATGAGGAACCTTGTCATGACCCGGAAGGAACTTAATTTCTGATACCCTGCATTGCCTAATCAGTAGCCCCGCTTGCGTGTCCACAGTGTGGGACCTCTCCCACAATCAAAGCAATTTGAATCTTGGCACACAGCCAGTGAGGCTGCCTCCAGCTAGCCAGAGGTACGTATGTGGTGGCCATGTGTACAGAGTACAGAAAGCCAATCATCTGCAGTGACTTGGTCAAAACTGGCCTTGCTCTTGCTTATCTCACGGTGCAAAGGAAAGTCACAGTGCAAGGAATCTGCGCAGGGCTCTGGATAACACTAGCAGGGCCTCAGGCCCCCATAGAGTGCAATAAGCTTCTAGCTCATCTCTCACCTAAAAGAACATGGCTGTAAAATCCCAGCCATTACTCTTTGGAATCCGTCAGCACTGGATCTGCCATGTTCCTTGACTTTTCCACTTCTTCATGAAGAGCACATTTGGCCGCAACATAAAAAAATGGACCAGAAGATCTTTCAACTGACACCATCAGGGAACCGAGGAGTAAACTCAGGGATAACAATGGACAAAGACTTATGAACCACAACAGAGAGAGCAGCTTTGCTTATGCCCAATAATAATCTTCCAAAAATATAGGAAGAAAGTTAGGCTGAAAAGCACATGGTCTTCAATGTGGATATACTAATGTTCTTAGCATGGGCAACAAACTGCAGTGCTAGAGATATGATAGCACTCTTCAAGCACTTGAAAAATTGTCACACAGAGGAGGGCAGGATCTCTTCTTGATCTTCCCAGAGTGCAGGACATGAGCTCAAGCTGCAAGAAACCAGATTCTGGCTGCTTGAGCAATGCGACAATGGAACCATTGGCCTAGGAAGGTCATGGGCTCTCCCACACTGGAGGCATCCAAGACGCAGCTGGAGAGCCACCTGTTACGGATGTTTTAACTCGGAGGCCTGCGATATGCAGAGGATCGGACCCTTCCAGTTTACTATCCTATGGTTCTGTGATTCTTTAGAATTCTCTTAGCAAGAACTCAAACAAGTATGTGAGAGCTGAAAACTTAAATGCATGAAAGAGGTTGTATTTCTTGTTATAGTCTACCGATATAAGCAGACCGATCCCTGCTTTTCACATGCCTCTGTTTAGAAGGGTTTGCACGTTCCTGAAGTGGAACAAGCCACACAAATTCGATTTGTCCCCCGGTCCATCCAAGCAGTGCAATGCTGGAAGACAGAATTCATATAAAATTGTTACTTCCCTTCCAGGAGCAGAGAAATCGCAAGTTTCTGTTTCCCTGTTTGTGGGCAATCTTCCACGCACTCACTGTTCCAAGGGTGTCCTGACGTGGATGACCTGCATGCATTTGCCCAATTGAGCCTGCAGTCTCTTTGCATCCCCTTCCAATTGGCTTGGATTATAAAGAGATAAATAGAGGAGGCAGCATTCAAGTCATCTGAAAATGCCTCTGAGCAGCGAGTCAAATCTTCAAGTAATTCCCTAAAATGCTTCAAGATTTCATCTGGACTTATTTCTGCTTCCGAATCACAGCAGAAATTCCTGGTGTCTACCACAACAAGAGAAGTTCTACAAAGGCATGGAAACTAAACATTTCAGTTCAAGCCAGCAGCCTATTTAGGGTGTTGTTTTGTGGTTTTTCCCCCCTCTCTTCTCCGTTTCCCAAAAAGCAGCAAGCAACTAACAGCAGTTTGAAAGAGAGAAACAAGGGCTTCCGGGGTTCTTGCAATAACACATCTCTTGGGTGCATCTTTTCTAGCTAGTCATGAAGGCAGAGCTGGAAAGATGCTCTCAATATTATTTTGCTTTTCTTCTCAATTAAATACTCTATGAAAATGCTGTATTTTTATTTTTAATTCTATATATCCTTTGTATGCATATGTGTATGAATAGTGAGCTCATTACCCATGTATGAATTTATGCATGGCCAAAAAGCACACCCCACACACAAGAAAATCGGATCAGCCGGGTTAAGGGAATTTCACCTTTTGCAAATGTACAAAATCTTTAGGAACATTCTTTAGGGACACCAAAACAGCCCAATGGAGACTGAGCAGACAGAATGCGGAGTACCTCTTTGGGGAAAATGTTGTACCAGCAAAGCTGTGGGGTGGGTGGAGTGGAGTGGAGTGGAGTTCCTGGGAAAAGGCCAAGCATGGTTGCGGGTCCTACTTGCGGATCTTCACTTGCATGTGTACATTCCTAAAATTAGGGCGGCCAAGTCTCTTGAAAACTAGGGTTTTAGCCTACTTCCAAAGGGCTCCCAGAGAGGAAGGGAACTCTTGGAGTCTTCCTTTTCCTGCTTGGCTTGTGAGTCGCTAGTCTCCGTTTCCGGTCTCCTGCATCTCCTGCAGCCAGGCACGACACTGTGCCACGGCTCTCTGCCTCTGCTACTCAGTTCCTACACTCCACTCAGAAAACCCTGCACTCTTACAGTAATATATGTTAAGATGATGGCTGTCAACCAATTACAAACTTTTAACATGATTAAGCACCTGCTTTTTAACTAATTACACCATTAATGAATCAATTCAATTTAAATATCAATATGGGTGCATTTTTAGCGACTGAAGGCAGTGCAAGACAATTTGCAATTTAACAAAAGACACTGTTGCCATGCAAGGCTATCTTAAGTGCAAAATTAGCAGAGATGTGACAGATTTGCAATCAGATCTCTTAACAATGCTTTGGTCTAAAAAGAGAGCAGTAGATCCTACATGCAACCTGCATGTTTGGAGAGGAATTTTTAAGCCCCTTACACCCAAGCCATTTTCTCAGTCTAAGCACCACTGCCCAGCCCTCCTGGAGCAGCTTTTAATACATGGGTAGAAAAGGGAATTGCACCTGCAGAAATCCCACCTTCTGCAAATCTACCTTTCTAGGGACCCTACCTGTCTTCCCCAATTATGTAATCCTGGTCTTGGGAAACATTTCAGCATTTGATAAAGTAGAAGCTTTGCTGACAGCCTGATGAACCAGCACGTTAATATAGGGATTCAGTGGGAGACTAGAGATTTCCCAAGTCCAGAGTTGTAATTGGGGTTGGCCACTTTTTTACTGGCCCTGCTTATTGCCTTTTAATAATAGCCTGCAAGGCAAAAATGACACGAAGATTTCCCCATCATTTGTTATGTCCATGCCAGGAAAACTTTACCTCCTGCATTTCTGTTTGAAATGGAGCGCCTTGGAAAGAAAGCTATCAAAATTTCCAGAAAAGATGCAGAAGTTCCTCTGACGTGGGGCACAATCCAACAGGGCGCTTCTGTCCCAGCAGATTTCCTTCCACAAGTGAGACCAACTGAGACCTTCCTTCCTTCCACTTCTTTCCACAAGTGAGACCAATGCTTCCACCAGGGAGAGTTAGAGTTTCCCAGCATGCTTAGAGGTAAGCAGCAGCATTCACTTTTGGAAGGAGACCCATGGCTGTTCTTCCTTCGGGTGAGCCCTGCGGACCTGCCTCTTTCCAGAAGCAAGGATCTGCGCTTGTTTTGGGTAGTCCTGGAAGCACAAAAGTCCCACAGAGCAAGAAGTGGGGGGAACTTGTGCAGTGGAGTTGGAGGGGCACAAGAGAAGTGGTAGGACATAAGCGCCCCACTGGATTCAGCCCATTTTCTCCATGTCCTGTAATCCATTCCTTCACTCCTACTGGAGGTAGTGAATGGCACACCCCACAGAATGCAAGAAGGAAAGGAAAGGGCGAGGCTCAAGGCGGAAGTGGGTGAGAGGGTCTTACGCTCTGCAGCAGTGAATGGGAAGAATACATGTCCCAGTGGTTCTGGACTGGGCCACTACTAAAGACACAAGAACAGGGCTGCCATCTCACAACCCAGGCCCGGGAGGAGTAAAACTGCATTTTGCCATGACCTTCCCACTGGTCCTTCCCTGGCTTCCCCCCATTCCTCTCATTCGTCTGCCATCTCCAGCAAGACACCAGCTTTGCCATCCAGGGGGAGGCTGAGAGCCAGCCCAATGGAAGAGCATTCAATGGACATCCAAGGTGGGCCCTGCCATTACGCAGAGCAAGGCAGCCTCGTGGTGACCCATGCTAGGGGATGTGGAGGAAGCCATGGTGGCGGCTCCCCAACACCGCTTAGCTGTTTCCCGAAGCTGCTTCCTGAGCAAAGCCGCCCTGTGGCCCATTGCCAGTGTTGCGATATGATTCACTGCCCATCTTTCAGCCACTGCAGATGGAGCTGGACAGCACCACCTTTTCTCAATCAGTTGGGCCAGCCTTAGCACATGTTCTGGTTCTGCAGGGCAGCAGGCAAAGGACCTGGCAGCTCGGCGCACAGCGCAAGAAGCCAGAGCCCCACCTCCATGCATCCTCTTGCCCCACCCCCGTGTTCCCCCCCCCCCCAGGGTTCCCTGCCAGACCAGCCTTCAGCCCCACACAAGCCTCCCTCTGACGAGGCCCTCTCCCCTGGCCTGGCTGTTCGCACAGGACGGCCAGGGAAATCCTAAGAGGGCTGCCTCTCCTTGAGTCATCCCCATTTGCTGAACATGTTTCCCTCCATGGGATATTTGACTCGTTTCCTTAGCAACAACACTCATTCCAGCCAGCACTGCAACACACCTGTCCTTTGCTCATTTCCTTCCCAGTGACGAAGAGGACGAGAGGCTGGCAGTGGGAGGAAGCACAGTTAAGGCTGTTGGTCCCTTTGTTTGGGACTACCGGATTGGAAGGGTGGTGCAGAAGGAGGCGGCCGAACAGTCACAGGCCCCTTGGGCCGAGTGAAGCAGCTCCTCCTGGGGCGTCCGGGAAGGGCAGAAGATGGTTACGTCATTCTTATTGCATTTTTACAGGCAGCAATGGGGAGAGGTCTTGGTGGAATGCGGTCTGTGCCCAAATAATTTGGCTAGCTTTGGGTAGTAAGCCTTTGGGGGGGGGGGTCACCGTTTGATGCTCTGCCTCAGGCAGCAAAATGCCTTGGCCAGGTCCACATAATTGGCAGGCCAGAAGCGATGGGGAGATTGCTGCCTTTCAGCCTGGTGCAGCAGATGCGCCTCAGAGGCCCAATTCCCCCCAGGGAGGCAAAGCCGTCTTTGGGCAGCTCCAATGCAGACTGCAGTGGGAGCCAAAGGATGGAATTGTTATTGTCATTGTTACTGTTAGTAATAATTTCATTTCCATACTGCCCATAGCTGACGCTGTCTAGGCAATTCACAAGCAAGTATAAAAACAACACCCTGCTTTGCAATCTATATCTCTATCCAACAAAGAACATCAACATGTCCCGGAGAAGAATTCTCACCCAGCCGTCTCCCTGGCAAGCAGGTCTTTTTAATGAAAGACCACCGTGGGCCCCCACATGGTGTTTGAAATAATACCCCCTGCACAAGGGAAGCACAAGGTGCTTGTTTATCCACTGCAGTTTTTATTCCGCACCTGAGAGGAGTCCACCATGATGCTCCATAGAGGGACACTTTAGGGGAGGCGGTTCAGCACTTTGGACAGCTCCCTTCAAGCTCCAAGTCAACCCTCAGGTAGGAACCACCAACGTCCCCCGCCAAGATGCAGGTTCACCACTCCCGCGAGAACTAGTCCGAACTCTCATGCAACTCGGGGAGACCAAGCAGCTATGGCTCCTCTCACTCGTTGCCTTCCCCATCCCCGTGGCTTGAACCCTCCCCAGACGTTCCGCTCAGGACACATGCAGGGTTGCCTTCCATGTCAGAAAGGGCAGGGGGAGGGACCGAAAGCAGCCTTCAGGCAGAGCTGTGGGTGCCACACAGCCATGTGGCAAGACTCGCAGAGGCAGGCGTCCCGTGCCCGGGACAGCCCATGGCCCCTGCAGGAGTGCCGGTGGGCTGCATTCAGCTCAGTGGCCACGTGCTGGGCATTGCCTGCCCAAGGACCTCGCCGTGGCCGTGGTGATGAGGCAGGGGAAGAAATAAAGAAGTGACTGCCGAAGAGCGGTCCGGAAGAGCCGCTGTGGCTAATACAGTGACGCTTGTCCAGGTGGATTCATGGTCCCGGTCGCGCAAGTTTGCAATATACCCCAAGCGGCTGTCAGAGGCATTGATTACCTCCCAGCTCTGGCAAAGGCGATGCAGTGCTTAATTTGATTCCACTGTTTCAGCATCCCCATCTGTGTTTTTTTTTTTTTTTTAATTAAGTGATGCACACACAAGTAAGATTGTGCAAGCCCCCTCATCAGCATCAGCTTCAGGACGGAGCTAAAATATATACAGACACACACACTCCAGATTTGGTTAATACAGGATGGGGAGGCCAGGAAAGTCATCCTCAGGATCTGCAACAAAGTGTTTCATCACCTGTTCTTGCTGCAGATCAAGCTCCTGTTCAAGGCAGAGAGAAAGCGGAAAGTCGCTGGCCCTGCTTTAAAGTCTCAGAAGTGCTTTGCAGAGCATCTTTAGGCAGAGAAAAGCCCTGCCTCTCCCAGCCTTCCCCAGCTCGTCGTGTTGGGTCTTGCCCTGTGTGCCCTGGCATGGGGTTTGCCTTTAGATGATGATTCTGTCCCTTCTTCCTTAGGGGTGAGCCTCACTGAAATCGATGGAAGTAGAGATACTCTGTTCCGAAGTATTGATGCTAACATGTACAAGAGCCAGTGGGGCAGCCCTGTGATATTCCCATGGTGTCCCTGGGCAACCGAAGCGAAGAAAAAACTAAGATGAGGCAAGTATCTGAAATGCAAATGATGAACAAAAAGAGAAAATGGTCCTTTCTTAACCTGAGAAGGGTGCCTCCATCGCTGCTACTCCCTGCCAACTGACCTTGATGAAGGTGACCAGGGGTTTCTGGTAACAGGTCAGGCAGAGATGAGGTTAAATTAGGACCTTCTTGTGTGTATATCACCCTCACCCACTCACGCAACCCCCCTGAGGCTTCTAAAACTTCCTCGGAAATCCCAGTTCATTTGTGGTGAGGGGCTTCCCCCAGGCCAGAGACTGGAAGAAGCAAGAGCCACAGCAGGGCGGTGTGGGCACATGGCTTGGTCTTCCTCAGCACCATCCACCCCAGGGTTACTCAGCAGGAGGTCGCTCTGGGTTCAGTGGAACCGACTCTTAAGGGAGGTGGCTCCCAGGTTTGAGGCCTCCCACCTCAGCAGTGTCCTCACTAGGCAAATGGATGCCATTTTTATTAGCCACAATGCCCCCCCGATGTAGTGCTATTCCCAGGGCATTGTGGGAAATAAAAATGGTGGCCCTTGGTGGAAGCATTGCCAGCTGTAACAGACTCTTAATGGAGCCCGTTCTCTATGAATTTATTTAGGGTTGTGATGGTGAAGAGGAAGTAAAGCAGATCAGCTCTGCTTTGGCTTGCAGGCATCAATACTATCAAAATATTTAAGTTATCCATAAGTCAGCACCTTGGAAAAGCACTTAGGAAATACTAAGCTAGATCAGCTTCATTTTTTCCAAAATTTAGTTTCCTCGTGGCCCACAGACAGCATTTTCCTGGCAACGACACAGATTGGTGGATCATTGAGTAGGTTTTTGAGTTCATGACTTGCTTCACTTTTGGGGTCAGGTCAGGTCATGGTGTCCTTTCCGAATCAAAGTACAAGAGCATGTACCAGGTTAGAACCCAGAATGAATTAAGTGAACTCCTAGCTCCCTGCGCCTTTCAAAATCGGCTTCTCCACACACAGGGTTTATTCCACTGCTTTAACTGAGACTTCCTCTCAACTTTCACTGCAGGAAGAAAAGTGCATCCTTTACACAGAATTCCTCTGGGAGTGGGAAGGATATTTCTCTGCCATTCTATATATTCTGTGAACCAGGCCCAAGATGGCAGGAGAACAGAATCGGGACTCCATGCAAGGCTTTTGTTCCTGTTTGAATTTTCATAACTTACTTATTTTTTTATTTATATCCTGCCTTTTTCCTACGAAGGGCTCAAGGCAGCTTACATCATTCTCCTCCTCCATCTTATCCCCACAACAACAACCCTGTGAGGTAGGTTGGGTTGAGAGTCTGTGACTGGCCCACAGTCACCCAGTTGGCTCCATGGCCGAGCGGGGACTCGAACCCGGATCCTCTGAGTCCCACTCCCATGCTCAAACCACTACACCACACTGGCTGTCCAGTGGCCTTCCTGGCTCCAAACATGCCATAAAAATGACTGGGAAACATGGCCCAGGAAGCAGGGGGAAGGGTCGGAAAAGGTTCTGCAAAATGCATGAGTGAAGGATTATGGGTGCACAATGCACGCTTTGTACAGCAAAGTCCATCGTCCTTGGTTTGGGGCTGCAGCACACCTGGAGCTGCCTTCTGCAGGGACATAATGTGGGGAGAGGGAACGGCTGGGAAATTCACCACCACTTTCTCTCCCGTTTCAGCTGTGCGGCAACCAGGTCGCTCTTCACCAGCTTGCCTTTGACGGCCAAAATAAGGTCTTAAAACCTGGCTTGAGAGCACTCGGGGAGCTTGTGAGGGGAGACACTTCTATAGCCTGCTTCACACATGACGACAACCCTGGGTTGCCACGTGTAAACCCTGTATAAAGTCTGGATTGTTGTGGCTGAAGCGGGGCAAGCAAGTGTGTTGGTTCTCAACATTGGATCACTTTCACCAGGTGGAAGGAAAAACTTCAGGGATGCCCCTGGGCTGTTGATCCTGACTTGCCACTGCGTATTCCAAGTTGCTAGGGACAGGCAACTCTGAGCAGGTATGCCGTGATCAAAGCGTCAGCATGCCCCTGGATCCCAGTGGTTGCAGACCGTGAAGCATGCCTGCGTGTGCAAGCCCAGAGAAGCTGCTGTTACAATCCTGTCCTGCGTACAAATTCCCAGGGGCAGATGGTTTGCCACTGTGGACAGAACAGTGGATTAGCTGGACCTTGGTCGGATGCAGCAGGAACTCTTCCGTGTTCCAACTGAGAGAGAGAAATTGGAAACCAAAGTTGGAAACACGATGAAGAAGCAATTCTATGCCTGATCATTCTGGGAGAAAACTCACTTCTTAATGAGTTCAGAGATAAGGACTTCAAAAAATAGGAGCTGTAAAAAATAGAGAGACTCTGCCCAAATCCAGAATTACAATACTTTCAGCACTGAATTTAGAATTCTGGTCCTTTCAGATCTGTTTTTGTGTGGGCTGCACAGAATCTGCCTAAATGAATTTTGGGCTTGCTTATTATGCCACTGATATATATCCCTTGGCCTGGAAAGGAGTTTGCAAGTTGCATCTTGCACAACACAAGGCTTCTCCTTCCCCTGCTACATATGGCGGCAGAGGCAGCGCTAAATGCCTAAAAAGATCCAGAGCTCCGGCTGGAACACGCACTTGCATATCCCCATTTCTATGCATTCTGAAGTCTCTGTGTATGTGCCCATTTGAACGGCCCCATTCCGCAATGTTTGTCAAAGGAAGACAGGGACAGGGGAGGCGAGCATTTGAGTTCAAGGTAAAAAAAGTAAAACTAAGAAGCTAAGGCAGACAGATTCACGGGGGCTGCAGGAGGTGAAACAGAGGCAAAAATCAGACCATCCGGTGGACCGGCTGCAACAGAAATCTTCAGGGCCTCTGTCCCTTTATTGTGGCAGGAGCCTACGGGTAGCGAGGTGGTGGGGCAAAGGGGCTCCAAGAGATTGCTGCTCCAAATGAGAGATTTGGGGAGCAACCCTAGTGAGCCACACCCTAAAAGCAGGAGGACTCAATGGCGCACGAAGCAGATTTTCTCCTTTCTAGCAGCCCTCTGGATGGATTTGCTAGGTGCTGGATTCCAGACAATTCCCCTGGGACAGCCAAAGCAATCCTGACTCAGAGAACCAGCCTGTCCTTTCAGGCTTTCTAAAAGGCCATATTCTCCCTTCTGAGCCTTTCCGTACCCCGAGGTCTTCTGGGCAGGTCCTTCTCTCAGTCCCACCACCTTCACATTAATGCTTAGTGGGAATGCCAGGAATGGCCTCCTCGTTGGTTGCCCCGAGGCTCTTGAAATCCCTCTCCTGGGAGGTTCAATGGGTACCTAGCTAGGCTAATACTTTTCTGTCCCAGCAGGGCTTAGGGGATTGTCTGCTCTCATGAGACTGCTTTAGACAAGCTCTGTTCTATATATCTGTAGTGTTTTAATTTGGGAATTTCTGTAATTTTATTATTCTACTAATTTCATTATAATTTAAACATTTGAATATTTCTGTCTACAAACTTCCTTGAATCTCAATTCTGGGAACAGGCAGAAAACAACAACAACCATGTTGCCTACACCAACTGCTGGTTCGGACAAATTTTGGGAGGGCAGGACAGAATGAGACAAAGGTAAAGAAATTGTACCAACCACATGCTCAGCTACACATTGAAACAGAAAGAAGCAAATTTTCTGACGCTCCACTGGATCCGATCAGGCATGTACCTTTTGCCAAAACAAAGCACTAGCCATCTAGCACTCCAGAACCTTGTTCTGCCAAGAGGCAGTGATGATTTGAGTTATCAGCTGGCCAACAAATGGTGAATGGATGCTCCCTAGAAGCTGCAATCTGGAGTGTTCTCACACATGGGATGGTATCTGGGTCCTGGATAGTCATTCTCCCTGCCTTATATGAAGAACAAGCAAGGTTCTTTGGCACAAATGAAGAACTGAAGACCCCAGACAAAATAAAAGTGGCATAGAAAGTACGAAGCTAGTCACTGCATAAACCAGGAGTGGGGAGCATATGGCCTTCCAGGTGGGGTGCCCAAAAGCTCCCATCGGCTGTAGCCAGCGCAGCTAATGATGAGTGGTGGTGGTGATGGGAGCTGTAGGCAAAACATCTGGAGGGCCTCACGTTCGTTTGTTTGTTTGTTCATTTATTTATTTATTTATTTGGCGTTTTTATATGCCATCCCAGTCGCATAAGCCTCGGGATGGCTTCCAACATTGAAAATATACAATCAATCAATCAATCGCACATATAAATATATAAAATACAAAAAGGGCGACTTATTTTATATTGTTACTTATTTTATTTTATATTGTTACTTATTCTATATTGTTATTTTTTATATTGTTATTTTTTTGTATTTTAACTTTATGTTGTGAGCCGCCCTGAGGCTTCGGCGAATGGGGCGGCATAGAAATGTTTTAATTAATAAATAAATAAAATCTGGAATTCATCCTGGCTATAAAAGTAAAAACCAATAAATAACATTAATGATTATTAAAATATTGTTTGAATAAAAAGGTCTTGGCCTGGCGCCGAAAAACAAAAAACGACAGTGCCAGGCGGACCTCTCTGGGGAGGGCGTTCCATAGGTGGGGCGCCACCGCAGAGAAGGCCCTCCTCTGGGTACTCACCCTCCTGATACCTTTTACAGGGGGTTCCCGGAGGAGGGATCAAGGGGCGGGAGGGCAAATATGGATGCAGGCGTTCCTTTAGGTATCCTGGTCCCAAGCTGTTAAGGACTTTATAGGTGATAACCAGCACCTTGAATTGAGCCTGGACTTCGATGGGAAGCCAGTGAAGCTGGCAGAGGACTGGGGTTATATGAGAATAATGCCCAGTCCCCGTCAGCAACCTGGCTGCTCTAATTTGCACCATCTGAAGTATCCGGACTGTCTTCAAGGGCAGCCCCACGTAGAGCGTGTTACAGAAGTCTAATCAGGAAGTTGCCAACCCCGGTATAAAGTGTTCCATCCCTTGAGAACATAACCCTCGCTGGCTTTGCCCAGACCAAGTCTTAATTTCTGTTTTCAGCAGGGGCCAGCCAGCCAAGAAAGTCAAAGGCAAGGCACAGAGAACACGGCTTTCCCTGGATATCATCCACAGCCATATCCAGTGTTTGGAAGGATACAGCTTCTCAGCTGTCATGGGATGGCTTATAGCCACTGAGAGATCTAGTCTTTCTCCATTCATCCAATCCTGTATAAAGAGTCATTCAAGCTGATAAGCATCCACACATCTTGTGGCAGTGAATTCCATCAGATAATTATAGACTTCTATTCATCAGTGCTTAGTCTATTACCAATTATCCTCACGGGGTGGCCTTGAATTCTAGCATTATGAGGGTATAGGGGAGTCCTAAAGTGGTCAATTCCTCTTGTGAATTAAGGCAAGGACAGTCTTTTTCTCCATTTGACAGAGAAATACATTTACTTATCCTGCCTCAGAACAAGACACTAAATAATGATCTAAGCACTCTTAGATTTTTATTTTTATTTTGCAATCAAGCCCATGTCAGGCTGAACGCCACCTTGTTGCTTGGAGAATTTAGTTCCTTCTGGGATTTTTCTTTCTCCAAAGAGCAGCATCCTACTCACTTGCATTTTCACTGGGAAGTGGGAAATGTAACTTGCAAATCCCGTATCATCAAAGTCACTCTGCCATGTGCATACATAACACAGACCTTGAGGAAACGCATATCCATATGTATTGGGCGGCTCCATTAGAATATATGAGCAATATGCCAAACTCCCTGGCGTTTTCCTGAGTTCACACTGCTGCCTCCTTGCTTCTCCCTGTTCTGATGACAGTCCTTTAGGCCCTGGGTTTGCTAATAGGAGGAATAATAGAAAACTTCTTTCTTAAAAAATTTTGGCCCATAACCTGAAATGGCTAAACCTCACTGAATACCCTCGTTGGTGCAAGTCGGTTAACATAGCGGCTGCCTCTCAACGCTCCATTTTTTAAGGCTGGATTTTTAATATGAAGTGGGATATAATTGCTTTATTAAAGAAAAATAGAAAATCCATTTCTGTGACATCCTCAGCTGCACAGAATTGCTTTTGTAGCCCTGTTGTCTGGGTCAGATAGAAAAGGCACGGCTAATTAAATCCTATTTTTGAAAGCTTGTTTTAGGACAATTGCGAATGTTGGCAATTGCGCGTTGCTAGTTTTCAAAGCACGGGGCTCTCTTTTAAGCATCCATTTATGCCAGTGGTTTTAAACTGCTGTGAAGTACTTGGAACGGTCACGACGAGGTGAGAAAAGAAACCTACACAAAGGCAGTCCCACGGACAGCGCCGGGGGCCAAAGCAAGCCTGGTTGGGCACTCGCAAGGAGCCTGCATCCCAGCAGGACTGGCGGACAGGACGCCTCCTCCTCCCTGACTGCCAGGCACCAAAGTGCGGGGGGCCACAAGACAGTGCGCAGGGGTACAAGGACCATGCAGCGAGGACCTTGAGGAGGCAGCCTGACCGAGCATCATTTGCTCAAATGCCCCCCAAAACCCGGAGCCGGCCCTGAATGTGGGTCTCACGCTTTGCACCTGGCCGCATGCATCTGCCTGTTTCTGTCTCTACTGGAATTGAGCGGCTACTCTATGTTGTAAGCCGCCCCGAGGCTTCGGCGAATGGGGCGGCATAAAAATGTTTTAATAAATAAATAAATAATAAATAAATTGCTTTGGCTTTGTCTAAAAAACCGGACATGGATAACTAGCAGCTCAGAAAGACCTTTCTGCCCGTTTTTCACTGGAAAAGGTGTTCTGTTTTCCAATTCTTCATTAAATAAAAATCAAACCATGTGATTCCCCCTCCTTTGCCTTATCAGGGTTTTTTTAAACTTTGGTTGCCATGACAATTGGATGCAACTTGGCATTGCCATGGCAACCGCTGCCTCTGTTTCAATTCACCATCTGACAGGGCTCCTCTCCCTCCCTTTCTCCCTCGTTCTCCAGAGCTGTCAAAAAGATGGACCCACCATCAAACCTACTCTCAAAGAAAGCTTCAAATCTAATGAATGAAAGGCAAAAGTAACAGCACTGTGTGAGAATGACAGAAACACTGCAATATGCTAGAGACAAATGGTCCGAGATAGTTTTTTTGTTTTGTTTTGCTTTGTTTTACCAGCATGAATCTTAAAAATCACATCGCAAGTTGCATACCAATGCCAATTAAGGATTGTTATTGTATTCATGTGCTGCAGAAAGATGCTGTGCATTGACACATTCTGTAAAAACTTAGGACTTAACCACCAGGAAGTTCCCTGGCACATGCCCCGAATGGGCAGTGCACCAGAGAGCAGGCGTGACACGGGAAATTCAAGGGTACTATATTTCTTCCATAATCAAATGGATGGTCCAGCTTGAAGGCTACAGGGAGACCTCTGATGAGTCAGGAGCTCTCATCTAACCTCCTTGCCTGAGGAAAAAGGAGAAAGGATTTGTATACACACACACGAACACACTTCTTGGTGGGAACGCGAGGTATACATGGCATGAAACACTAGTGATGTTGGTTCTAGCAAGAGATGATCACAGAGGAACTGTTCAGAAAGTATTATGAGGAAGAGAAACTTCTGTGGGGAATTGGCAGCCTTTGGAGAGGTAATGGAACAAAACTGGTCCAAATTATGTTGTTGAACAGCAAGCCAGCTTCTCCTTCCAAGCCTGGCTGGAATCTTCTCAGGGCCAAGTCAGTCTTCACACATGAATCTCCTCCTTTTCACAGGCCTTGTCCTACTCTAATGCATGGCAGTACCCACATGGTGCCACAATAAATCTGACTGGTCCATGGGATGCTCCAGAAGATGAGCTGATGCCTTGCTGCACCACCTGAGACTCCATGGGGTAGTGGCAAATTTTCAGGCACAGCTCTTCATCCTAACAGAGTTGTCATCGTGCTTCCAAGGAAAACCCAAAAACACAGGCAGCTGCCTTGTTCCATATGAACTGATCAAGTCTAGCACTTTCCATCTCCACCAAAATCAGTTTTTTATACAGTTATTGGCCATCATTTCCCATTTAACACCAACCCACCACTCCCCAAATACTTTGCATTGCAACCGGGATAGCTCACAGCAATATATTGTTGCTGAGAAAAGTCATTTTCTGACTCAGCTAGTGTAAGCTGAGGAGGAACAGGAGGTCTGAAGGTGGAGGGGGGGGGGCTGCATCTTGAAAGCCAAAAAGCATGGGCCAGCTTCCCCCCAGCCATGGCTCCCACTACACCACCGCCGATCCTCCCCTGCATCAGCGACCCACTTGGCTACATCACACCCGGTTAAGAGTCTTGAATGGGCAATGCACTTCCACAATCATTTCTCTAAGCAACACTTCTGCATCCAAACTAGTGATTAACTGCTGTCGGAGGAGGCACCAAGGCTCCAATCATACACGGGTTTAGACAGCAAAAAGTCCTACGACACCCAGGCTGGCAGGGGAATGCTGGGAATGGTAGGAATTTTCCTGCTTGCGCATGCATGCAATGGGAAGGGTAAATTTCTAATCAAGCATGATGGAGACGCTTCCTCCCAGGTCCCACAAGCAGCCCTTCTGGACGTTCCATACATGAGGCTGGGTTCATTGCACAATGACCAGCCATTGCCTTGAATGGGAGACCTGTGCAGCAGAGGTGTGACAGAGCCAGTAGATAATGCCCAGGCACACCACAGGGCATCGAGACGGAGGACCAGCAGGTGGCTTCCGTAGCAACCTACGGGCATTCTCTGCTGTGCCTATGGGGGGGAATGGATCATGCCCTTCCTTTTTCCCCCAGAGAACATGGAGGTTGTCAGGATCTGAATCATATGACGCTGGGATCCATACAGCTGAATCAGCATTTTTCTGCCTCCAGCGGCCCTCATGGACCAGGTTCAGACAACACGACAAACCATGGTGGCATTTCACCGTGGCTGATGTTTTCCTAACCCTGTAGTGGGTAAGTCACCATGGTCAGTTTGGTCTTTAGGAACCATGATAAGAAACAGCCATTTGCTCTATGGTTGCTCCATGCCACCATGGTTTGCCATGTTGTCCGAACTCGGAGAGTTCTTTCTCGGTCCTGGTAGGCAACTGCCCCAGCTGGGGAGATCATTCTTCTGACATGGTTCCTGGGGACCGAGGGACGCCAAGGACATGCCACGCCCTTTGGTGCATGCAGAGCTGGGGTGGAGCCATAACGGAGGCAGGTCAGTGTCTGTGGAATGGCCATGCCTTCTCTTCACACACAGCAAGACCCTCCTTCCCATACCTGGCTGAAGGGGTACGACAGCAGAACAAGATTCTAGATTGGACACCTGCAGCAACACCTTCTAAATTGCCACCTACAGCAACGACTCTTGCACCTCTCTCCTCTTTAAATATATTTCCCAGAGTCCCCTGGAAAGAGTGGCCACTTCAGCAGCCTCTCTAGCCATCCAGCCCCTATCATTCTTCTGTGTCTAGTAACAGATATGCAGACCAATGAGGAAGAAGCAGGTGCTATAAGGAGGGAGCGATGCAGCTTGGGACTGAATTTCAGGCACAGTGGCTGATGGGATACATGCCAACAATGGGAGGACTGAGCTGGGAGGATGGAAACCACAACAACATAGAAACCATTTGATCTTCTGTCTGGTCGCTCATGGTAAAAAAAATTGCAAATCGTAGTGACCACACAGGGTCGCTTGCCATGTTGCATGAACTGGGTCATTGTTATTTTGTTGGGTTCACTTACATAATCTCTCCAGAGGAACTCTGAAGGATTTGGCCTATCAGTGCATACCGCATAATCTTGGCAAGAGTCAACCTTGTCAATACATAATTCGCTCAAGTATCCGGAGTTCTCCGTGTGGCCTTTATCAGGCCAGAACATTTGTTTTTGGTCTCCTGTTGCGGTCAAATATGATTAATAGAAGCTGAATCGAGCAGATATTGATGGGTTGTCCTTCCCTTCTTGCAGCCTAACCAAATTGTAACTTTCCAAGTCACCATGAGAATGAAATCAAAGTGGAAAGGCTGCTGCTGAGCTGATAAGGAACAACAACGGAGAAAACAGAAGGGTGAAGGTCTCTGGGCTTGGATCCGATTAATACTCCGCGACAATGTATTACTTTTTTTAAAAACTAAGATGCTTTCATAGCAATAGAAGAAATTAATGTAACTTGTTCCACAAGAGCAGCAAAAAGAGCAACCGACCTGTATGTTGCTAAATCTGGCTTTCGGACTCAAAATGCCCAGGGATCGGTTTGCTCCCCAGGAAACAAACAAAAGCAAAAAACAACAACCCCACACCATTGTCTCGTATTTCCAACCCGTGTATCACCCTCTATTTACACTGGGAAGCAAAACAGCCTAGGCTGCCGGTATAATTACACATTTACCCAGCAGAGATGCAGAACTGAATCACCACCTTCTAGTTATTTTTATCCTGATTACCTAGTCAACTGGATTTAGATGAAGCAACCCAACCCTTTCTCCACCACTGTGGTCCCCAGTTGATTTCCTTCTAGGTCATCCACATAAGGACTTGTTTGTGCTATTGGCAGAAGGAAGTGGCAAAGCTTTTGCTAGATTACCCAACCCGAGGCTGCAAATGGCAGGTCAGTGCGCCACACCACCACCACCACCCCCATCCCTGCCCGTAAAAAGCTTCTGACAAGGCAGCAAATGAGCCTGTCATGACGAAGGGCCTGCCCTCGTCTTCTCCCTGACATGTATTCCTAGCTAATAACATGTTGGGCCATTCGTGCCAGAAAATAGCTCACCAAAATGTATTTTGTAAGCCCTCCAAAGACTGTGGTATTGGACGGCCTATAAAAACTTTAAATGAATGAATAAATAAAATGTTTTATGATCTGTACATAGTTCGCCAAAAACTTTGCCATTCGCTTTTGCTGATTGCAGAAAGTCGCCTTCGTAAAATGAGTACCATTTAAAATAGCAGACGCCTTCCAGACTGAAGCTCCGTCTGGGATCAGAATTCCACTTCTACATATAAGTTTGATTTGAGCAATTGGGATGAGGCGGAGGTTCAAATTTCTTGCATGCCTCAAGCGGCACACGATTTGTTGAGAGGTGGTTCAAAGATAGTAAAACTGATTGTCCCAATGTACAATTACAAAAGAGAAAATAAGTAGGCATCGCTACGTTATCCGATAATAGTATGCAATTATAGTGCCCCTTCATTAGAAGAACATTGGTAAAGTTAGCGCTGTCCTAAGGCGTTCCATTTCCTGCTTTGGCGGGGTGACGTGATGGATGAGCAGGGTGCACCGCGCACGCCAGCAAGAGAAGACCCCTTGATGGCAGGGTGTTGGAAGGGCCCTGCTCTTTTGTTCACTTGCAGGGGGATGAGTCGGGAAGGCCGTTTGACTGCCGTGGCCCCGGGCAGCAAACGATGCCAAGGGCTTGGCCACCCCCTGTGATGTGCCATGACATAATGCGAGAGCACGATTCTAGATCCAGTGCAACCCCCCATGATGGCAGATCTTGCCCCCTCTTTAAATCTCTCCCCACTCCAACCCCAGAGCAAGTGAGCCATCCTGGGCAGTCATCAGATTTGGCTACTTCACGTTACTGGCTGGACTGAGAGCCAGTGTGGTGTTGTGGTTAAGAGCACAGGACTGGGACTCAGGCGACCGGGTTCGAGTCCCCACTCAGCCATGGGGCCCACTGGGTCACAGACTCTCAGCCCAACCTACCTCACAGGGTTGTTGCTGTTGTGACCATCAGATTGAGAAGAGGAGGAGGAGAACGATGCATGCTGCCTGGAGTTCCTTGTAAGGAAGAAGGTGGGATATAAATATAATAAACAAACAAACAAATAAAATACCTAGTCAGCTGGCGTCAAGGACCAATCACAGCCCAACAAGCTCTATAAAGCCCCAGCCTCAGACTTTCTGCTAAGCTTGGACAATTCCCCTCTTGCTTAGTCAAGCTGCTGGGCCCACCCTGCAGACTTCCGGACCCTCGAGCCCTCCCTGCCCTTTCTTTGCTAGCTTTGCCCCTGATCTGCCCTGGGCCAAGAGCACCCGGCTTCTAGTTCCTTGCATGGCCAGCCAGTACCACCAGCAGACCCGGTCACCTGTTCCCTTTCCTTGCCCACTCCCTCTGGACTCCCTCAGTCTGCGACTGACCAATAAGCAATAGAGCAACTGCAGAATTGGTCAGAAGCTGCCAACTAATAAAAGCCAGGGGATTCTTGAAGGTTTCCTGGTTCATGAGCTCCCTGTAAAAGAGGGGGTGGATACCTGCCCCATGAATGTACATGACGAGGCAGAAATTAGAGCTCCGTCCCTTTTAATTGAGACACGGTGTGACATTTGAGCAGAGAATGAAGGGTTCTGTGGACAAGAGGCGTAAGGCGGCCAGACTCTCCTAGTTCATTAGGGATTCTTAGGGGGTGCCTGACAAACCACTTCCTCTCACTGCTTAATTCTAAGTTTTGAAATATCAGCAGAGACGTTTTAATGCTTCAGCTGGTTTGTGGAAATGACGCTTTCCGCAGGGGTCATCTTCGGTCAGGTAAAGCAGACGGAGTGTTGGAACCCGACCAAATAAATCCTTGCTGACCATAAAGCTTACTGGATGATTTGCACCCAGAGACCACGGAGATGTATCAACATCACTCATCTTGGCTCCTCTCAGACTAATGTCAGCACCAGCCCACCAGCAGCTGGGAGGAAAAGCAGACCATCCGGGGCCAAGAGGAAAGGAATACAGGAATCCTCTAAGGTGCATGGGGCTTCTTACGTCCCATATCTGCATCCCACCCTTTTTCCTTTCAAGAAACTCAAGGCAACTTGCATCCTCCTCCTCCTCGCAATCTTACCCTCACGACAACAATCCTGTGAGGCAGACTGGGCTAAGAGTCAGTTCTCTATCTTTATTGGGCGGATGGCTTAGAGCCACCATCACATGTTCAGCACTGCAGTGTGGCAGACTCTTCTCGCTGTTGCATTTTTAGCTTTCCAGTCTTCCCATGTCCTGAGCTGCAGTTCCACCAGTTGAGCTCAAGTAGTTTGACCTGGAGAACCGCAACCGCATGTCTTCAGTCCGGGTGTGACAGCCCATAATCTCAGCCTGCCCCCAAGCCACAGGGTGAAGTGTTTATCACTCGACATCTCATGTTCTGCACGTGTGTGCAAGCATCTCCAGCTCTGGCTCTTGGTTAGCAGGGATGGGAAAGTCTTGCAGGAGAAGAGCTAGGGGACAGTGGAAGTAGGTCGGAGCACAATAGAAGACACTGGCCATGTGTGTCTGCTGCAGAGGTTGTCCAACCGTGAGGCCAGATGTGTAGGGGAGTGGATTTTGGGTGCCACTGAGAGTGGCAACCAAGCACAGCTCATCCACGGGGCGCCACCCATGAGAAATCTCTGCTGGATCTCTCAGAGGTACCATATGCCAGAAGACATTTATTAAGAGGCATCATTTGGATCTCCTGCCTTGTGCAACTTAATGTCTTGAGCTGACCATGGTACACAGCTTCTGGCGTGGTGTTATTGGGAAGAATTAGAATAATAGCTTTCAGTACTTACCAGAAGGTAAAGAAAATGGATTGCTATTAATAAAACGGAGAAGTAACAAATCCCTCCAATAATGTACAAACTGAAGATGACTAATACCTTGGCAATTCTTGGCAATGAAACACATTAAGCTAATAAATGGTAGACACCCAAAAAGAGCTGCATGGATGATTCTTTTTGGCAAGAGAATGCCTTCTGCATATGTCTGCTGAGACACTTCATGGAGCCAGGACACAGAGACAAGCAGCCTTTTGGAAGGAAAAGTGGATCCTTGATTTCACCTACATCCCGGGGAGCAGCTTTGGCTATATTGCACCATCTTAGAAATGACTCCTGTTCATGATGACTTCTTTATCCTCAGAAGAGCCCACTCCCGCTGGCAGGACATTCTGGGGGTACAATCATGGTGCAGGAAAGAAATTCCAGCCACTGGGGCTACTTTTCTTTTTTTGAAGTTTCACTTGGACCATGAAACTTCATTTCCACACACAGACACGCACTAAGAAAATAAGCAGAGTCTGGCTGGATGAGGCCAAGGGTCCAATGACTCAAGGTTGGTGTTCCACCAGTTCCCCACCAGGAGGCTCACAGTCTGCACCCAAAGGCAAAATCTTTCCTATTGTTTTCCCTCTCCCTTGACCTCCCACCATTGGGAAATCTGTGGGGCACTGCCTCTCAACACATTTCATTTAACTATCCTGGCTAAAGACACTGATAATTTTGTTTCCAGGGCATTCGAGTGTTAAACTGTCAGATTAATCAGGAAGACTGTCCAGGAATGCTTGGAACAAGACTTGTTTCTTTCGTGAAGTTTACTTTGATGGTGACAGACATTCTGGACCTGCGTGTGATGATCTTCAATAGGAACCTTCAAGGCTATGATTCAGAGAAGCGCAAAGGATCTGAGAACAATGACATGTATAAGGATGCATTCATTAAGCCACCAGTTTTAACCGTTAAGTTCACTGGCTTCTTTGCAACAGACGTGAATGCACAAGACCCGGCAATACAACAAGGGACTCATTATTTTCAGCTGACCGTTGTGGCCTGCTAAAGCCTGAAGGCACCTGAGGGACTTAGTGCTGGCCCAGGCCCTGCCACTGGCTCTTCTTCCGTGGGAGGATGTCACCTGCATGGCGAAGCGGGGAATGTAGCCTTCCTGACAAGAAGGGAACTTGGACCAAAGTGGCCCTTCGCTCTTGCTCAGGCCCTTTCAGTGCAATGGAGCTCCTGTGGGAGACCGAAATCTGCAATGCAAGTTGCTAGTTCAGTGCACAGCTATAAGGAGATACTTTGCTTCGGTACTATGCTGCATGCTCTGAGAAAGCCACCGCTTCCTGCAAAAACCGTGCCTGGACAGGCAGATTGTCAGTTCATGCTGGCAGTGGCATCCGCCAAGGGAGAAGACTCATTCTCTTGGAGGCCACACAGAGAGGGGGTGAGGGCTAGCCAAAGCGGTGGTGTGGGCTGCCGCTTGGCCATTCCAGACATATTCAGCTGCCCCCTACCACGGTTCTTTAATATGCTGCCTGCCCATCAAGGACATGGTGTTCTGCATCTTTTCCTGGGCTGCTGTGTTCTCACATAAAGGCCAGTGTTGCTGCATCGGCAGGCAAAGCTTAGCAAACAAATACATTGACAGCACTCTAACTTGTCGGATCCTATCGTTCTTCCAAGGAATGGACGGGAGTGGCCACGCTGTTCCCAGGTGGGCTGCATGAATGCACCGGCAGTGCGATAGATACAGGGAGAGAGAAGCTCTGCAGGGGTCACTGGAGTATTTTACGGGTCACGGAACAATCCCATGGAAAAGCAGATCAAGTTCCATTAGGGTTCGAAAACTTCGCTGGCTACCACAGCTGTGGATCAAGGGCTACATCGCCATTGGTCGGGGCCACAATGTGGCTGTGGGTGACCACACCTGAAGCCAGGCAGCCGGATGCTCTGAACAAGAGTTCAAAGGTGGGTGAGAATGTGAAGCTGAACCGGGAGACAGCTAAGCACTGTCTTAAGCAGGCTGAAGTGTCTTAAGCACTAGGCAAAAACAGATGGCCAGGATCCTAGCACTCACAGCAGGACTGGCCAATCCAGCTTTCATGTTGCCAGCCAGTTATGGGAGCACAATCTGTTGGCCAAAGAGGGCCCCAAGACCTTGGTCACACAATCGCCAGGTAACTCATTTGGATAACTCCCAGATCAAGAGGTCTGGGGATGGGCTGAGATGGTGGTGCACCCGCTGCCTCCGGAGCAGATGCAGTCCCCAGATACTCAATGCCGCTATACTGACTTTTCTTGCACTTCTCCTGATAAGGCGTGTAGAGCATGAGAAGGCATGTTCTACCAACCACGTTCTGAAAATATGAAGTCCCTCCAGCAAGGCTCTGCAGTTGCTCCAAGATGCAACTCCTGCTTCAGCCTTGTTTCTCCTAATCTTGCCACATGGGCTTTGTGGTGCCTACGTATTATTGGACGGATAGGTTAAAAAGGGTCACCTGAACCTTAAAGCACTCTGTAGAACAACGTATTCCCACTCTTTCCCAATAATGAATCAGGAAATTCTTGGGTGTTCTGTTTTCAGGTCATGAGAAAGTGGCTAAGAGAAGCTGATGCCAGAAAACTGTGTGGGCAAAATGAGAAGGTATGTCATTCTCGTGAGAACAAATGAGCATCTCTCAGCACTTCTGAAAATGTCAGTTTCTGAATTTCTGCACATTTGGGTGTCGCACTTCAGCAGAACCAAGAGACAGGGCTCTGGGTGGGGCTATGAAGGCGAAGGCGCTCCTTACGGCGAAAGGGCTGAAGGCCCCTTTGAGATCTCTGACGGAAAGGAAACAGTGAACCACAGAGCAGGGCGATCAAGCCAGCCCTTGCTCCAAATACTGCCAGGGCCCCCATCCCAGTCATGCTTCAACTGCACCTCTTTTGCTCTCTCCTTTGCGAGTGTGCCTGCTAGTCACTCCCGAAGGAGAAATCAAGACCCGCGCTTGGGAAACCGTTGTGGCAGAGGTGCAACCTGTTTCCCACCATGGACACCGGGTGGTCCAGTCCCTATTGCCAGAGGTGTGCAATGCACCTCTGTTGGCACCGTGGATAGAGGCACACCGCAGCAAGTCCTTCCTGGGCGCCGGCCCCCTTCCCTTAGAAAAACAGAAAGAGAACTTCCTGAGCCAAGGGGCCAGCACAGGCGTGTGGCTCCAGGGGGCCGCACAGAGCCCTGACACCAGACACACACCCTTACTCTAGCCGTTCTTATCTGGAATGTCATTCAGTCACTTCTCAGCTCTCGGTGCATCATCAGTAAGCCAAATCAGAAATCCCACACCGCACATAAATGCACTTTCGCAATGTGGGAAGAGACCCGGCCTTTTAATCCCCCCCCCCCACCCATGTGTACAAAAAGGAGGGTGACACTGTGAAAGGAGAGCAGCTAAGCAAGGGCCAAAGCATCCAGTGGAATTGGCTAAAGAATCCGGAGCATGAAGAGATGCCCAGGAGCTGTCCATGGTACTGGATAAAGAGCAGTCCTTGGAGAGCTGAGCTAGGCCCAGCCCCTCTTGGGCAGCTCAGGGGGCCCCCCTCCCCTGTAGCAGCCCAGGTGGTCCCTGTTGATCAGGATTGCCAAAACAGGAAAACAGCAGCACAAAAGCAGGGAGAACTTGTGGGTGTGGGCGAGCTGGAGGCTGTTAAGGACAACTGCCCTATGCATTTGTGCCCTTGTACCTCAGATTCCCCCCCAAAAAGGGGGGTGGGCCTTGATGAGTATGGGGTGACAAATCAGCTAATGGCGATGCTGTCCATCACCTGGGCAGTGCGTGCTGCCACAGCCTGATTAATTCACAGGTGCCTTCCTTGGATTCCGATCTTGGGGGTCCTGTTTTCCAATTCCTCGCAGTCTTTCAGTAGCGAAAGAAAACCTGGCCTCTTTCTCCAGGTTATAGGGAGTGGAATTGTCTTGCTTCTGCCTTCCCTCAGGTGTCTTGGACTACAACTCCAGCTGCCACCAACCAGTTAGCTCACTGGCCATGCTGGATGGGACAGGTAGGACTTGTAGTCCAACACACCTGGAGGGAGCTAGGTTGGAAAGGATTGCCGCACCAGCAGCATGGCACACACACTTGATCTTGTTTATCACCTGGAAGCCAGGATGGCAACGGAGCTTCTCTACAAGGCAAGCATGGCATGTTGGTGTGAACACTGCATTCATAGGCAGCCTAAAAAGGAATGTTGTGTGTAAAGGAGAAAGGGATGGTTTTTTCCCCAGCAAGGAAGAAAAGAACAGGGTTCTAGTTTGCTGCCCAAAATGTAAGCATAAAGGAGCTGTTTATGCAGAAAGAATCCAAAATGTGTTCTGCCCACATCTCGATTTTAGTGAAATACAAAGCGATCCTTCCAACTAGACCAACTTCCACTGATATAAAAGGATGCCTTCCCTCACCAGCTGAATAGTTCTGTGTGATCTGAAAGCTTGTATGCTTTTGCACAGCACCAAAGCAGATCCAGTGGAAAGCACTGCAGTGGCCCCTTTATGTTGTGTTTGCTGCCAAAGGACCTGTAATGTGTCGATATGTTGTTAGGGCATTTACTGGAGCAGGTAATAAGGGCAAGCCCTAGGAAATTGTTCCAAATTAATGACGGGAGTTCCGAGGCTGCGGGGAGCTTGGCTTTTGGACGGACGACTGGTTAGGCGGGGACCAAGTTCCCCTTTGCTCGGCCGTCCCTCCCCCAGCTGAGCATGCCCTCAGCTGCTGGAGAACTTGTCTTCTCCAGAGTTGGCCCGATCTGTTGCATTCTAGTCCAGAGCCGCTCAGCCAACAAGCGGGGCTTTGGCCACCTGGAAAGGAAAGGGCCGAGCCTGCCTGCTCACTGCAGCCCAGCCGATGCGAGGCGCGGGGGCCAAGTGAAGAGATGACCGCTAAGACAGTGGGAAGACTGCAAAGCAAGGCTAGACAGATGGCGGGGAACAGAGAGGGGGCAGCCTGCGCTCGGCGGTGCTCTCCCCATGTGGCCCAGCCGCAGAACGGAAGGGGGGACAGCGCTTACCTTTGCCCGCTTGGCTGGTCCCGGCAGGACCATTCGTGACCAAGCATGTCACCAGCAGCCGGAAAGGGGCACGGAGGGACGAGCAGAAAGGATATGGCCAGTCGATCAGCTTCTTGGCGTATTTCCTGACAATGTTATCCTCCCCAAAGATGAAGAGGGATCTGTTGACTGTGAAGCAGTTCTGGCGGACAGGGATGGGGTTGTACAGGGCCATCGTCCTGGCCCTCTGGGCTTTGGTCTGCTTGTACGCTCCCGGGGTTCCCCCCGAAGGGGCAGCGGCGCCCTGGCGGGCCCGGTTCTGCTCGGGGGCTGCGTCGCTGGATCCCAGCCTGCCTGCCATCGCCTCGCCAAAGCGAGCCATCCTGGAAGGAAAAGAGAGAGAGGTGATCCAGCGGAGCCCCGCTCCGCCACGGAGCGAGCAGCAGTCGAGGTGTGTGTGCAGGGGCGCGGGGGCGGCGTTCCCAGGAGAGCCCCCCTCGCCTCTCTCTCTCTCTCTCGCGGCGACGCTTCCCAAGCCGACTCTCCGTTCCTCCCTGTGGAAGCAGCGCTTAGCAGCCGGATGGGCGAGCTTCTCCGCGCAAAACGTACGGCATTGTCCAAAACAGGAGCAGTGGTCATGGACCGAGCCCACCAACGGATCAGCCGAGCGAGCGAGCGAAAGGCATGGCGAAATTTTCCGAACAGTCAGTTTTCTCCTAAAAGGAGGCAGCCTGGGGAGGGGGAGCCCGGATTCTGCCCCCTTTTACGTGGAGCTCTCCGCACCGAGGTTGGGCTTTAAATCAGACGCGTTCGCCTCGCCTCCCCCCTGCTTCCTCCTCCTCCTCCTCCTGGCTTTGTTTGGAGGCAAGAACCAAATTCATAATCATAATTAGGGGTCTCCCCCACGCCACCGCCTTCTCTGGACCCCCACAAAGGCTCCCATCTAAAGGCACCCGAGGCGGTTGCCACCATCCGACAGGAAAGGGGCTGCAGTCCCAGCCTGTCTCTCCATCTGCCCATCAGGAAGGGCGAAAAACTGCCATTGGGTGAGCGCGCATGCGAAAGAGGTGGAGAAACAGGTTGCAGCCCACTCCGGTCTAGTTCGAGAGCGAAGTGTTTAACTTCCTCGCAACCGGCTCCATCTTCCTCCTCATGAGGAGACACCTGCGAGCCTTCCACCCCGCCCAAGGACGGGAGGAAGGCGCATCCCTTCCCCACACGTACCTTTCACAAGATACGATTACGCTGGGCACGTGTGTGCATGCGTGCGCCAACAATGGCTTTGACCAAGCCTCTGCACCCCCCGCCCTCGCACACACGCGTGCGCACACTCACACACGTCTGTCTTGAGCAACCAGACTAGTTTTCCAAGGGAGATTCAGGAAGGAGGGGTGGGGTCTACGAAGAACAAAGACATCGCCCTGGAGTCCTGGATGCAACGTAAGATGCTGGGCAGCAAACCTCTCAGCCGCAGCCTGCTAGAGGGCTTTTTTGTCACTGGCCCTGTGGAGAGGCTGGGATTCATTCCCAGGTTTGGATCCGCATTTCCTACTTTCCTCACGAAAGCAGAAATGTGGATCAGGCCTGGGTTAAGACTTGGGATTCGATCAGCTTTGGAACACCCCCAGATCATGTTCTGGAGCACCCAAGAGCCCATCTTGCCCTGAGCTGCCGTTGCCAATATGTGATCCAGAAGTGTGCCCGCCGACCTGTTGGGTTCTCAGTCCTTCTGACTCCCTCTCCCTGGAAACAAACTCTGTCTTCCTCAGGTGGTTGAGCAGAGCCAAGAGCTGGCATGGGATGGAGGGAGCCACTCCTGAAACCAACAGGTCAACACTTACAGGCAAAAAGCCTTTCCAAGTCCCCACACTGGCCCTGTCTGGTCACAACCCCACTTTTCTGACTCCAGAAGGATGCTTCTCTCTGATAAAACATCTTGGAGGAAGGCTGCAATTGCACTCCTCAGAAACAAACATTTGCCAGATCAGTTTGGACAGCAGCAAAATCTGGCCTGGCTGGCGGCTGACAAACCAGGGACTTTCAGTGGCAGATGACTTCCGGACCGTCTGCCTCTTGTCATTTCAACTTTGGGCGCATACTCCGATTCAGCAGACTTTTGCTTTGCGTCTTTAAAGGCTGTGTTTCTCCTGGAGTACCTTCAGCTGCAAAAGGCAGCTGAGAACCGCCACACACAGGTATCTGCACACACAAGGGACCGCAGAAGGGAAAACCCAGGTCTCTGTGCAGTTCTGCCAGGAGTCTGCCTGGCTTGGCACCGGAAGCTTCCTCTTACAGTGGCCACCATATGTCTAGCACACTCTGCCACGCCTGCTGGCCCTGACCAACCTGGGATGAAACAAGCTTGGAAAGGGGGCTGGTTGGCAGTGGAGAGTCCCTGTCATCAGCTCAGAACCTGTTTCAGCTGAAGTGTTAATATGATCATCAGTGCTTTTAGGAAAGCTGCAAACTCCCTTGAAGAGGCTAATTGGAAAAGCTGGTTATATAACATTTAAAAGACCACACAAGCCAATGAAGGCTCAGTGTCTTAGATAAGACTTACTGGGGCTTCCTTTTGCCCCAAACCCCCATTTCCTCTGGAAGCTTTTGCCTTCCCAGTTCCCAGATACAAATGGCTACGCTGGTGGAAGCGCAGGTAGTAAATACTTGTGGGTGAGGAATAATCACCCAAAGAAATATCTTTCCAGCACATTTCCAGAGCTCCGCTCATCTCATATGCATCCCTCAGCATCCAGTACAGCAACCCTGCAAGGTAGACCGTTATGGCCATTCCCATATGGTAGATGAAGGCTGTCCACTTACTCCATGAAGAGTGGCTGGCCTAGTACAGTCAAGTGAGCCATGACTGCGATGGGATTTGCTGGAAAGTTTACAAGCAAAGACAAACTGAGATATCCCAGTTTATCTTGAGCTCTTTGGTGGAAGGACAGGACACACCTGTGAACTATTATACATTTCCAGCTTTGGTTCCACCATCCTGGGTATTCTACACACAATTTCAGACATGGATTAACATTGCCAGGCCATGCAAGCACATTCCCCATAAGACCGAAGAGTAGCCATTCACTTGTATGGACAAAAAGGAGAAGGAACGCTGAGAAAGACTGCCAGGATGGGACCTCCTGTCTGCCCAAGAGGTCCCATCCTGGTTAAACCTGTAACTGGGCAGCTTCAGTTCAGAGAGCAGGTCCCAGGTCAGGCTGAACATGGCATGAAATGCTTGCTGGCTTGTAACATACAGGAGGGCTGGGCAATATGCCAGCCACCTGGGGAAAGCTAATGGGATCAAAGCAGCTGCAGGAGAGGGGCGGGGAGGAGAATATAGGATTTAACCCCTTCCTGCCCTGGCATGGTCCTGAGAAAAATCCCTCCTCAAAAGCTGCTAACTGCAGTCCCCCGGGGAGCCAAGGAGGGAGTCCCAGTGTGAAGAGCAGCATCCAAGAAGGCATTTCCCTCACAACTGCAGCAGAAGAGGAAATGGCTGTATTCCCCCTCCATGCCTGCTGTGGGCATTTTCAAAGCAGTGCCTTAAATGTAGAGACCCCCATAGCTTTCATGTCCAGCTCTGTCCATACAGAGGAGATGCCCCAGTATAACTGGAACAAAAGCGTGGGTGGGGAGGTGGTTATCGCTCCATCCAGCAGGTACATCCTGCTGCTCCAGCACCTGATAGGTGAGAGTAGGGACAGCTGCTCACCTTTTTCACCCCCGTTCTCACACAAGGATCTTGCAGTCAACTCCACTCCGTTTCTCAGAGGGTCAGTAAAACAAGCCATAAGTTTGTTATTCAGAACAGAAGGGTACTTCATGATTAGCAGAATGACTACTTGTCAGGTGCCTGGTCTTACTTGGAAGTAAGTGTGCAGAGCACTGCAGCCTTTGGTGGGTTTATCGTGCGATCAGCTGCGCTGTGATGCACGCTTGAGCGGGAGGAAGTCCCCTTGAACCCCATGGATTTACTTCCCCCAAAGCCAAGGAAAGGATAGTGTTTGGCCAGAGGAAAGTGCTGGAAAACAAAGACTGTGCCTGGTAAACAGGGACGCTGCACAGCCACACAATTACTGGTTGAGTAGCTACACTGCGTGGATTTTTGAAGGACAATGGACTGTATTACACAGCCGCTCAAAACATAATTTTGCATAATAAGCTTGCAAGAATTGCTTGCCTGACATATTAAGCACAGTGGCAAATGAGGGCTAAAACAGGCATTACACCCAAAACCCAAGCATGGAGGGACTTTCGTTAATCTAGAAACACAATCCATGTATCTCTTCCTGTCCTCTAAAGCAACTCAGCCTTCACTGCCCCATATACCTAGAAAGTATTCTTCCTCAGAATGCTTCCAAATCATTTCGTTTTTCTTTCACACTCATCCCCAGAGCCCAATTTTCCCACAAAACTTTCCCCGTAGATGAATAGCCCTCCCTTCCAGTTAGGGTGAAGACTAAAGCCGGTTCACAGAAAGAGTAGCCACGCTTCTTCCTGGACTGTTCCACTGCAAACTGCAGGTTTGTGAGAGAGAGAGAATGACAATGACTGACCAAGAACCTACACGGCAGGGAGAAGATTTCTAGAGTAGCCAAGGTTTGTATTTTTTGGAAAACAACAAATTGCCAAGCTGCCAAAATAACCGCTTTCTCTCTAGCAGGCCTCCCTGGGTTTTCAGGTCTTCCAGGAAGACCCTTCTCTCAGTACTGCCCAAGAAACCTGCGACAGGAAAGCACTCCCTGGCAAGGGAGGCCAGGACAGCCCCCTCTCTCTGCGGTCCAGGAAGGCCTTTGCCAAGCTCCCGGTTCTGCTGCTCACAGGGTTTTCTTAATTGGCCGGTACAAGGCTTATTTCTGTAGTTCTGTATTTATTTGTTTTTGTGCTAAGTTTTAATTATGATGCTGTTTTAATCTGGACTGTGTTGCCAGCCGCCTTCAGTGCCATTTTTAGGTGTCCCCGACAGAAGGGCCAGTGAGGAACAAAGAAACAAACCAAGCCATCTCCCACCAGCAGCCTGAAGGAACAGTTCTGCTGCCACATCTGCTATTTCCGTGAATTGGATCTTCGGCGTCACACTAATTGGGAAGTGACGATGACATGGCTCTCCAGAATTGGCGTCCCCTGTGTCAGCCGGCCTGGAATTCATGCATCTGCATTTGCTCACTCATTCATCTCCTCTTACTCTTGGCTTTCCTTTTTGTACCCTCAGCCTCTGCCAAATGTAGACAGCACACTCTTGGGAGACAGACACCGTCCCTGCCTTGCGTAAGTTCCTTGGTCTGGCATGACCCCTGCCAGTTCCCTGTAAACAGGAAGACATCCATCCAGACCTGATTTGCAGCCTGGAATGCTAAGAGCTGGGCAGAACACCTTTGGCCGAGCGCCTTTTGCCCCAGGAGTCCATCCATGTCTCTCCAGATGTCTCACACGGAGCAGGTTTAATTGGCTTTGGGGTGACGGTGGTGGCCCTCCTGGTTTCCCGAAACTCCACTGTCTCCTTCGCCCAGGCAACCTGCTTGCAATTTCTCCAAGCACAGTGGGCAGAGGGGGAAGGCCTGCATGCTCAGGTGATGGAAAAAGCTTCCCAGCTCATGGAAGAAGTCAGCCCTTCCGTCTGTCCGTCTGTCGCTCCTTCAAGAGCCCTCTTAGAGAACTAAACTGTGTTTTCACACTCTCGGGAGAAACAGCTCATCTGGAGATGTGTAAACACCTCCAAGCAGATTCTTCCCTGTCTGGGAAGCCAGTGAGCTGAATGCACAGGCAAAGTTGGCCCTATGACTAGGCAATCCTGGGCAGCTGCTCGGTCAGCAATTGCCCAGCAGCAGCGCATGCAAAGAGCTTTCCCACAGTGGGACTACTCAGGGAAGCAGGAAAGGGAGCCGCTGGTTCTGAAGGTTGGAACTCAAGGAACCGGAAGGAATTGCTATGGGGAAACTGTTGGTCTGGGGAGGTCCGAGTTCAGATCCAGCCTTTGCACCTGCTACTGGTGCTAAGGAAAATACAAAGAGGGACACATCTGGCTTGGCCAGATGTTACTCTACAGATGAGTTCGAGGTGGGGACGGGCCAGTAGCCAAGTGGCGGACCCAGTGTTGTATTGCAGCTCATGCCAGCCAGGACAGAACAGAGCAAGTGACTCTTCTTGCTCCAGGCTTGTGAGAAGGAGAGTCCCATTTCTCCTGAAAGAGGTGGCAGGGACAGCCCTCCCTTGACCCGGATGACCTGAAGGGCTTTATGAAGCTTCAGCCCGACCTGGACAGGGATAGCCTGGCTTCAGTAATCCACGCTCTGGTAACCGCTACGTTAGATTCCTGCAATGCACTCCACTTGGGGCTGCCCTTGAAGATGGTTCAGAAGCTACAGCAGAAGGTAGCGGCCTAATTAATAACTGGGATTCGTATTAGTTTGCTGCTTTTCCTCTGTGCATCTTGCCAGGTGGCTCACAACCAAATCATGGGGATTAATAGTAACCTCAGCATTAATAAAGCATTGCAGCATGAAGCACCCCTAAAAACTTATCAACCAGACCATAAAACAAAGCCAGAAAGGCAAGAGGCAAACCAAAGCAGCCAGTTCCGTGCCACCTAATGCAAATCTTTTAAAAGCTGCAAAAAGGTGAGGCGGATTGCGGAGGGACTGTTTAATGCAACTCCGGTGAAGCTAGTCTAAAGGTGTGTCCTGATTTATCTGGGGAAGGCAATAGATGGGTGCAGGGTCATCACTGAGAAGGCTCTTCTTGCGGTCGCTTCCCAGCTAACCCTAAGGAAGGGCATCTGCTCGTTGTGTTCAGATACAGTCCCATGGAAGCCTCAGGCGCTGAACGGCCACAGGTCCAAGTGCTTTGCTTAACATGACTGCAGACCAGGCCTTGTTGGTGCACACGCCCACTGGCCCGTTGGGCTTCCTGACCTTATGGGCAACCTTTGCCAGTCTGAGACAGGAGCGCATAGCCTTTTCAGCCACGGGGCCGGCCCCGCGTCTGGGTGTGGAGCTGTGTATGCACGCACTTCTGTGTGCCCGGATGGAAACGCAAACCTCCCCAGGCTGCCTGAAGAAAACTAGAGGTCACAGAGAGGGGGAAGTGGAAGCTGCTTCCAGCCCTGGAGAGCATCTCTGCCAGCAGTCCAGAAAGGAATCTTTTCCCCTGACGATCAGCTGGGCTGTAGGGAAAGGTGGGGAGGGTCCCACAAAGGTGGGGAGGGTCCCACAAAGGTGGGGAGGGTCCCACCCGTTGCCTGGACCGTGGGGCTGTGCAGCCCTGCTTCAAGATATCCCTCCCTGTGATTCTTGGCTTGTGGCCTGATTCAAGGAGAGAACCCTACAGCCTCCAACATGGAGGTACCTTCACCCCATTAAGGGCATGCATCTATCTCAGCCTCTGTTTCCATTTTTAAAATTTGATTTCATTTTTAAAAATTTGGTAACTCAAAGTGGTTTTCATAATTCCCTTCTCAGCCCTCTCCTCACAACAACAACCCTGTGAGGTAGGATGGGCTGAGAGGCTGTGCCTGGCTGAGCGGGGATTAGAACCCGGATGACCCGAGTCGCAATCCTGCGTTCTTACCCACACGCCACCTGTGCTGCCAGGCGCCAACTCGCCATGGCCGAACCCGCATCCTTTCAGTTTTCAGGTCAGGAAGCGCGCTGGCATCCCAGAGAGGAGGAGGAGGTGGTGAGAAACGTGTTGTTGGATTGTCCCTGACCCACACGCTTGTTCTTCCTCCAGGAAACTCAGGCTGCCTGGAGAACGGGAAACTCCCTGGAGAAGGTGGATTTGGGCTGTCCCTGCCCCAAGTTACACGGCCAGGCTCAGGGTCCGTGGCAGGGTGTGGTTTCTGGCCAATGTGCTCAATTCCCAGCCCTCTCCAGTTCTCTGCTAGGGCCGCTTGGGTGTATTTATCGATGGCTAAATGGAGTCTGATGAATTCTACCTGGGGCCAGAGGCAGCCCTAAACTAATCAGAGCGTTTTCCTTCCCCTTGCCTCTCCTTAGCGCATTAAGAACGGAGGTGCGACCCCTGTCTCGCTGTTCAGGTCCTGGGCAACACCGTTGTCTCTGTCCAAAGCGGGGCGGCAGAGCGAAGCGGGAATGGGCTGCCCTCCAGCCCCGCTGCCTGCCTGCCCAAAAGGTTTTTGAGCGGATTGGGAAGTTCCTTCCTGCAACTCAGGTGCCCTCCACTGGCTGTTTCCAGTAACACCGGCGAGCAATATCCAAATGCGCTTCCAAACCCCCGTTGGTAAATCGGCTTCCTCAACCTGGGGCGGCTTGGAGGTGTTGGATCACAATCCCCATCCTTCCCAGCTAGCATGATCACTGGGGATCATGGGAGTTGTGGTTCAGAGCTGAGCAGCAGGTTGGGAAAAGCCGGGGTGGGCTGTGTATGAATTATCCCGGTAACCTGAGAACTGTCACAGTTAAGGGCAGAAGATATACACAATCCAGATATACACTAAGATATACACAAGATATACACAATATCTTGTTAAGATATACACAATCTAAGATATACACAATCCACCTAAGATATACACAATCCACCTGCTAAGATATACACAATCCAGCTGAATCTGAATAATGTGAGTTGACCAATATACAAATTTATTAGATAAAACCTTGAGAACTGCAATATTGGACAGTCCCTGGGTAATTCCCTGAGCTGCAAAGAAATTCTTCCCTATTCTGTAATACGTTGGGCCTGTTATATTTCTACCTGCCTCTTTCATTAACAGCCTTTCTCACATGCCAGAAAAGATTGTCAGGTGCAAGCTGCCATGTGGTACAGTCTTCTCACAGGCCTGTGCAACCTTGGAAGGGAACCCTTTTTGCAAAAGCAGCATTACATTATGGAAAGGCTGCAGGTGAAGCAAAACAATAGATTTCAGCCACGCTGGAGGGGAAATTCTGGTTTGAATGTGCACGGCAAGCCTATTATCCTTGGACAAGTATGAAGGATGTGAAGGGGCCAAAGTTAAGAAGAATGATTACGTATTTGATTGTAACAAATCACAGTTTGAAAACAGGGAATCTGAAGCTTAAAGTGAAATGTCCAGAAACAAAGAAAAGCAAGTAATGGCAGTGACAATGTCTTATCAAACACAAGAGGCAAGATTTAGGACATTAGAGAATAGAAAATCTGTCAGGCATTCAAGTGGATTTCCTTGGGCCCGCCTCAGAATCCACAGCAAAGTGGTCTTCCCATTTTGCAGATCCCACAAGCTTGTAGAGTAATTTTTGTATGCTGTATATTTTGTGTAAATGTAGCCAAGGAGAAATACAGAAACTCAAAAACACTGATTAAAAATGCAGAGATCCCTCTGCAGAGTAGAGGGTGAATAAACATGTTATAGAAGGAGTTGCACATTTACACTACTGTATGCATTAATGAAAGTGAAAATTTGCACACATGCGCATCTGCACAATACATGCAGATGCCATTGCGCAAATTCTGAGTGCACAAATCAGCGGGTGACAGAGCAAAGGTTGCCCCAAAAATCAAAACAAAATGCTAATGGGGTGGCTTTCTCTTCATTGGCACATCCCTGGCACAAACCAACTGAGCACAAGTGGACCTGCGCCAGCCAGGCTGCAGTGGGGAAGTTGCTCCAAAGATTTGGGGGGGGGGCAATACAGAAAAGGCCTTTCCCCATGTTGCCACCCCCCCCCCCCATGCTTCTCTCAGGGTTGGTACTTGGAGGTAGGTCCTCGAGGTCGAATGTAGTGTTTGAGCAGATGGATGCTGGGAGAGGTGCTCCTATGGGTATTGCAGTCCCAAACTGTGTAAGGGACTGGCTTAAAACCCATCCTTGAATTGGGACCAGAAGCACGCAGGCTGCTGATGTGAGCGAGCCAGGACTGGTCTTATGTGTTTGGCCCTGGGGATCCCAGTTATTACTCTGGCTGATGCATTCTGCACCCAGGAAATCCAAGGGAATCCCACCCAGCACAGCCGATGCTTGGGAATGCTGGGAACTGGCAATCCAAAACATCTGCAGCCCTGCTTTCTGCTAGAGCAGAGGAGGAGGAGGAGGAGGCGAGTGAGTTCAGCTTGCAACTTGCAAAAGAGGGGCAGTAAGAAGACACATCAATGATTTATGGAGCACCATGCGACCAAATCGTGGAGGAGCACATGGTAAATTTCACGTGAGACGTCTGGCCCATGTATCAAAACGTCACTTCCCATTTGCCAAACCCTCCTCTTGGCCATTCTCGAAAGAGCCTCCTGGGAAGAGACAGGGAAGGAGAGCCTTTGCCGTTCGGGAAGGCAAACCAGGAACGTGCCACCAGGTGACACCTTCCGGAATCCGCTGGGCGGTGGAGCTGCGGCATCTGGAAGGGTCTTCCTGGGGAATCGGTGGTGGCCCACTGCCGCCGGAGGCCTCTCCCACCGGTCCAGCTGGAGGGAGGTGGCAACATGTAGATTGAAGTTCTGTACAGGCCACATCCTTTGGTTCTGACACCATCAGATCTCATGGCAAGAAGAAAGTCTCCCTCAAGAAATGCCCCAGAGAAATCCAAGTGAGCTGACCTTTTGTTTCTCCTCTGAAGCCCCACTTGACAAGCTGAGCAGTGTCTCCAATCATACCAAGGAGAAATTATGAAAACCAAGACCAGGCAGCAGAAAAAAAATCCAGGACTCATTAGAACGACAGGTCCGAAACTCAGCTCATTGGGGATGTTGCCGTAGCTGGATCAAACGAGCGTGTTGCTAATTGCAGAAGAGATGGATGAGTAGACCAGGAATGGCACTTACCGTGGGGCCCAATCCTACCTATGAGGTTGCTGATTCCAGACTGTGGAAGGCTGGGCACCTGCCTACCCCAGCCCCTCCCTCTTTCCAAATCCTTCCTTCCTGCCTGGAGGAAGGAACCCTCTTGTTATTGGTGATTGCTAATGAGCACGATGGAAAAGCAGCCCCGGTTCTTCCTTAATACCAAATCCTCCCCCTCCCACACCCAGAATAATGTGCCATAAGATGCCGGCTCTGTCTGATGGGAACAGGCTCCTTATTACTGGGCCAACTGTTCCTGAAACACTGCAAGCTTGAGCCTCTTGGATCTGTCAGGAGGTATACATTTTCAGAGTAATTAAAACAGATTTCTTACATGTTTAAAAAAAGAGACTGAAGCAAAATGCAGATGGCAAGCTGTCCAGGAGGTCTGTGCCGAGAGGGAAAAGAGGCAAGGACAACCCAGGGGCGGCCAGGAGCCATTCTGCATCCTGGTATTTATAGATCTACTGAAAAGGGGCAGCTCAGTTGGTCCCAACTCCTCTATGCATACACTAACCTGCTGGTCAAGGGCTACACATGAGCAGCTCCAACTGCGACAGTCACCTGTTTTGGCCAGTGAAGCTAACAGGAGCTAAATTCAGGCCCCTCCAAGGCCTTGGCACGAGCAAGCTGGTTGAGCGAGCCACTTCATTCTGGTGTTTCCATGTGGTCAACAGCTCCTGGATAACTGTAGCAGCTGAAAGTGGCTCATGGAGAACCCCCTGGGCCACCTGCTCAAAAGTGGCTCAACAGCACCAGTGCCTGCACTGCCCACCTTCTCCTCTCGTGGCTTCTGGTGGCAGCAGAGGGCAATGAGGACGGAGAGGAAGGAGAGAAGATGCTCTTGTTCCTGGGAGAGCAGCTGCGCACATGGCCCCAAGGACTTGGCATCCTCCGGTGTTCTGGACAGCGATTGCTGTAGCCCCCAGAAGTTGGCTCACATCTGTACGCAGAGAAAGTTCTCCTCTGAGCCCTGTCTTCTTCTCAAGTGCTCAACAGAAAGCAACCTGGGGAAGGTCCCCAGCTCAGTGGACTTTGCTCGTGGTGGTGACGCATAGCGCAAGGCCACATGCTAGAGCCAAGGAGATGGTGACTAGAAGAGACGTCCCGGCCATTTTTAGGAATTGGCATTGTCATCAAAAACAGCAGGGGTGGGGGGAACCATGCGTACTCCTTACTAAGCAAAACTGTGTTTTCTGTAAGTTTCTTCCACCTGCCTCTTCCAGCCATCCAAAATGTAGGCTGACTTTGCCCAAGCCAGGTCCTCCTTCTCCTAGCCAGGTGTGCAACAGCTCTGGTGGTACCCAGGCTGTACATCGTAAGAACATACAAAGAGGGCTGTTCCACCAAACCAAAGGCCTCTCTGGTTGGCATTCTGTTTGCACAGTGGCCAAACAGATTCCCACGGGGAGCCCACATCAGGAGATGGATGTAACTGGACACCTCCCCCATGTACCTCTGCCATATGAAGGTATCCCTCCCCTGATAGCAAAAGTGTTCTGTCCACAGCAGAACTAGCAAAGCTGATGGGTTAATGCTGGCTTCAATCCTCCATGCCCCAGATTGGAATAATCTGGTCAACTGTAGCTGAAGGCAATTTTCACTAGAATGTGCATGAACGAAGTTGTTATTATGTGCCATCAAGTCATCTCCAACTTCCTTGACGGAGTCCATTCATCTCCTAGTTGGTCTTCCTTTTCTTCATCTGCCTTTGACTTTCCCTGCCATGAATGTCTTCTCCAGTGAATCTTGTCTTCTCATGATGTGGCATGAGGATTGCTGTTGCTGTTAGTCGCGAAGTCGTGTCCGACCCATCACGGCCCCATGGAAAACATTCCTCCAGGCCTTCCTGTCCTCCACCATCCCCAGAGTCCACTTAAGCTCACACCAACTGCTTCAGTGACTCCATCCAGCCACCTCATCCTCTGCCTCCCCTTCTTCTTTTGCCGTCAATTGTTCCCAGCATCAGGCTCTTCTCCAGGGAATCCTTCCTTCTCATTAGGTGGCCAAAGTATTTGAGTCCCATCTTCAGGATCTGGCCTTCCAAAGAGCAGCCAGGTTAAGGCATGAATAATAGGATGAGAAAAATAAGTAAAGCAGAATGGTATTCTTTGCAGGACTAATTCCTGGTGGTGAAACTATATATAAAAGTATCAGATTCATGCAAAGCGCCAGATCAGATGCTAAAGGACTTCCATGTGTCAGCCGCAGCAGGTGATGTACCTAACTTAATACACCAGCTGTCCCAACGGTAACTACGTGGGTGAAATCCAGCAGTCCTGAAGTACTTTTGCAAACTCAAACAAGATAAACATTTTTAAATCTCAGTGTGCACAGACACATCTATTTAGTCCTGCACTGAAAAGCTGTCATGTTTCCATCGCTGTCAAGGTACTGCGCGGAGGTTTGGCCTCCATAGCAAGCCAACAGTGAGAAATCCACTATAACACTGGGCATTTATATCGAGTATCTCCTAATAAAAGCACATCATGTGTATTCTCTCAGTGGATCTCACAACAACCCTGCAAGGTAGACTGATATCATCGTCATATTACAGATGGCTGTCTGAGGGTGAGAGATCTGAAGTCTGCCTAAGGCCACCTACCATGGCTGAACCATGTCACTTTTCCGGCTCTCAGGGTGTTGGACCATTTCCTAAGATCACATTCTATGCAGAAATCAATTCAGGATTGCCAAAAAATAATTATAAGTTGTAAGAAAGCAATCATTGTGTGCTCTCAGCCATGTGTCTTAAAGCAAACGTGAATAGCTGGTTATTAAAACTGACCAAATTTTCTTGATATTCTATTCCATTTCAGAAATCTTCTGTTCCTTGGTCCTTACAGGGACAGCTGGTGAGTATTTTATACATGTCCACGGTATTAATAGTTTGGTAATTTTCAGCCTGAAGTGGCATAAACACTCACTCGAATAAGTAACTGGCAGAAAATCGTCTCCCCACACGGCAAATTGTGGGTATCTTCCACTGCTCAGTGGAAGAACGAAGCTTGGAAATTGGAATTATGCAGAAGTGAGCAATGCTCAAAGCATGTGGTGTGCCTAATCAGAAAACCTTCCTAGATCTATTTTGTGGAAAAGCATAAGCAAGACTAAGCAAATTGGCATAAATATAAAACAAAGTCATAAGAGCATGTATGTGCCTGAGAGCGCATTATGTGTCTAATTAGATTAATAGCACCTTCCTAGAGATGTGTCACTGGTTCAGGGTTCAGGACACGTCATTTATTTCTGTACACATGGTCCTTCTTTTTCATCTCAGAACTCCAAATAAAACGCATGTTCAGAAAATCCTCACGCGTTGTGTCCCACATTCTGCCCAGTGGTGATTTTAAAGGCTTTCAGAAAGAGGAAATGACTCTACAAAACGAGGCCAGCGTTTGTTCTGGGACTGCGGAATGCAAGGATGGAACGTGGCATCTGATGCAAAACACAAGCAGCATCTAAACCTCTCTGTGCTCGTTTTTAAGGTGGCTTTCAGGTTCTTTTGACTGGGCACAGTGGTTTGAAAGCCTTTGGGTAATACTTGGTAGCCTCACGTAGAAGGCATGAGTCTGATGGTCTCCCAGCAAGTTTCCAGTGGTCAAGGCCAAGACGATGAGTGTGAAGGGAATAAATGCCGAAAGGGAACCTTGACACACAGCCAGAAAATATCCAGAAGTCAGTTTAACTTGTGTCGTTTACAGAACTCGCCAAAGCCAGCTTTCCATGACACTGAACTGGAATTACCATGAGCAGCATTCTGAGTCATTTGTGTGGTTAAGCACACAGAACCCACCATCTCTATCAGAAAGCATGCCTTTTCCTGTTCTGCCTTTTTTCCCTGCAGAAATGCACAGCGCTGGTTGTGTTGGATCTGTAGAAAGCAAGTGAAATAGCAGTAATCCGAGAGGCAGGTATCACCTGCACTCCAGTTGAAGTAGGACCAGCCAGAATGTCTCTAGCCAACCTGTGCACATCTTTACTTGCACAGGTGTGAGTCTTTGCAGGCTTACGATGTCGGTCAATGACTTGGCCATAGCTGAGGGAAGTTATTGCCGAATCCCTTTTGAAGAGGACATGTGCCATGTTGGGCCACTGGGCTCAAAGATCTGCCTCGCTACTGACCTGATTGCCCAGTTTACGAGGTCTCAAGAGCAGCCTGGTCTCCAGAGATAGATCTTTTATTCAACAGACTTGTTGGGGAGTTGGTTGATTTTTATGGAGGCATGGCTCTGTTTATATTTCTGGGGGAAACTGCCCTGTTTTCTTCCAGAGTGTCAATTTTAGGGAAGGAGATGGGTAGTGAAGATAAAGTGAAAGCTTGAGACGAATAATTCTACTTGCTAGAATGTTGGTCTAGTGTTTATTCACGTAATATATTTTATTTGTTTCTCTTTCTGTAATGGCCTTGGCTACACAAGAATAAACTTTACGTTCTACTTTCCACTCCTTTATAGAGCATCTCATCCCAAGAGTATGGGAAGAATAATAAGCATTTAATCACAAAACTCCAAGGTATGGCATTAATCACAAAACTCCAAGGAGCAGAGGCAAAGGCAAAATCAGGAAGAGGCGAGGTCAGCGATCGAGTGAGGCCTGGCAGGCCCAAAGGCAGAGCCAGGAACAAGCGAGGTTAGAGACCCGCAAGGCAGGGCAGGCGCAGAAGTGAGGGCAAGGGCAGGGTGCCGGGAAGGCATGGCAGAACCAGATGCGAAGGCCAGCTCTGCGGGTCAGCTGCTGGCAAGGTGAGGTCAGCAAGAACAAAGAGGTCAGCAAGGCACCTGCACAGGTAGGGTCAGGCTGAAGGCACGGGCCGGAGCGTGGTGTGGCCAGCACAGAAACCTGTGCTGCCGTGGCCAAGGTGAGCAGGGGAGGGAAGCCAGGTAGGGGCCTCCCAGGCTCACGCAATGGCCCAGATCCCAATCCCTGCAAGCGCCACCAGGTGTGCTCCCAGTCCTGCATGTGGGCCCCTCGCCACCGGGGTTCCCTCCACACCAGGGGGCGCTGTGCCATGGCTTCAGATCCTCACCAAATGTGGAACAGGTGACCAGAAAGTGTCCCCACAACACACTCCCTGTTAAAAGCCTCAGGATCTCTGGATCAGGCCACAGTGATGCGGGGACAGAGAGACGATCAGAAGCCGCCACTGGAGGATGCACAGCTCCCGCTACCCCACCTAAAGACATTTGTCATGGCAGGGGACTGACACGATATTCTTGGTTCACGTTTCCTCGAGAATGTCGCCCTTTCTGGGCTAAGCCTTAAGGCAGCAGTGCTTTGGCACCCCGTCCGAGCAGGTGACAAATAATCACCATTAGGATTAGGAAAGCTGAAACCATCAGTCTTGAAGTAGCCTTCAAAGGTCGTTCTAGGTCTACCATTGAGCCAGACAGGCAATGCAAATTCTGAAAAAGGTTGCAGCCTTGCACAGTCAAAGACCAGGTATGGACACCTGGACACGTCAAGAGCATCCAAGGCATGAGTAAGAGGCAGCCACCGGACAAGGAAGCGCGAGGGACACTCTTGTCTGGGTCTGCATGCTTTCGCGACTCGAACGATTTGCAAGAATTGGTACCGTGGAATTAGAATGCCCAAGAATTAGTACCTGCACAAGCCCAGTGCACAAAAAAGCATCACACCCCACAAAGTATCACAACAGTAAACTCAAAGGCAACTTCCCCATTTCCGTGTCGGTCGGTGGTCATCATAGGCATGATTATTCAGCAATGGATTTTCTTGCAGAGTCGCATTCAGCATGGGGTGTGCCTGGGAGTGGGCACTGCTTTGGGGGACTTTTCAAATGAAAAGCCTAAATGTACAATATAAATATAAACTTCCTCTTTTTGAAGGTAGGCAAAGAAGCCTGTGGCAGGCCACCATAAAGAGCAGCGGGGCTACGTTCCATTTGGTGGGTTGCTGGTTGCGCACTCTTCTGCAATCCAGACAGCTTCCAGAGTGCAGGACATGGAAGAATGGGCTCAAGTTACAGGAAGCCAGCCATGGCTTGAGATCAGGAAACATTTCCCAACTGTTAGAGTGGTACAAACCAATTACCCTGGGCAGTCGTGGGCTGAGGCATTCAAGATGCACCTGGAGTCTTGTGCTGAGCGGGCAACTGGACCCAATGACCTTCTGCGGCCCCTTCCAGCTCTACTATTCTGTGAGTCTACGATCTTATTCAGCATTGTCCATGCTGGTTGGGAATTATGGAAGTTCTGCTCCAACACTTCTGGATCGGGTTGGGGCACACAGATATACAATCTCTTCATAATGTCCTGTACCTCCGGCTCGTCTTCATCAGACCTCTCCCGTCTTGTTCCCTTTCTCTTCTTTTCCATCACTTCCTAAATTCCCCAATTAGAGAAGCCCAAAACAGATGCTAAGGGCTTTCACTGGGCTGTGTTGTAGCCGTTATTCCAATGGGCTTATCTGACACAATTACTAATGAACCGTTACCATTATTAATAATGTACCGATATTAGTGGAGCTGTTGGAAATAATTCAACGGTTGTTCTATCTTTGTTTGTGCATTTGCTTTTACATTTAAAAAATAAATCAAGGGTTTCTTTCTTTTTCTTTTTTAGAACAATGTGTTTTAGGATTATTATTTATTGAGAACAAGCAGTTGGACCATTAAGTTCTCAGAAAGGTTCTGGCTTTTTGCAATTCCAACCTTTGCCTTGAAGAGGCTAAAACTAGATGTGATGGGATATATTATGTTAACTCTGGGCTATTTAACCCATAAAGAATCCAGAGTGCCTAGGTTTGGACATCACACTGACCATCTAGAAGAAGGGTGTTTGCAAGTTGTTCATTCAAATCAGAAACTGTATTAAACAAATAAATACATAAAGGTTTCTCCCTACCTTACTAGCACATTAGATTGTGGAAAAGTAACAGGTGGATTTGTGCACGGAAGGACTTGTGAGTGTGGCTCTGGTCTCAAACATTTGGGCTGAGCATGTGTTCAAAGGTGCCCTGCTCCTTACTTCCTAGTGTAGGTCATGTGTCCGAGACACTATGTTGCACCTGGTTCCAGTTGGTGGATCTTAAGAATATGGTAGATCCCAAGAGGCTGAAGTCAACAGCTCCTTTTATAGGCTGCCGTACTGCCATCAAGAGGAAGGGGCTGCATCTGACTTTTTTCCATGCCCTGTTTTCAGCAGCAGTGTCCAAACAGCCTGCACAGCTCAACGTGTTTTGAACTCCCAGGCCTATTGGTTTTGCACAGTTCCCATTCAAAAGCACACAGTGGAAATTGGCTCAGTTCTTAATGAGTTTATGGAAGGAGCTGCTACCTTCTCCTTGTTCCTTATTAAATCCCAAATCTCCTTCCTCCACTTTCTATCATTGCAAGGTAGAGTAAGATATACCATCTTCTTACTTCTTATCAAGTTCTTAGTACCCAATGCTCATTTTGCCTTTCTTTTTCATAACAATGCCTTCACTTGTTTATTTCAGCCAGTGTACATCTAATTAAGTTTGGCTTCCTCCAGTTTTAAGCTTTTATTTTTAGGGTTGTTTTGTTGTCTGAATTAGACACTGGACACAGTCTATTTTTATGTGTTTCTGTACAGAACATAGATTTATTTAGCCACATCATGTATTGCAAAAGCAACATGAATGGGTATATTATTGGGGGAAGGCTGGCAAGTTACATGTAGATCACATGTCTTGCATATAAAAGTCCCCAGCCTGCCATCTGTGACACCTCCACATAAAATATTAGAAGGAATGGCAAAGAACTCTGAAACTTTGGATAGCTGCAGCCACATGGGGCAAATGGAAGCTCTGATCAAGGAAGACAATTTCCAATGTCAGCACGCTCAACTAGACAACAAGCAACAAGCATTCCATCCGACAGCCATTCCTTGGGTTCTGGCATTTTTAACATAGCCTTCCCCAACCTTCTGGACTACCACTCCCATCAGCCCCAGATAGCAGAGCAGATGGCCGGACAGTATAGGAGCTGGCGTTCGAAGCATCTGGAACAAGGCGGTGCTAAGAACACAAGCAGCACCCACAAATGGGAACACAGCGGTAACAATCCTTTCGTATCTGCCAGTTAATCTGTGGAGGAATGTTGCTCTTGGGTTGGATCGAGGTCCTTCCTGGGCAGCCTCCTGTTTCAATAGTGGCCAGAGAGATGCTTGCAGGAAATTCACACGCAAGGCAAACCGCACCTTCCCCTGCGGCTCATCCTCAGCACCTAGTACCAGTGTGAACCACAGGAGGCCAACCAGATGTTCCGGCCTATACATCCCATCCTCCTTTACCATTGGCTTTGTTAGCTAGACCTGATGGAAGTTGTAGGCCAATACATCTGGAGGGTCACAAGTTGCCAGCTCCACCCAATATTATTCCAAGAGAATTTATGGACCTCCAGAGATACCAGCATGTTATGTAAGCTTATTAGAACTCAGAAATAAATTATCAGCAACATCCAAAATTGGCAGCCACATTATCACTCCACTGTAGAAGAATGGTAATGATTTCATCAGCTAGGACCGCATCCCTTGCATGTTTCTTAATTAATTAAAGTTAATTAGAAAGGTAGAGAGAAACCAGCACCACTTTAAGGCTATTTTTAACTCTCCAGGAGTACGTTGGTCTTACTTGTTCTTGCCATAGCAGAAAGCACTAAACAGAATTTATCCCATCCTAGATTTTAAGTCATGCCTCAGTGCTGCATGAGCAGAAGTACTGAGAGATTTCTTCCTTTCCCCATGAATTTTCCCGCTCTAGGGAATTCCAGCCAGGCTAAACATGAGTTTAACATAGCATTTTGCTGATTTAATTAAGTCTTTGGAAACCATGGGCAGTGCATTAGTGACATGAATACCTAAACAGGGAGGATATGACTGCCATAACTTTGAGCGGCTCAGACCAAAAGGAACATACTGCCTAAATAATGAAAGAGTGGCCTGCTGTATTAATTAGATCATTTATAATAGCCGTGACCACTAAACGTGCAGTGCCAGAGCCTGCCATTGAGCATGGACAGAGGCCGGCCGTCAGCCTTTTTCGGAGACTTGCTGCAAGGGCCTCCTTGCATCTTACATTTTTAGATATGCCACCAAGGATGAGAGTGTTAAACACTGCATGCCTAAAACTGAAAAGTGTTAATATGACAATTGTGCAGCATGAGGCAGATTCGTAGGGGCTCTTGTGGTCCGTACCACGTGAACACGCAGTGGTGAAGCCAGGCATGATGCGTGGAAACTTGACCGGTTGGGCTGCATCCCGTCAGCAAGGCATCCCTTTGCAACGAAAAATTGGAACATGCTCCCCTCTTTGGGAGGAAACAAGCTCCCGAGGATCGAAGGGAGGGGAGAGACCAGGAGAAGCATGGACTGTTCGCAGAAGCGAAAGGCTGAAGACTTGGGAAATGAGATGCAGGTGTATCGGGCGCAAGGCTAACTGTCGGAGATATACAACAAGGTGCAGTTGAGCAGCGGAAGCAGTGAGGGAGGAGGCACCCCACGTGAGCATGACGCCTGAGAAAAAGGTTGCAGATCAGAGACCGATGCAAGGCTTCTGCAGTGCAGGATCCGCAGTCGGATCCACCAAGTCTTTTTGCCCTTCTCTGCCCAGTATGTTTGTGCTTTGAAACCCCTGTCAGCCACTCAAAAATATCATTGGGACCATTTCCAGAAGGGTTGCAGTGGGCCCCTTATTGGCCCCTCCCAATTCTATGATCCTCCCTTAAGCATAGAAACATAGGAACAGAGCGAGTCAGAAGGGGCCTCCTGGGCCATCTAGTCTGACCCCCGGCTCCAGCCAGCTCCACTCATGACATGCCCACCATGTGCCTGTCCAGCCTGTCCTTGAACACCCACACCGATGGGGCCTCAGTCACCTCCCATGGGAGCCCATTCCATATCCCTCGGGTTCCTAACCATCAGGAAATACTTCCCGGCATACAAACTGAATCTTGGTTCCCTGAGCTTTGCTCCATTAATTAAAGATTAAAGAAATCCTAAATCAGAGCAGGGGAAGCAGATTGTGGTCTTTTTTTCTAATGATTTTGCCCTGTTCAGCAGATCTGTGAACAGAGCAAATGGAATATTATGGATCCTAGAAAGGCACTTGCAGCATCCTGGATCACTTACTTTGATCACCGGGATCAGTATCAATCCTCGAATCTTCTTTAAAGACAGGTGGTAGATCCCCTTTTCCCATGGGGAAAGACCTTTTTATTTAAGCGGCATTTTAACTGTTAATATTATTGGATTTTATCTGGCCAGGGCGGCTTATTTTATATTGTATTTTTGTTTTTTTAATCTAATGTTTATATTTTTTAATGTAAGATTATAATTATTTTAATTTATTGTTGTAAGCCGCCCCGAGGCTTCGGCGAATGGGGCGGCATAAAAATGTTTTAATAAATAATAAAAATAAATAAATAAAATGTGAAAAAAATCCGGGTGTCGCTGCTGCCATTTTCCCCAAAGGTCCTTCAGGAAAGGCACTCAATCCATCATTTCAGTATTTCAAACTACATAATGTAAATCATGAGTCTGTCAGGCTTTTTAAAAATGGACTGCAGAAGGAGGCCGCATGGACAAACCAAGGGGTACAGACTTTTTGGCCCTGGATGAGCCAGTGCTGTGCAAACACAAGGTTGCACTGATGTAGGCAGCACAATGTGTGAGCAAGCTGTGTGTGTGCACACATGTGAATTTATTTTAAAATATTATTCCTTTTAAGCCCATCTCATGCCTTCTGGAACAGATGGAGCGACTGATGTTGGGAGGTATCTAGGCCAGGATTTCAGATACGCTAACTCACGATTTGTTTCAAATTGTGGATGTTTATACATGGCAGGGGAAGTTACTTCAGTACAGAAAGGCACACAAATAAACCTAACGCAGGTTGAAGGGACGTAACTATTTTTCGCTTTCTCATTGCATGCACTGGCACACGGTTATAGCAAATGGTGAATGTCCAGCTCTGGGAAAGCCAGCAGCTTCTTTCTGCAAAGTACATAATTTGTGCAAAGTGAGTGAAGCCCACAACTCACATGTGTGGAAATAGGACTGCACACAATCTCGCTCCGTGCCAGATCGTGGCATGAACGTGCAGCACGAGGCAGCCTCCGGGTGGAGAGCAAGTGAGCCCGAGAGTTGCACTGAGGAAATCCGACCGATTCCCACCACGGGACCAGGTTTCTCACCCCCTCCCCCCAATTCTGAAACAGACAAAATGCTCTGTCTTTATGGCTGGTGAGGTGGTGACTCTGCATGGAAAGGCCTGGATCATCTCACGAGCCTGAGCTTCTCCACCTCTCTTGTGAAACTAAACTGGATAGTCCCATGGGTGGTGTGCTAACGGCTTGGAAGAAGTCAAACAAGGACGTGGGACAAGGATGGCCCACCCAGAAGCGCCACCTTCGTGACGGCCTTCTCCAGCAGCCCATTAATGTCATGCATATGGCAGGGTGAGTTTCCAACACCAAGGTGCTCGATAAAGTTACAACCAGCGTACCAGGAGCTCCTCCCGGCCCCTCTTGTAGCTCAGCTGCTGTGTGTGTTGGGATGATTCAAAACTATCTCTTAACACAATATAATCAGCTCTGCAGCATCCACACGTCACGGCCTTCGTGAACGTAATGAGTCAACCCACGCTGGAAATGTACTAGATCAAGCATTTGGGCACAATAACTAGAATCAAGGCCAGTATCACCCTCATCCAACGCTCCAGAAGTCCTCAGGGGAACTCACCCAAACTCAACATTCTCTGGGTAAATGCCTGCACAGTCACAATGGGGGAAATTTAAAATAGTTAGCCCTTGAAGCGGGTGGGAGACACATTTTACTGATCTGGTATTGGGATCAGATGGTTTTAAAATATGCAGAAATTTTAGCCCTAACATTAACAAAGGTGGAAATGGGATTCGGCTGATGGCGGTTCCGTGCTATCTCCGGTCGTGGGAACTGTTGCATGTCTCCTCTCTTAATTCACAAGGACTAAGTGTGAGGTCCAGCACTGATGTGCAGAGGCATCGTGGCAGACATTGAGATGGAAAATGTTCCCTAAATTTAAAGATAATCCATTCTCAGTCCTGTCAAATACGAATTTACATTGCCCGTCAAGCAGAAAATACTAGCAAGTATTACCTGCCAAGGCTGCCAATCAAATATCATTGGGTGTCAGTTGATGTGCAATTGGAACTCTGCTCACTCGGCATTGACAGCAGGACCTCCTTCCTCTTCTCCCCCTCGCAAGCGCCCAGATCGGCTCTGCATGGTCCCCCAAGCCCTTGACACACAGGTGGCTGCAGAGGGGAAGGGGAACACCCTCCAGCTAGTTGGGCTGATGGGTGGGCACAGCTGTATAAAGCTCTAAATACACACACATCTAGGGAATGTGCAGCATCCAGTTGGGCAAATAATCCCAAAGAGATCGTTGGGAAGTAAACTGGCATCAGCTTTCCCACAAACACTTTGCTGAACCCCGATGTCGCTTGAGCCTTGAACCCAGTGCGGGATGGAGGCATGTAAGAGCAGGACCCATTGCTGCTTGGGCTGGGAAGGAAGTCCGTTTGCCTGCCTCTAGTCTGGGTGTCGGAGAAAGCAGCTGAGGTCCACCATGGGCTACACCGAGGCAGCTGGAAAGCCCTGGAAGCCACACGCTGCCTCCAGGCTTCCTTTGGTGTCGCCCTAATGCATGCTCATTTACAACCACGCTTGAAAGGGTCCATGAAGGTGGAATGCAACTTCCGCACTGCTTGGCAATGCCCAGGGCAGGAGAACACAGTCTGGCTCCTTTTCTGTCCCCCCCTCACACTTAGAGAGACAAGGCTTCTCTCCTCTGCTCAGGGATCAAAAGGAAGACCGTTCCCGACCTGGCCAAAACGACCAGCAAGTCAGGCTTAGCAGCACAACCAGAGAGCTGGCGTGCCATCTCCTTGGACGCTTCAGCCCTGGCAAGTCCAACAGCAGCTTCTCTTACCAGGCATATTGGCTGGGAAATGAGGAGCCCTTGCTAAAATCTGGGATTTCGTCCCCAGAGAACCACTGTTCCAGATCTCCGCAGAAGACGGCCAGATTATGGTTGGGGCAAAACCCAGTGGAATCCCTCCCTCCAGAATCCACGGACTTCTCCTGTGCTTGGCCCAGTCTTGAAAAGCAGACCCAACCAAGAGGAAGTCCATGACAGTCATGGAATGAAGGCCGCACGACTGGCAACCTTCTCCTCCATTAGGCGTGACAGCAGAGAACCTGCAGGAGTGGACTGTAGAACCTGCCCAGCATGTGGGGACTGATTCCCACAAGTGTCCCATGGACCGTGGGTGCACACGCCAGGAACTCGATCTCAGGGCTGCAACAAAACAGACCAGAGTCCGCGGAGCCGAGCAGAGATTCTTGTGCTTGTATTCTTTACTATGCCGTTCAGCCGTTCACACAGGAATACACTTTCCCTTCTTTCCTCTCTCCTTGTCAGCCCTCCGAGACTTATTTCTACTGGCTATATATGGGCTTTGTGGACCTGCAGATAGGAGGATGGCTTTCAGGGATTTCCTTGCTCCCTCTAGTTTTGCGATCCTTGGTATTGCCATTTACACAAGACTTTCCCATTCTAAGTCCATGCCGTACAATCGAATCACACAGGAATGCAGGGAGCTGCCTTCTGCCAAGTCCTCCACAGGTCCCTCTAGCCCAGTATAGCATGCGCTGACGGACAGCAACTCCTCAGTCCCTCAGACAGGTGTATTTCCTGGCTCCCTCCAGAGATGCCACGAACTGAATCATGGAGCCTTTCGCAGGCAAACCCAAATAAAACCAACCATTCAGAGACAAAAGACTGGCATCAACATTCAGTAGCAACGGTAAGGCAAAGCCAAGCCAGCCAGCACATCCTGGGGAAGGCTCTCTCCCACAGCCAGTGAGAAGGTGCTACAGGCTGGGCTTCCCCAGCTGTGGTGTTCCAGGGAGGCGGTTCAGCCACCGCGGAGGCCCTGCAGCCCCACCTCTCCCACCTCTGGGAAGACGCTCCGAGCCCAGCCCAGCCCAGCCCAGCCCGGCACTTACTCCCATTCCTTCCGTCTCGCCTGCGGTGTGCTCTGCATCTTATGAGCTTCATGCGCCTTGATGATATCCCGCTGCTCGATCAGGCCCCCTCGCCGGCGCTTGATGACCTCGGGACTCACGGGGATGAGCTGGCTCTGCCCCACGTTGAACGTGCTGCCTCCGTCCAGGCCCAGGCTGGAGCCTCTCTCCTGCGACTGCAGCTCGCAGAGGGCGTCGACGCTGGTGGTGCGCGAGACGAGGGCGTCTGTCAAGGCCTCCGGCTCCAGCAGGCTGCAGGACTGGGCGGGCTGCAGGAGGCCCAGCCGGTGCTTCCGCCAGGCCTCCTCCTCCGGCAGGGCCAGCACGTACCTCTGGGCATCGCTGTCCAGCTCAGCGGCTCCGCCAGCATGGAAAGAGCCTGCCTCGGAGAGCATGTGAGCGCTGAGGGAGCACGTGCCAAGGCTGAGCATCATGAGCGGCGGTGCAGCGCATCACTCTCCTGGAGGAGGCAAAGAGGGGAGGCCGCGTTACCCACCGGCTCCTTCCTGGGGCCGCTTTCACAGCAGGGGCAGAGTCAGGCTGCACACAGGCTGTGACCACGTTACATGTTTTCTTTCTGTAAATACACCCAGTGCACTGAATAACTGGGAACCATGGCCTCTTTTCCCCTGCAGAGGAAGGCAGGACGTGTTCCAATGGAGCAAAGTTCTGGGAACCAAGGTTCCATTTGGATGCCAGGAAGCACTTCCTGACAGTCAGGACCCCAAAGGTGTGGATTGGGCTTCCACAGGAGGTGACTGAGGTCCCATCGGTGCGGGTGTTCAAGGATAGGCTGGACATGCACATGGCAGGCATGTCATGAGTGGAGCTGGATGGAGCCGGGGGTCAGACTAGATGGCCCAGGAGACCCCTTCTGGCTCGCTCTGTTTCTGTGTTTCTGCATTTCTGTGTTTCTATGAATCAAGGTGCTGGTTGGTTAAACCACTGCCAAGAGAAATGGGTCCATGCCTGCTGAGGTGCCCTGTGGCCTGAGCTCCAGGCCAGGATTGTGCACGCCCATCTCCTGCACACATTTCTGTGGTGCAGCTCATGCATGGCAGGATGAGGCCCTGGGATGAGGCTCCCTTTCGAAGCTCTGGAAGGGTACAGTCATCTGTGCAAGCCTTACCAAGCCAGCTGGACCAAGGGAACATTCCCACTACCATAAGAAGCCGAAGCTCATGAGAGTTACTCAGATCTCCTGGGCTGAGCCCTTCCCGTGACTGTGCCAGCAATCCCCATATCCTGGAAGAGGAGGGTCATGGGAATGAAGTCTCCTCTCATGTCGCTTTGCACTTCCTGGTGCACTCTGTGCTAAGTGGAATTATGAGCTGCCCAGAGGTGTCGTGGCACAACTGGAAGGCATACAAATCTTTTTTTTAAATGGCCGAGCCATTGGGCAGGGGACCTTTTGCTGGCACATGTTTCCAAACAGTTCCATGTCCTCCCACCTCTCTCACACCCATCATTTTCACAGTACACAGTACACAGATACACTTAATGCCATCAGCTTGAGCTCAGGAAAGCTTGTGTAGCATTAAATGTGTTCATCTTTAAGATGCTGCAGGTTTCTGTTGGAATTTGCTGCAAGAGCCCAGCCAGCCAGGCTACCTTTAGAAATAAATCATTTTGAGCACACCAGAAGCCAACTGTCTTTGGAGCCAGATGCTTCCATGCTCCTGACTCAACAGTGGCTTCACCGGCAACTGCTGGACCGGAAGGGCAGGCCTGAGCTAGCATTGCAGGAGGGATTATAAGAGGTGAGCAGGGGGCAGGGGGGCAGGTCTGGAGCAGCCCCCTTCCCCCTCCTGACGGGATTTCTGTCTAGACAGAAGAGACTGCACGACTGCAGCACCAGAACTGGGTCTGCTGATCCAGGGTATATGACACAGGTAACAATCCAACGAGGTTGCTTAATCATAAGACCCTAAGATCAGGCTGATCACGGACTGCATCCAGCCAGCAGTCGTTTGCTGAAAGGAAGGCCACAAGAGAGATGTGGATGAGATGGCATCTCCCACGCACTTAATCCCGTTTTCAGACCATCCAAGCTGGTGACCCTCACTCCCTTATGTGGTAGCACATGAAATCTTTCGGGAGAAAAAAAAAATGGTATGCCAATATCTTTTGCTAGGTGCCTCCTTGCTGGTGATGGATTGCTTAGGCAATAAGTTCCACGGGAGCTTATGCCAAGCAGAATGGAAAGGTCGTATATTCTCATGCACAAAGGAAGTTGCTCATTCAGATGTAGTGCCTATAATTCCTTCCAGTTAGAAGTGCCTGCAGCTTTCGCTTATCTGGAGGAAAGGATACTTACCGAAGAAACAGCTTTAATATGGATGAGTAGCAGAAATCACTTCATGGATTCAGGAACCAGCATAGGGTTTTTTACGTGGCTCGGGGATGAAACCAGGTGAAATGTGGTGATCTGTGATAAAAACAAAACAGAGCAAAACTGCAGGTGTTACCCCTCCAAAATATGTTTCATTAAGTTTGCATTTTACACCTACAATAATAACAAATTTCACACTAACATCCAATCGCAACCAATATATACTGTGGAGATTAAAAGAGCATCATTAAACTGTTGATCCAATACGTTCGTGAGTTAGGTATGTAACCTCTAATTCTTTCAAGGAACCTCTGGATTAAAAACAGTGATGGATCAAGTCTGGGGCGAAGGATATCAGTGGTTGTGGAGAGAGTAAGAGAATTAATCCTTTCTCATATGCCATTTTTCCAGCTGGAGGACCTGTATCAGTCCCCATATGGGTCCATCTCCCATGGGTCTAACAGCCATTCTGGGAGTGGATTCCGATTGGGAAAACACCATGCGCTTCCTCACCACCTCCCCCAGCCCCTGTGACCCTTGCTGGATTTGGACTGCAGCTGAATTAAACCCTTTAGAAGGTAAAATCAGCAGAATCTTATCACAGATTTATGCATCCAAAGACACAAAGCTATTGATCAGACAATCACAGGTGATTAAGATTTCCTGGGAGAGTTCTGATAAATTATCTTTCCAGCCTGTTGTTGCTACTTTGAATGTTGTTAATGCCCCTCCCTCCCCCCACCTACCAACCCATTGTTTTGTCTACACTGCATTCAATAGTAAGAGCTCCATTGTGCTTAACTACGGAAACTTCCCTTTGGAATGCCATGCCTATTAAAGCTTGAAGCTGTTGGAAACTGGAGAGTGGGGTGGAAATCAACAAGCTAGAAGCTTCAACGACAGTGAATATGGAGACATTTTCTCACTCTGTCATAGTGCTAGAACCCAGGGCTGGGCTGATCTGTGGGAGATTCAAGACAGATAAAAGGAATTGTTTCTTCATGCAATGCATAGTTAAAACTATGGAAGTCACTACCACTTGCGTACTGCTGGCCTTCAGTTTGGATGGCTCTGGAAGAGGAAAATGATGATGATAACAATGATGGATTGGTTGATTTTGATTTTTTATACACTGCCCCATTCCCATGGGTTCTGGGCAGTTTACAAGAGATTAACACGGACACTGATTAAAATTTGACTAGAAACACACATATTAGATAAAACTAGTCCAGAACCCAGTCTGGGAAGCCTGTCAGAAGAGACATGTCTTTAATTCCCTGTTGAAGATAACAGACTAGGAGCTCTGAAGCGTCTCTCCCACTAGGCCAATCCACAGCCACTGAGGAAGTCCGCTGGGTAGCTGGCATTACTCTTGCAGAATCAAACTTCGGAAGATCATCCTCAGAGGACCCTGGCGGGTGAGGCGGAATATATGAGCAAAGGCACTTCTGAAGCTATTTCGGACCCGAGCCAAGAAGGGCTTCCAAGGTAATTGCCAACACCTTGTATTGTGTCCAGGAACATATTGGCAGCCAGTGCAGAGACATTGATATTGGTGATGATTACATTGCATTTCTATCCTGCCATCTTTCCTCTTGTGAGGAATCCAAGGCAGCTTCCATAGCTCCGCTTTGTGCTCATGGCAGCAACCTTGGGAGGTAGGTCAGGCTGGGGGAGTGGCTGGCCCACAGTCACCCAGTGAGCTTCGTGGGCAAACTGGGACTCGAACCTGGATCTTCCCGGTCCCCTAGCCAGGACTCTTACCCTCACAGCACACTGGCTCTCGGCTGGACAAAATGGTGGAAGAGAGTCCTTTCAACAACAGCAAGGTCTGATTACTGTGCTTGCAGAGGGGCTGCGGCCCTGCTAGTTCCTTTGGACATCCGAGATTCTCTTTTCGATATCATCAACCAGGAAATCCTTCTGAACAGACTGTCTCGGTTGGGAATTGGAAGCACTGTGCTGCAGCAGTTCTGGTCCTACTTGGATAGCCGACTCCAGATGGTGCTGAGGGCTATTCCTCTGTGCCTGGCTTGGCAGCAGTGCTATGCACCCGGAGGGCGCAGTTTTATCCCCCTTGAGGTTTAACACCTACTTGAAACTGCTGGGGGAAGTTATCCAGGGGTGTGGGCTAAGGAGTGTTGAGGAAAATCAGATAAATCCTGGGAGGAAAAGGTTGCTTACATGTGCCTTTGTGTTATAAAATCAAACCTGCACTCCTTTCTCAGAAAGCAGCAGAATTCCAAGCCAGGTTATTGTTTGGCATTGCTGTTCCTTTAAAGAAGATGGAATTCTTACCTGGACTGAGAAGTGGCTGGAGGCTAACATTATTAGTGAGGAAATCCCACAAGGGTTCCCATTTGTTTCTGAATGGACCCACCTAAGCATCTAGTCCCACAGAGGCAAGCCCCTGCGGAGTGTGGTTGTCACACCAGATTTCCTGATTGTTCCTCCATCAGACACATTTGCATGTTTAGACAGACAGACCTGGCCGACCTGAACTATCAAGAATTTGCTGGACTGACCTATCAATACAGCAATGTTTTCCATACTATTGTTACCAGTGTTTCTGATACATTTAAAACATTTTGTCATGCCTAAAGACATCAGGATGCTATTGTGCTAAGATTATCTGGAAACTGAACACTCTGTATTGGTGTGTGTGACTAGCAGGTTCTAAAAGTGTCGGCACATGGGCTGTGATTTTGTAGTTGGCGGTGAGCACCACCACCCGGGAGCCCACAGGCTGTCGTAAGGAACTGCAGGGGGCCTGGGTGATCTTTCCATGAAACTGCTGAGGTCCAAGGCGAAAGGGGTCTTTCCTGACTGAACCTGGTTGTCCTTGATGCAGCTGCCATCGAGGCTTTCCCAATAGGGAGGTCACACTCAGTCCTACGCATCTCTTCTTTTCATCAAATCCAGGTGAGGCAGTGGCTTGAAACAATGCCAGGGGACGCTAGTGGATTGGTGAAGTCCCCTGAACTTAAACTCAGTCCAGAGAAAATGGAGGCAGGGTTGTTGGATGGTTTGCCTGCGGATGTGAGTGATGCACCGCTGGTCCTGGAGGGGCTGCGCTTCCCCAAAGGGGTCCAGTTGGTAATTCCAGGGTGAAGCTTGATCCCACACCTTTCACTAGAGGCACAAGGAGACTTGGTGGAAGAGAGGCCCTTTCGGCAGCTTCGACGGATGTACCAACCACATCCTTATCTGGACAGGAATAGCCTAACTATAATTACCCGTGCTCTCAGTGGGAATGCTGCAAAATGGTCTTGAAATTTCAGCTGGTCAAAAATAGCTTGTTAATGGGAACCGGCCAACGCAAGTATATTAGGTTAGTACGTTACCATCTGCACTGGCTGCCACTCTTTCAGGGCCTGATTCAACCAGCTTGGGCCCCGAATCCGTGAAGAGGACCGTCTCTTCCCATATAAACCTGCCCAGACCATAAGCTCCCCTCCAGCAATCCTTCTGGGGGCGCCCTTGACAAGACAGGTCAGATGAGTAGCTAACAGGAGAAGGGTCTTTTCTGTTTTGGTACCCCAACTCTGGAATGAGGCACTTCCATTGCATTCTTTCTGGCACTAAGTAAAGACCTTCTTATTACCCCAGGAATTCTCCCAGGAGTTTTAATTTTGCACTGTTTTAAATGCCATAATACATCTTAAATCTTTGCACTGGTGCAAAGTTTTACTTTACTATACACTTTTATCTTATGTTGTTTTAATTATTTACATCTTTGAACTGGTGTTTATGTTTTAAATTGTGCCAACCGTCCAGACAGCTTCAGTTATCGGGTAGCATTAAATGTAATAAATGCATGCATAGGCATTAAATTGTAATAATGTAATAAATGCATTAAATAGGCATATTTTTCCTCCCATATCAGAGACAGTATGCTTAAGTACACCAGCTATGTGCCTTAGCTCTGTAAGTACCTCCAAGGCTGCCACAAAGAGGAAGGCCAAGATCTCTTCTCACCGATGCCAGAGCGCAGGACACAGAATAATCAGCTCAGCTGCGACAGCCCAGGTTCAGGCTGGGCATCAGGAAAGTCTTCCTCATGGTCAGAGCAATACGGTAGTGGGACCAGCTGCCTGGAGGGGTGGTGGACTCTCCCACACTGGAGACATTCATGAAGAAACTGGGTGGAATGTGGTGTCCTGCAACAGCAGGGGTTGGACCTGATGACCTTCGTGGCCCCTTCCAACTCTCCTATTCTATGATCCCACGAACTACAAAGAGCTAGGCAGGTGAAGGTCATCTCCACATCTTTGCCCCACAGTTCCCGGCTCTGCTTAGGAGAGCCCACCCTTTAGATCATTCCTTCCAAATCACTCATTGCAGGACAGAATAATTTTAATAAAGGAAAATAAAAGGAGCAGTGAGGAGAGGTGCCACTGCCGGGGAATTCCACAGGGGAAAAAGAAGAAAAGCAAAAAATACCTCCAAGGTCACCAGACTGATTACACACAGCCGCCTGTGAAGGCAAAGTGAGAAAGCTGTAATTGGGAAGATGAAGACAGTTTGGAGGGGGACGGAAAGTGGGCCGAGGCTTCAGAAGCCTCTGGAAATGAGGCAAGCGAGGTGGACGAGTGCCGCTAGGCAGGTGCAGAAATGGAGACCTGCCAGCTAGGAGAGCAGGCGCTGCTTCTCCTGCCACACCTACCCTAGCATTTTGAACCACGTGTGATCCAGTTCCTCTCCCAGGCTCACATCGCTGTGTGAGCAAGCCCTAGAACAGACCATTGTGCCTCGGCAGGGCTGGCAACAAGGATAAGTCCCCATGCTCTGTCCCCTGGACTGGGCTCTCATGACACAGGAACAAGCATAGACACATAGAAACAGAGCGAGTCAGAAGGGTCCTCCTGAGCCATCTAGTCTGACCCCCGGCTCCAGCCAGCTCCACTCACAACATGCCCACCATGTGCCTGTCCAGCCTATCCTTGAACACCCGCACCGATGGGGCCTCAACCACCTCCCGTGGAAGCCCATTTCATACTCTAGGGGTCCTAACTCTCAGGAAATGCTTCCTGGCATCCAAGTGGAACCTTGGCTCCCTGAGCTTTGCTCCATTGGAGTGCGTCCTGCCCTCCTCTGCAGGGGAGAACAGGTCTCTACCCATCTCCGTGTGACACCCCCTCACATACCTGCATGTCGCCAACAGATCCCCTCGGAGTCTCCTCCAGGCTGAAGAGACCCAGTTCCCTCAGTCTCGCCTCATACCCCATCCCCTGCAAACTGGCCACCAACCTTGTGGCCCTACGCTGCACTGACTCCAACCTGGCTACATCCTTCCTGTGAAGAGGAGCCCAGAACTGAGCACAATACTCCAGTTGCGGGTGCACCAGAGTCGTGTAGAGTAGCAGTAATACCTCTCTTGATCTAGAAGCCATGCTTCTGGCTGTGCAACCCAGGGTGGTGTTTGCCCTCTTGACCACCATGTCACCAAACGTGCCTCGGTCATCGTGCTGGGCCAACTCGGTCTGAGTGTTGCAGCCAGGCGTGGTTCAGGCCACTAGGAGAAGCAGTGTGACTACCAGCTTGAGGAGCCCTACATTCCAGTGGCTGCTCAGTCTTCACCTCCTCTAACAAAGGCAGCTGAGACTGTAAGGGGACGAGTCCCAGCCTCACACACGGTGGAGACTGTGGATGCAGGGGGCTGGCGGGGAGGTCTGAGAAGAATGAGGAGGGAGGCAGTCTTTGTCGGATGATGCAGGGCTGGATGCTGAAGGTACCTCCCCATGGGATCTCCAAAGAGAGGCACTTCTCCCCAGCGGTGCTTCCAGCCTCCAGTGCTCCTGACCCATCAAGCGAGCATGCAAACCGCCATGCTGGGTCCTGATCCCTTTCCAAGGGCTGTAATGCAGCTCAGAGATGCTGAAGCGCTGGAACCAAGTATGAGAAATGCAGGGCCCCGTCTGAGGCAGTAGGTGGCGCTGTACCTCTAGCTACAAAGCACTCCCCTGGTACCTGCAGCATACGCTTTGGCTTTTGCATGCCATGGGATCGTGCTATCTGACCTGAGAAATGTGTGGAGACATCACCAATGAGAGACTAGTGGTGTGTGTGTGTCTGTGTGTGGCTGCCAAGAAACGGGGAAGAATGAATGTTGTGACGTGAAGGACTTTATATGCGGAGGAGAGATTATTCGCACAAGACTTTTCTCAACGATAAAACAGCTTTTCACCAGGGTGGGCGTAGATCCTGGCTGGAGCAGCCAGAAGGTCGAGCTGGATCAGCACAAGTGACACCAGCACGAAGACCAGAAGCTCCTGCTTCAAGTCCCAGGTGATCCTGACCTCATATGGGACTGCTTGTGGAACATGGTTGCTCCCAATGCCAAGACCTCAGACTTGGAAAGGGAACTCACGAGATCCACCCCGCCCCCCCCCCAAAAAAAACCCAGTATGCAGGAGGAATCTCTAGAGTGGGAAGGGATGGGAGATGAGTCAGATTTAAAGGAAGGAGAGATGAGCTCAGAGCATGGAGGGAAATATGCAGATGAAGGGAGAACCTGAAAGGGACCATGGAATGGCAACCTGTGCTAAGTAACCTTCGGGTCCAGGTCTGGGTGCAACTCCTTTGATAAGGCTGAAGATGGATTCTGTGGGCTTTCAAACTGTGCTCAGGAGAAGGCCTCCCAAGCTGATTGGGGTCCTCAGTGAGAAGTGTAATGAAAGGTAAGGCATTTTGCCACCGCTGCGGATCCTCCCCCGTGAGGTGCATGTGCAGGAGCGTGGTGGGTGGATTCTGGGCTGCACCCTCCATTCAGGTGGGCTGATGGCGAGGCCCAACACACCTAAATAGTTCCCAGGGTCAACTAATCCTGTACCCATCAGAAACACAGCAGAGGGAGAGGAAGGAAGCTAAAACATTTGAGAGAAAGTCACATTTCTGTCTTGCTCCATTCCCTGGAGTGCAGACTTGGATAGTTAGCAAGACGAGGCCAATCCGTGGAGGCGAACCTATGCCTTGACATGAGCTGGGCATGTGTGACCGCCATTTTGAACATGCAGCTCACATCAGAGTGATGGGGGTTTTGCTGCATTGTGCAAACCCAGCCATTGTGGGTGATTCGAGGGTTAAACAACCCTTACATCACACTTGATTAGCAGCTGGGTTGTGTGAGGGTTGTTTAGCCCTTGAATAACGTACAAATGGCTTGATTCCCATGATGTAGCTCACCTTCTGATTGCCCTGATCAGGGGTTGCCTAATAAAAGCAGCACCCCAAACATAAACAACCCACGATGTTCTGGGTCATGTCAGCCAAAGCATGACATGGAGATGCACAGAGAGCGCACACCACGCTACAAGATGACAACATCTTCCATACATCCTCTCCGCACATTAACTTACACTGAGGAGGAGGAACAAAAATTGAGTTTGCAGCTTTTCTCAAGTCATGGGGGAAAAGGTGTACCCTCCCTCCAAATAAAATTATCAAAGAACAAATGACATTAGAGACAAAAAACCCCAAACCAAACCAAACCGAACAAAACAAACCATCGCAGGCTGCTAATTTGTCCGTCTCACTGTCTCCCATTTTTATGGCCTATTAGGTAATGTCTAGAGATGCTCCAGGGATGAACGAGATCGCCTTCCCACACCAGGCATCTCTCACAGAGTTCCTCCAACGCAATAGGCTGGCCCTACAGAGAGCGGGTCAGGATTTACAGCGCTTTGCCGGGTGTTTATATTACATTTGACCTGCAAAGGCAAAAAGGAGAGTCTCCTTCAAGCCAAGGGCAGAATGTGATGTCAGAAACTCTCTTAGTGATGGGTGGCGAAGCCAAAGCGGGGGGTGGGGGGCTGAAAATCCTGGTATTTTGCAGCTTCCAGCTCAGCCCTGTCTCGGGAAAAGCACTGCAGCCTTTTAGTGCAGAGGCCAAACGGCACCAAAGCTGGAAACCATCAAACGGTCTACAGTCAGGGAAGGGAAATGAGGAACACCGTGTGTGGCAGACTGGGGCCCTAAAAGGATTGTGCTGGTGTTCAGGGATGGGATGTGGGTATTCGAAGACATGACTGGGCCACTGGGACTGGGGCAACGGAGCGTGAGGTGCGGCAGGGTCCAAAGTCCCAAAGCCAGGTGTGAGGGCAAGCCCAAGCTGCCATCCCAGAGCAGGCTTGGGTCGGGAACCAGAACTATGCATCAGGGCAGAACAGGGACATGGGCACGACCGGGCCAAGCAGGGGCAGGTGCCTCGAGGCAAGGCAGCCATTCTGGCAAGAAGCAGGAGCTGAAGCGCGGCTAGCAGGGGAACCTGCGTTGCTCAGGCAATGGGGCAAGGCAGGACGGGGCAGGAAGCAAATGCAGGAGGGACAGGCCGGGCGAAGCGCCGAGCTGCACCATAGCTAGCAAGAAGGCCCATGATGCTGAGTAAGGCAGCAAGGTGGGATACAATCCGGGAGGGAAGGGCTTGCTCTTCCACAGCAGGCTCTTCCCCAGGGCTCCCAGCTGGTGCTCTTCAAGGGACTGGGACCTCCAGCAGGGCTTGGGACCAGTCCTCCAAATCCTGAGGTGGGCATTTTAGTTCTGGCTATCAGATAAAGTCCCGGAGTAGCCCAGATCCTGGCAAACTGGAATTGAGATGAGCTGGGGGGCACTCAGACTCCCCTCTTTCCCAAAGCAAGCCCTGCAGATGAGGACAGGAAGAATGGGTGGTGGACGGCCCGGCTTCCTCAGCATATTGCAGGGAAGGAAGGAACTTCACTTCCCTTTCCCAGCCACAAAGATGAGCTCTATGGAGCCTTTTCTGTACTGACCACATGTGGGTGAACCTTTTCTTTCCCTACAAAAAGAGGGATTACCCCCACACCTTTGCTACTATCGGATCCTTGAATTGTTTCTAATTGTTCTGATCTACAGGTCTGTTTCAAGCAAACACAGTTCTAATTGCAATAATTAAAAACGCCTCATTTTCCTGGGCAAAATAATTGTTGCTGCTTACCTAGGGAAGGCCCCAGGGTGACTTTGGGCCAGTTGCAGACTCTCAGCCTAACCTACCTTGCAGGGTTGTTGTGGGGATAAGATGGAGAGCAGGAGGAGGAGAATGGTGTAAGCTGTGCTGAGTTCTTTAAAAAAGAAAAAAGGCAGGATCTAAGTCTAATAAAATAATAAAATGGTGTTCAGGACAAGGAAGTGCCATGCAATGGTTAGAGCACCAGACTGGAGCTCACGAGAACCAGGTCCTGTGCTCCACTCGGCCATGAAGTTCACTGGGCGACTTTGGGCCAGTCGCTGGATTTCAGCCTAACCCACCTCACAGGGATGTTGTGAGGGTCACACGGAGACGAGGTGGCCCTCAGCCACCTTGGGCTACTTGCAAGAGGAACAAGGTGGGATACAGATGTAACACACTCATAATAATCGTAATAATTTCTTCGGATGTCAGCAGAAGAAACGGTAGGTTCTCTCTGACTACTTCTGACAACACTCACAGACCAAAACTGTAACTCACCCTGCCCAGAATAAAGTTTAGCAGGTGAGTTGCAGGTTTGCTGCAGCAAGAAAAGAGTGCAGAGCAAAATGCTCACACCGGCCGCCTGCCCAGCAGGGCCAGCAGGGCCAGGGGGTGACGAAGGGCCGGGGACAGAACGTTACCACCGAGCGCAGCAGCCGATGCTCTCTAAACCCAACAGAGTCCTGCGAAGACTGTCCCCCCACCCCACCTCACCGCATCCCACGCCACACCTGGCTCCCAGGATGTGCCAGGAAGCTGTTCCAAACCGCGGCATTGCTTGCAGAAGGGGCTTTTCGAGCACAGAAGCAGCGCTCTGGGCTGCCGAGCACCATAAAGGATTCATGACGCTGTCTTGTTAGCTCCAGGAGACAATTGGCAGAGTGCTTGAGAGAGCCACCCCTCCCCACACCCCCCCTCCCCATGCAAGCAGCACCCTGGGAAATGGCAGAAGTTGAAGCGTTCCAGCAGTTTGTGTGGCTTCGGATGTCAGGGAGATCAAGGAAACACTCGGAGATGCTTCGATGAAAGAGAAATGGAAGACCCTGCAAACAGCAGAGGCAGAGCTGCCTTGGCAAATCCGAAGGCTCAGATTGGAAATAAGGAGGTGCTGCGGTGGAGGTACGTTCACAGTGGCACCCCAAAACGGCTGGTGCTGGCGGCTGGGCATGTCCTGAACAGGGAGGCAAGGTGAAGAAGCAGGCATACCTCCTCCCCCTCAAACGGTAGCTCTTACGACATACCTGGCTGGCCGGCTTTAAGCAGGAGTGGCTAGTGATGTCCCAGGCATCCCCAAAGCTAACAGGGCATTGCCAACAGCCAGAGTCTGAGCAGCCTCCCACCGAAAGCCCCCAGCCCGACCTCCAGCAAGCCCAGCCACCCAGGTACACACAGAGACCAGCTGAATTCAAATGTGCCAACCAGCACCCACAGCCAGAACTTCAGCCCGGAAAGCCTCATTCGTCGCCACCTGGTCAGGCAGGGTACGAAAAGGGTCTCTGCCATGAGCGTGAGGTCAATTGCCCCTTTGCTGCGATCAGACTTTATTCATGAGAATAAAAATACAGGTTTTCTTTTCTCTCACTCCTGGCATGTTTAACTGAGTGAAGCATGCCAGGGTCAGCCCTGGTGTCCTTCAGGACAGAGAAGGCAATTGCTACTGGGGCAATTGTTACCCCATTGGCTAACTGCTACCCCATTGGGGTAGCTTGTTGTGTCAAGTCGGCCCTACTGGAACCCTCTCTTACGCACAGCTGTTAAAGGTACAAGAGTTGTGTCCTCTTTTTAACCTGGCCACCCTTTTAGAACATTGTCCTCCTGGTCACTAAAATGACCTGCCCAAAATAGTCTGCATGAGAAGAGGGGGACGATCCAGAGGGTTTTAGGGTCCCCTCCCAATGGGCTGTCTCTTAAATCCGCAATCCCCTTTCTCTTCCTCTTCTGCTCTCCCTTTTATGTGGCACAGGTTGTGCACAAGTAAAAAGGTGCGTGTGTGAAGGGGACTTTCCACAATGCAGCAAAGCTGCAATCCTGTTCTCACTGAGCAGGAAGCTAGTGCCACGGGACACTGTGGAATTCACTTCCGAGGGGATACGCCCTGCACCGGGATTAAACCGGGCAAGGTGCATTTCTCCAGCTTCTGGTAGATGCGGCACACATTGCTGCATAACCCTTAGAGCAGGAGGCACACCTCATTCTAAGCAAAGGGTTGCATTTGGAGGGGATGAGATCAAAATTATCGCCTTCTGTACTTTGGCATGAAACTGAGTTAGAGGGAGGCAAAACCGCAGCGGGGAACTTCAGGCGGACTTACATGGGCGGGCGGCTCATCACCTTGTGTTGCCACTCATTCTGTCATACGCAACGCAAAGAAAGCCATGGGGGCACCAGCCACCCTCCGTGATGCCAGGCTGGAAGGCCTGCGTTGCCTCATGCAGAGGCGCAACAGGCAGCCTCTGTGCCTGACAGGAAGCTTTAATTGTGCGTTTAGCAGCCCTCCCCGGGGAACCCAGTCTGGCAATTACCGCACAAAAGATATCCACCTTCTCTGCTCTGGCTTTCGTAAGCAGCTATGTGGCAAGCATCGTTAGCTGTCCAAGCTCAGTGTGAGAGCAGATTCTGGGGCATCTTTCTTTAGAGGCCTTGGAAGATGCAGACAAATTGTCCAAGTTACTGTCTCCCACAAAGATGCAAAGCCATCCTGTTTGCTGACATCTCACACAGCAGAGGACAAGACCCAGATGTGAGGGTTCGCATGTTGCAGAATCACCCTCTCACAGGTTGGGGTCCCTGGGAAGAGAGCACATTGGGGCTTGGAGTAGCCTTCCCCAACCTGGGGTCCACCAGATGTTTTAGGCAGAGACCCCTCTCATGCCAAGCCAGTGCAGCTATTTTGGAGAATGGCACCACAACAGCTCTGTGGGGCAATTCAGTTCATGCCTCCGCTGCACTGACTCTAACCTGGCTATATCCTTCCTGTAATGAGAGGCCCAGAACTGAGCACAATACTCCAGTTGCGGGCGCACCAGAGTCGTGTAGAGTGGCAGCAATACCTCTCTCCATCTAGAAGCCACGCTTCTGGCTGTGCATCCCAGGGTGGCGTTTGCCCTCTTGACCACCGCATCACACTGCTGACTCATGTTCAGCCTGCAGTCAGCCAGCACCCCGAGGTCCCTTTCACAAGTGCTGCTCTCCAGCCACCTGTCCCCTAACCTGTACTTATGACACCCTTTCCTATGCCCCAAGTGCAAGACCTTGCACTTATCCACACGGAACGCCATCCTGAATCCAAAGCAACAAAAATCCCTGCACAGAGATGTTTGGCCTCTGTGTGCAGAATGCCAGAAAGGGAGAACCTGCTTCCAATGAGAGGCCTTCCAGCAGAGTCTCCCAGAAGGTGCCATATGTCTGTTCCGACTCTTCTTCCTTAGTGCACTTTCCACAATCAGAGAAAAGATGGGAGAAGTGGCAGGAAAACATGGGGTGCAGGGGGTTATGGGATGGAAGATGTTGTCTGGGCGTCCATGTAAAATCCCACGACTGGGGCTGGATGAGTGTGGAAAGCTAGCAACCATGGGGACGGCAAAGTCTGTGGCCTAGACCCATTTCCCCTGCCCAAGATACTTCCTACAGATTCAGCTGCTGCTCCCCACACAGTGTTTCTCTGTGTCAATGAAATCATTCTAAACCACACATTGGCAAGTTGTCACTGCTTATGATATGAGTAGTGTGATGCCAGGAAATATCCACTATGCCGTCCTTTGCAGAAGACTTCAAAGCAAAGATACACAAAGCATCTTCTTCTGAAAATACAGGGATACCTTGGCTCACAAACATAATCCATGCCAGGACTCTGGTCGTGAGCCAAATTGGTCGTGAGCCAAGTTAAATTTTCCAAAAAGGTTCCAAGTAAATAAGGTTAATCCGTTCGGTAACTACTTTTTTTTAATCAGAAAAACGTGAAGCAAATTGACAAAGAACAACAAAGATCGCAGCCATCTTCCCCCCACCCCAAGAGCGGTCATCTCCCCCACCCCCCCCCAGCACAACCATGATCGCACCCCTCATCCCTGCATACGCCCGTCATCCTGGTGCACTGGGGGGGGGGGAGACGGCGTGATCGCAGGTGCACGGGGGAGGGAGAGACTGGTGCAAATGGGGCGCATGCGGGGGAGAGAGACAGGCATGAATGCAGGCACACTGCGGGGGGAGACAGGCACGATCATTCTGGATGGGGGAGATGGCCGAGATCACGGGCGCGCTCCTGCAGGAGAGACAGGCGCGATCTCGGCCATCTTCCTCCCACCCCCAGCACGATCGCAGCCATCTCCCCACTCGGGGGGGGGGGAGAGACAGCCGTGATGGTGGCTCCCACCCAATGTGGAGTTTGCAACCTAAGTCAAAATTGTCAAGAAATTTTTGTTCGCGACCCGATTTGGTCATGAACTGAGGTGTTCATGAGCCGAGGCACCACTGTGCCACCAAAGCAAGGCAACTATGCTGGACACTTGAAAAAAACGGCTCCTTGAAGTTATTTAAAACTTTCACCCAAAGAACAATGAGGGACGCTATTGAGTTTTATCTTTACCAGTAAAAAAGTTCAGAAACTTGACAGGAAGCTGCGAACGCGGCCTGGAAGTGGGGAGGAAGTGTCTTGGCGACACTTTTCCCATTGGGAGGTTTGCATCCAGTGGTGTCCCTCCTGCCAGAAGAATAGTCTGTGCAGATAGATCCACACTCCCCTCCCCCTTGTAGCCCCCATGTGCCCCCCAAAATATTTTCTTGATTGCTGAGGGATCATCCAGAGCAGATCTGGGGGTACATAGGGGAGAAGGAAAAGATAGTTTCTTATTGTGTAAGCAGATGTTTGGCCACCCAATGAGAAGGAAGGACTCCCTGGAGAAGATGCTGGGAATGATTGAAGGCAACAGGAGAAGGGGCGGCAGAGGATGAGGTGGCTGGACGGGGTCCCTGGGGCGGTGGGTGTGGGCTTGGGTGGATCTGGGGGATGGTGGAGAGCCTGGAGGAATGTTGTCCATGGGGTCACGAAGAGTCGGGCACAACTTTGCAACTGAACAACAACAAAGCAGATGTCCATTCGTGTAACATCAGTTTTCATCCTAAACCACATCAAAAACCTGCAGGACCACTTTTCCTAGCTTACCCCAGGGCAGAAAAACATGTGCAGCCCTCTTCAGCCACGTCCAAATCCCAGGTCCAATATTCTGCCGCTCCAGAATTGCTGCCCGTCTCTCATCTGTCTAACTCAGTTCACATCCCCACCATATCTTGGCCAGGTAACTACCAAGGCAGCTAATACGTCTTGCTGCTCCCTGCGCATTCCATGTGAGCATGTCACACAGACATTGCTGGTCACAGACAGGCGAGGGGAATGTGGGAAACTCTTTTCATGATACAGAAAAAGGCCAGGCTGGTGGGGAGGGCTCAAAGGGCAGGACAGATAAGTCCTGCAAGCTCCTCCAAAAGACAGGGCCAAGCAAGTCTTATTAAGACAGCTTTGCGAGCCTCCTTGTCTTGGCAGTTACCTTGTCAGGATGGGCTGCACAGCGACTGTCATGCGCACACTCTTGGATGAGATTCCTAGGCGTGCATGAGAGATGGCTGGGTTTGGTGGGAATGATAGCTCAGATCTGAGGAGGATGCAGGAATGGCTGAGCCAGTCGTGGCTCAGAGTTCACACTCTGATCACGGAGTTGTTGTTGCGACCGACGGGCCCACATCTGAGCAAACCCTCCCGTCGTTCCTGAGCCGGCTCTGGATCGAAGGAGTCCAAGGACAGCCATGGGTCCCTTCTAACTCCCGCCTGTGGTAACGGGGAAGACGAAGGATAGGAGGCGGACGAATTCTCAGAGGGAGAACACAAGCCCCTTCAAGATGTGGATGTGCGGCCTCGTCATCACAACTGCAGGCTGGACCAATCAGGGGCTCAGAGGGCAGAGAGAAGATACATGCATTTCACAGCATGCCTCCTTCCAGAGTCAGGCCCCAAAGGGTTCATAAGCAAAGCTTTGGGGGAAGAGGGGCAGAGAGGGTCAACACTTCTCCTTGTGTAAGCGCCGAGGCTTGTGAATGCTCTGATTCCTGTGTAGAATAAAGGCTCTTCCAAGAATTGCTGAAAGGCCTGCCTTGCTTCCAAAGGGATGCCTGGCTCACGACAGTGATGCTGCAGCGGCGGCAGCAGCCATGGAAGGTTGCTTGCAGCAGAAAGCACAGAGCGACTCGGAGAACCGAGACCTGGTCTGCACGAAGCAGACACAAAGGCCGGGACGGGAAGCTGGCTCCCACGCCTGGAGGTCTGAGATAAGATGACTGCAGCTTTCCTCAAGGGCTACAGCCTTGAGGGGGTTGTGGTCCACCACATCTGGAGGACACCAGATTCAGGAAAGTTGTATCAGGATAAATCCGGCAAGTGATTCCACACTCCCCAACATATAACAGACAAAAACCGGGGCATTCTCGTCCCTCTGGTCTCTCTACCTGCACAGGAAGGATCACCGTTGGGTGTCCTGACAGACTTCCCCCAAGCAGGACGTGTTGCTGCAGGTGTCTCTCCACCTGTCGTGCACCAACTGTCACAGCCTGTGTAGATATGTGGAAACTTTAGGGATGTGTGAATCAGCAACACTTGAGCTGCCAAAGTTCTCCAAATTCCACCTCAAAGCTTGTTCTGACTCATATCCTTTTCAGAGTGTGAGCTTCATTTTTTTCTTTTCACACAAAAACTGGTGCATATTTTTCTCAAATGCATGCAGCAAAATGCATCACTGAAACATGAACATTCTGGACCGATACATACGTGTGCGCGTTATTCAGAGGTATATTCGCCCTGCCGTATTTCAGCACGGGCTATCAAACACATTCCTCTGCAAATCATCTTGCAAGCTCAGAAGTCACACCTTGACCGCATCCAAGTCTGTGTTCAGCCCTGAAGGTATAAACTGGGCGAATTCCGATCAAAGAGATTTGACTCCAAATCTCTAGACAAACCTGCATTTCTGATAGAACTCAATGGCTTTTCCTACAGGATGTGATCAAACAGCACGTTGAGGAAAAATGTAAATAGAGTTATTTTACTGTGCATTGGTTTTTTTTGACCTCAACAACTGCAACCAAACTTTGATCCTTTTAATAAGGGACTGGCTCTTAACCTAGCTGGGCTTTGGAGATGCAATTTTACAATGGTTAAGAAGGCCAGTCTTTAGGTAGTTTTCCTATCCGCTGGCTAGACTGACATGAGAGTTAAAGGCCATTAATTACACGCAGAACAACAATCAGACCACTGCAGGGCTGGCTCTTACTGGGCTAAGATCCCTGTAAAAGAAGGGTTAAATTCAGCCCTTCTAAAGCCATCCATATTCCAGCTAATTGGAGCAAAGATGCTTGTTCTCAGATGTTTTTCTGTGTAATAAACTCTCCATATGCTCTAGATCTCAAGATGCTACTTAAGTAGACAGCTGAATTCGTTACTAAATTAGACTGACTTCACCAATTTTATTTGTTTTTCTGTGTGTCTTTGTAATTGTTGCTTTCCCTTTGCACTCCCCGCTTTCCCCCTTTTCCCTAAATATGCTCCTTTTTGAAAATTGGGGATTTGGCTATGTTGATTTAAAAGGGGTTTCTTGCTAAATGCTTTCACACATGAAAGACTGAATGGTTACAGGGTTGCTACTTGAGTTTTTAGACGTTTTGGATGCTTCTAGTCTCCCTATTTCTGATGCTGCAAAGGTTCCCCTTGAGTTGTTTTCCATGTCTGATGCCGAATAAACCCAACATTTCTTATCTCATTAAGGATATTTTGCACTATTTGATTCACTGACACGCTGTGATGCTACCGATGGCAACAGCGTATTTCCATGGCTTTCAACCCTTCAGCCTTCAAGAGCTGTTTTCCACACTCATGTCATGCCAAGCACCCTCTGCCTGCACACTGGAAAGGATTCTGGAAAATATTGTTGGTCCACACTCGTTTTCATGGAGCAGTGCTGACCCAGGCTTCAGAGCACGTTTAAGATGTGTGCTTAGATGTTAAGTTGTCTTTGAGCTGTTCCTTTAAATAAAACATCCTTGTTAGGGTTCCAAAGAACTCAGAGTTTGCTAAAACGCAAGTTGGAACCCCCACTAGTTACAATATTTGGCAGTCATTTATTTATGTGTTTATATGGTATCATGGCCTTCCTCATAAAGAACCCAGGTGCAATAGCATTTAATGCCTGACTGTATCTGATAGTTGGCAGGCAGCAAGATTTATCATCTTAAAATGTTTGATAAATAACATGCAGTGGAAATTAAGTTTGGTTTATATTTATTTGTCTTGGTCATAAACCACAGCACTGTCATAATTAATATTTGGCAGCTGACACTGAATGCACATGCACATTGGAAGCCTTCCAAAATCAAATCAATTGGAGACAATGGCAGATTTTCAGATTCTAAGGAATCAGATCTGATTTTGTCTTGACGTTTCTCAGTCCCCAAAGTTTGACAAGGGACACTGGAAAATCTGCCAAAAGCCAGCAGGCCAAACATTATATAAATAGATCATTAAAGTAGCCCAACCCATAAAACACTTAAAAAGAAAAAGAAAAAGCAGTTGTTAAAGTTGTGCTAAGATGCTTTTGAAGCCATTGTTTGGATATTTTCTTTTCCTTGAAGCTTTGTATCATCTAACCTCAGAAGAGCGGTCAATAGGAAGTCCAAAAGAGAACCCAGGTACCCCATCTACCAACACACAGTCTCAGTGGGGAAGCAGCATTTTCAGAACTGATGAAGAAAAGGGGGGAGGGGAGCTCCAGGGGTGCCTCAAAGTAATGCCAGGTTCTTTCTCGGTGAGTGCTGGTCCCATTTTAGCAGCACAGATACACTGCAAAGAACACCTGCCACACTGACCCTTTGAAACTGTCAGCGATGGGATGGGTATTTGGATAAACATAAATGTGGATAATTTGGAGCATAACTTTGCTAGCTAAGCTAAGCAAAGCCAGCAAAGTGATGCTCAAAATCCTACAAGCTAGGCTCCAGCAGTATGTGGACCGAGAACTACCAGAAGTACAGGCAGGGTTTCGAAGAGGGAGAGAAACTGGAGACCAAATTGCCAACATACGCTGGATCATGGAGAAAGCTAGGGAGTTCCAGAAAAACATCTACTTCTGCTTCATTGACTCTGCTAAAGCCTTTGATTGTGTGGATCATAACAAACTGTGGCAAGTTCTTAAAGAGATGGGAGTACCGGACCATCTTATTCATCTCTTGAGAAACCTATATGCGGGTCAAGAAGCAACAGTGAGAACTGGACACGGAACCACTGATTGGTTCAAAATTGAGAAAGGAGTTCGGCAAGGCTGTAAACTGTCGCCCTGCCTATTTAACTTTTATGCAGAGCACATCATGAGAAAGGCGGGGCTAGATGAATCTCCAGCTGGAATTAATATTGCTGGGAGAAATATCAACAACCTCAGATGTGCAGACGATACCACTCTCATGGCAGAAAGTGAAGAGGAACTAAAGAGCCTCTTGAAGCGGGTGAAGGAGGAGAGTGCAAAAGTTGGCTTGAAACTCAACATTAAGAAAACTAAGATCATGGCATCCGGTCCTATCACTTCCTGGCAAATAGCCAGGGAAGAAATGGAAGTAGTGACAGATGTTATTTTCTGAGCTCCAAGATCACCACAGATGGGGACTGAAGCCAAGAAATTACAAGACGCTTGCTCCTGGGGAGGAAAGCTATGGCAAATCTAGACAGCATACTAAAAAGCAGAGACATCACCCTGTCAACAAAAGTATGTATAGTCAAGGCTATGGTTTTTCCAGTTGCAATGTATGGCTGTGAAAGCTGGACCATAAGGAAGGCTGAGCACCGAAGAATTGAGGCCTTTGAATTGCGGTCCAAGGGACTCGCAGGAGTCTCCTCCAGCACCACAATTCAAAGGCCTCAATTCTTCGGTGCTCAGCCTTCCTTATGGTCCAGAGTTCATGGCCATGCAACCCAAATACTTTGGCCACCTAATGAGAAGGAAGGACTGGAGGAATGTTGTCCATGGGGTCGCGATGGGTTGGATATGACTTTGTGACTAACAGCAACAGCAAATGTGGATAATGGGAACAAGGAGCACCAGAGTGGAAAAGCAAAAAAGACAGGACTGATATAAAAATTAACTGCATGAAAAGATGTAAAGGATTCTTGCTACACATTTTTAAAACAAGTGATATATAGATGCATCCAGGCCATACAGCTGTGGTCACGGCTCCTCCACCAGGCCAATCCAGGAGGGATGATAGGAAGCAGCTTTGGCCTCCATTAATTGAATTTCCTCTTTGGAGCCCTTCAATTAAGGGTGAGAAATGCGAGGTTCTCCAGATGTTGGATTGCAACTCCAGTCAGCATGGCCAGGGATGCTGTGGAGCTGTAGCCCACGAACATCTAGAGAACTTGGGTTCACCACCACAGGGCACCTAGACACATGTGTCAAATAGGTGCATCAAAGGCCACTTGATTGAGACCTTCATGGATATCTAAGAAGGGGTCTTAAATGGGGGGCACGGACAACAGAGGGGTCCTGGCAGCTCACATTCTGTACTGCCTCCAGGCAGCTAGGTTTTGAGGGCCCTAGAGCAAGACACGCATACCCTCCGCACCTTCTCGCCACCATTGTCTCAAGCTGCTATTATTCCAGGGGGAAGGGATTGCTTGCTTTTATGACTGGTAGAAAGCCTGTGAGCAAGGAAGTCAGGGCATATCCTGCTCCTCATTCCGACACCAGCATCACCTGGGCTGGAAGATGAGTCAGGTGAAGCAGCAGGTTGCAAAGAGGAGGAGGAGGAGAAGCACCAAGTGCTCTCATCTGCCACCCTCCCTGTGTGTGGAAATCAGCAGAGATAACCTGGGCCAGCAGGAATCCAGGTGGGCCAATACACCTAACCTGGCTAGCCTGAGCAAATGATCACTCAATGCCTTTGGACTACCTGTTCCATCTGCCTCCCTCCCAAGTTAACCACCAGTTTGCCTCTAGACCACCAGCCCCAACACCGATTTTGCTAGGCATTCTTGGAGGACCACTCATAAGGGTTGGTGTCTGGAAAAGGTACCTGGGATCGCATTGAATGCTTTCGTCCTTAATGTCTGGCCATTCATACTTTCTTATTTGATTGCTTACCCTAAAGAATCTGACAAGGAATCCCTCTCTGATGATTCACAATGCAATCCTACGCACACAGATTTTGAAGTCCTACTTTGATCAACGGGACTTATTCAAGTAAATTATAGCACTGCAGTCAACAAATTGGCTACTCTTTCAGAAACACTCCTTAGGGTGCAGTCCTATATACCATTTAACTCAATGGCCCAGTTTGCATGTAATGACAGACAACCCTTAAATTGTTTAAGCGATTTGATGTTGGGACTGAGTACAGCAGACCAGCGCACAGCATCGCTTCAACTCGCGACTTCTACTTTCAGTTAAGAACCCAGGAACGCCAAGTTCCCTGCTTATATGGCATCCTAAGCCATAAGCTTTTGAACTGACCCAATCGTTTGCTGTTGAATTGGCTCTGGTTTGTTTAGCCGCTATGCATCCAAATGTTTCCAGGTCCGGACATTACGGTAACTGAGGAACAGTGGAAAACCTGGTTTGTTAGTCGAAGGTGGAAGTGACAAGGCCTGGGAAGCAAGGAGCTCTCTCACTCCAGCTATATAGCAACATTTTCTGGGCTAAATAACCCAGGAATTGTTGTTGGGGCCAACCAAGTAAATAGAACTTGCTTCTGAGTAAACATGCATAGGCTATTAGTTCCCTGTTGTTTTTTTCTTTTTTAGACATAATACATAACCCCATAAGAAAATCAGTCCAGGGTTTTAGTAGAGAATATTAGGGTGTGGGTAGATTATACTACCTGCTTGGGTTATTGGTGATTTATTTTTGCAGAACTAATGGCTCAATTTTCCTGTATGCTTCTTTGAAAGTTGAGAAGAATTTTATAAACAGAAATAGCAATACTAACATTTTCTAACCACTTTGTGGAAAAGGTAAATTAGGCTGCAATCAGGTAAATTAGGCTGCAATCCTATATTCACTTACACAGGAGTAAGCCACATCAAACTCAGGGGAATCTGCTTCTGAGTAGTCATGTACAGAATTGTGCTTTTTAACATTTTTCAGCTGTGTGCTGAGATTTTTTGGGTTATAGTAGTATTTTCATTTTGCCTTCAGTGTGATACATGAGCAATTATTTAATTTGAAGCTGACATTAGAGGCCATTAAATTTGTAACAGATTCAAGCAACAAAAGAATGCCTTCAATCTGAAAAACTGTTGGAAGATAATACAAAGGTAATTCCTTATCCTTTCTGAGGAAATGAGCATCCAAGACACCCGCATTGTGTCAATACACTTGTGATCAAACCAACTTTTTTATATCACTAAATTCAAGGATAATTTGTGTTTTGAAATTAAGCACAACTCAAAGCACTGCCAAGGTTAGAGCGCCAACGGAGGGAACCCATCATCGAAGATTGTTACACGTTCAGACATGACGGGAGATGCATAGAAAGCTACAGGCGCAATCCAGCCAAAGCGATAGACCCGTGAGCCTGATTGATTTCAATGGGAGACTTCAGCACATGTGCGGCAGACACCCACCGGGCGCAAAGACCAGCTGAACCCTTCAGGGAGCCCAATTCCCATCTGGTAGAACCCACAAGGACCACAAGGAGCCTCCCATGGGCAACTGATATGCCCTCACTGGCAGCAGTTCCCACATTGGATTCAGGGAATGCTATCCATAACCTTCTGCATGTGCTTGTGTTTCATGCAGCCGCTCTGGCTGGGCAAAGAGCCCCCGTTCTGGGCTGAGGTTAAAGCTAGGAGGGCCCAGGGCCCCCACTGGAAGTGCTGCAGTGGCACTGTCCCCCTTCCGTCGGAGGGGAGCCCCCACTAGAAAGTTTCCTCTCTTTGCGGGGTGGGGGGAGACCTCCCACCCTTGAGGTGAGCCTATCATTCCTGCTTTATGCAGCTGGCTTATTTCCCCTTACCTGAACAGCTGTGCCCATGACTCACCTGACTAACAGAGAAAACACTGGACAGAGAAATGACATGATCACATATTTCCCCCTTCTCCCTTCCCAGCAGACCTAAACAGAAGTCTTTTGAAATGCAGTGCTTTATCTGAGCTAGGCAGGGGTCAGTGCAGTGATGGCGGGTGCTTCATGAGAAGCATTCCTGCTCTCAAGGGACTTCAGAGGAACAGTTCCTCTGGTTTGTGGTAATAGCTCTTAACCATGCAAAGAGCTGGTTCCAAAAGGAAGACCTTCTCCTCCCTTCCTTGCGCAAAAGGGCTGACTCCACCCTCAGGGAGGTTTGCATCCTTGGCCAGAGGGCAGGAACACAGGATGTTGCTTGATTGGGCCACTGATCTGGCCTGATGCCAGCTCACTGAGTTAATGAATTCACACCCCTCCTCCTCAGTCCCTCCCTGCCCTGCCCCCAAACACGAAGCGGCTTAATTCTCAGTAAGTTCCTCACTCATTAACCTGGACATTTCATTCCCACATTCCACATTCCACCCCTCTCCCCTTCCACCTTGTTCGCATTCCAAGTCTGAGCTTTCCTGTGTTTGGGTGAAATGGGCCTCATCGCTACATCGCTACATCGAGCAAGACACATTTCTACATGCATGTGGAAGCATAACAGCAATAGTGGCTAAGATATGAAACTGCTGCTTCTCCCAAGCCCAAGCCATAAAGCAATTACTTATCTGGAAGCATGGCAGAACATAGGTAATCATGGCTGGCAGGTTTCTCATATCCACAGGGCACTCTGCTCAACCAAGTCTTACTTTTAATAGCATCTTGCCTAACTTGATCTCCATTTCTTTATCACAACTTTCCTTGTGACTCCGATAAGAGCTTCAGACCAGTCAAAGCACCTCCAATGCCTGCCCTTAAGGGGCTTCCTTCCCACCACCACCAGGCTTACAGCTGACTTTAGAAGCACCCGCAGGAAGTCCATTCTCTAAGTGAAGAAGGTGCTTGCTTCCAAGGACTACACTACCCACCTGAGGCTAGCTCCGTTGCTCCAGTTCCTAAAGCATATCTTCACACCTAAAGCTGGTTAATCACGTATTGCATATCCATCCGATGACATTGCACCTACAATTTGCACACACAGATTTTAATGCACACTTGCATAACACGCAACAGGTTTTTGTCAACAGTACTCACGCTGTCTCACCATGTGCACTGCCTGCTAATTAGAGGTTCCCACAGAGCTGGTCCACTGGGGACAACCCCCCATGCAAACAGCTAACCCAGCTATCCCAGATTAAATCAGGAAAAGATCAGCATGTCCAGGTCATGGCTGCTTCTGCTACACTTTCCCTGCAAGCCTGGTAGAAAATAAAGAAGTTTCTGCCACCTGCGTGATCCTGTTCTTCTGGGATCCTTTGTTTATTAGACAGATTTAAAGAGTACCTCATAAAGCAGCTTACACAACAGGTATGGTATATAAAGTATATGCATCATGAAGTATAAACTGCCATGCGGCTGCACCTGGGCTTTGTTAGGTCTGATTAAATATCTGCAAACACACTTTCCTTCCAAGACTGGCTAGAGTTTCCTGATGGTTCTCAGGTTCCATTTACCGTTGACTCTCTCTCTTTTCCTTCATTCAACATAACATAACAAGATCACCCCAGTTATGGAGAGAATCAGGAGTTTGCACAGGTTAATGGAAGGAGTGGTATTTACCAAGGGAAACTGAAATTAATTTATATGTTTCCAAGCAGCTTTCTTCTTCTTGCTCTTTTCCCTCAGTTTCATGTTTCCTTCTGCATTGAAAGAATATCCTCACTTCCTTCCGTTGTTTCTCTGACTTGGTTTAATCTCTGCCATTTTGCCTGCTCATTCTATTGGTGTCATGTGACATCCTGTACTCCAATGGCGGGCAACTGGGTGTCCTCCACATGTCTTGGAATGCAATGCCCATCAGCCCCAGCCAGCATGGCAAATGTTGGGGATTATGGGAGTAATAAGCCCAAACATCCAGAGGGTACCAGTTTGCTTATCCTGTGGGAATTCTATCCAGGCACCTCCGTTAGTCTTTCTTATTCAGATTCCCAGTGGCTTCAATCCTAGTTTAATAAAGGTGATATCACAAAAGGCAAGCAAAACGATCAGCTGGGACAAGGATGAAATCTCTTGGCACCTGCTTCTGATATCTGAAATGGCACCCCTACTTTTTGATGCATCTCCCCAGAAAGCATCCCAACCCCTCCTCCTGAATCCAGGGAGAAACCTGGACATTTCCGCGGCTGCAAAGATCTTTCTCTTGTGTTCATCACCCCCACTTGAAAAGATGGCTGGGGCCACTGGGCACAGGCAGAAGCAAACTTTAATTAATTACACACAATATGGTATAGAAGGAGGGAGAACAGAGCATTGTTCCAGTGCTGGGGGACGGAGGAGTTCATTTCAAACAGCCACTGGTTCATTTCCGAGCAAGACATTCAAAGAGTTTGCCGTTTCACAGCTACAGAGACAAAATGCCTGCATTCTTTTAAACAGCACGTTTTCACTGTGGGCCTCAATTCTCAGCAAACTACACTGGCACCAGAATTATTACTATTATTATTTTAAAGGAATCTTCAGAGCGCCTGGGAGAAAAGTAGCTGTACTCTACCCCCCGCCCCACGAATGCGCGCTGTGAGCAAAAGAACTGAGAATGCGATATGTTTTAAAGAAAAAGCAACCCCCTTTTCCAAAGCCAAGAAAGAAAGCAGCAGCTGGCAGATGAATGCCATGAGTTGATCTGCCACGTACGCTTGTCTTTTATTGCAGGAGGCCTCCAATGGTCTCGGCACAACGATCAGTCACCTGAAATGATGCCGCTGGGGGGAAAATGATTTATTTTCTTCAAGAGGGTGGGAACGTCTATTCCTCTAAAACACATTTGCTTTCTGCCCTTTCAGTTGCAAGAGGAATCCAATGCTGCTTCCGTTTCCGGTATAGGACCATCATCCTTACACTGAAAATCACGAACTGTCCTTGTTTTCTACCACCGTTTATCTACATACATGAGAGCAGCAAGAGTAAGCTGTGTGTTACATGCATAACACTGTCGGAAGTAGCTTGACAGCCGTAATGCAGTTGCGGGTAACTTGACAAAAAGGAGCCATTTCCAAGGCAGAAACCGCAATGTCATGGTAGCACGGAAAAGGCACAGAATGTGTGATTGGCCACAGAATCACCTTACATGGCCCTCATGTCCTCCTCTACAAAGAATATTCTTTTAGTCCAAGTCTGGTAGAAGGAACAACTGAAGGAATTGCCCAAACAGCTTCTAAGTGTTTATTTATACTCATGAGCATATGAAAATGTGTGTTCTTTGTCTCCTCTGTTGGGGTGGTCAGTTACACCAAAGCGGTACAGTTCCTAAATGGATGCAGGTCACAAAATGGGGTGTTGGGTTATGGGGAGAATCTGCTTTATGACAGTGACACTGTAGGGGTTATGGGGTATTTTTCCATCTAATCATGCACTGGATCGCACCCTGAGTCACTGCTCAGCTGGGGAACTGGAAACACATCCAGAATCGTCTTGTCCCACCACCATGGCCTTTGCTTTAGAAAGAGGCTCTAGAGCCATGCATGGTTTTCACATTCCATCCTGTTTGGTCCCAAGACCACATCTAGGCCACGTTTTCTATACTGCTAGCGTGGCATTTAGTCACTCTCCAAAAAGAGAAAATGCCTCAACTATCTGCAAAGCATTTCCATGTGCTTTTCTATGTGTGTGCAGTGCTGGAAAAGTTTACTATCATTTAAATGTAATACATGTCACAGCAGCGGGGAAGGATGTGGGCCTGTGAGCTGTGTATCAGTGGGTTGCTCAGGTGCTAACGGAGCATGTGCAAACTTCCTCAGGCCCATCCTCTCTTACATTTCATGATCTCCAGCAGGATGTGAACTAGACAGCCCTTCAAGCAGAGGACGCCTTTGACAGAGAATGACCTCAGTTAGCCTTTCAAATCAAAGATAAATAGACAAGACATTTATATTAGCAAAAAGGGGGCCAATTTAAATGTGATTAAAAGGCCATTTTTAATGAAGTCTCCCAACGATTCATCTTCATATATCTCTCAAACTATGGCACACAATCTAAATCTCTGAATCAGATAGAGTGGTATTTCAGAAATTGCCTGATTGGTTCCTTCGTCGGCACAAGAAAAGCCTCCTCATTTAGCCACGCAGCGCCGGTTTAGCACACTTCTCTTTGGATGGCTTAATATTAATCAAGTTATAAGTGAAACTGAGTCTTTACACTTTAAAAATTAAATTGAAAGAGTCCAATTCAAATTTTTATCAACAATTTTTACCTACTCTGGTAGGAATTGGCGACAGTCCATCTCACCTTCCTCCTTCTGAAAGACACAGCCAGCCAAGCCAAGCCACCCTGCCACAGGCTTGTAGCAAAAAGGGGTGTGCAGAGCAACGTTCTCTTTAGTTTAAATTGTAGCCTGGCAACCCTCTTTTGCATTGTGGAGCTTCTGTTCCTACAATAAAACACTTGAACAAAGAGCGATGCCCTTCCAATATTCTGTCTCCTTCATTTTTATATTTCATGGTCCAGTGAGGAAAGGTTGACACCTCTGGGGCTCTTCTGCTGAGGCCAAGGGTCACAAAAAGGGAGAGAGGGTGTCTGTTATAGAATTTTGAAGGGCATGGAAAGCCAGAATGTCGAATGCTACCCTGCACCTGCCCTCCAGAGCTCTCCTGCATGTGGCTGAGCTCGGGCTGATGTTGTCTCTGCCCAAGAGTAAGACGTGGCTACCTGTAAGGAAAACTCCATTCACATAGGATTTCTCTGCATTCAAAACCTTGCATGCTGCCGACAAGATCATGGAGAATGTCCTCCTCCGTGTTTCCCCTATAGATGGAACATGGAGGAGGGCCTTAATGCTCAGGCAGGTTGTTTTGGGTGGAAGGGTCCAAAAGGTCCTGCTCAATTCCTGTTTCTATCATCAGTCTTGCCCCTGTCATGGAACTTCCAAAGTTAGTCCCAGGAGAGGCTGAAGGCTCCTTTCTGGTTTGAGCCTTTCAAAGGACTTGCCACACAAAGTATAGCAGGAAGCTTTACTATCTTGTATACAACAGCTTGATACTGTTGTTGTCTGTTGCTTAGTGGCAAAGTCGTGCCTGACCTATCATGACCCCATGGACAACATTCCTCCAGGCTCTCCTGTCCTCCACCATCCCCCTGATCCACCCAAGCCCACACCCACCACCCCAGGGACCCCATCCAGCCACCTCATCGTCTGCCGTCCCCTTCTCCTTTTGCCGTCAATCGTTCCCAGCATCAGGGTCTTCTCCAGGGAGTCCTTCCTTCTCTTTAGGTGGCCAAAGTATTTGAGTTTCACCTTCAGTATCTGGTCTTCTGAAGAGCAGTCAGGGTTGATCTCCTTTAAGACTGACTGGTCTGATCTCCTTGCAGTCCAAGGGACTCTCAGGAGTCTTCTCCAGCATAATACCATTAAGAGGTAATAACAAAGAATTGTTGTAATCTAACACTCTTTATACTCTTTAGGTACACAGTTATCCTGATGGGTTAACAGTTTCACTACAGATGGGCCTTGCTTTATTTGCATGGCCAAGCATATCAGCACTGTTGTTCTGGAACAGAGGAGATTTGCATTTCCTGATGCCCAACTCAAGGGTCTCAACCAGCTTGCTTGGTAGCAACACTCTGTTGTAGAAAGGAGGCCTGGACTGTGGGGAAATAGTAGAGTAAGGCAGTCTAAGTTTAGGAGGGCCCAAACTCAGAAAGATCTGGGTTCGGCCAAACTGGCATGAACAAGGACCCTCCTTGAAGGATGCTGACCTCTTGTCCTAAGCAGAGGTTCCTGTTTTAATTGTCCAGGGAGAGGATGCAGTTACAGAAGGCTCCCCAACTACTCAAAACCCCAGGGACCTGCTGCCCTGTACACAGAGAAGGTCACAGCTCCATCTGTGAGGACTTCAGCCATGCCACATCCATCCCTATATCAACACAGCCTGATGCTGCTAACACAGAAACTCCCCTATCAGAGGAAAAGCCTTAGTTAGTGTGGGGGTGGGACTAACCAGTCTGAAGGAGGCCAAACCTCTACTTAGGCTGAGCCACAATCACCTGCTTCTTAGACGAACATACAAACAAGCCCATGTCACTTCCAGCCCCAGCATCGTTTGGAGCTCTCCATGGTGCTGTCTCCTTTCCATTCCTGTCTTCCTGGGGCACTTGTCTTGCCCCAGACTCTGTAAAGAGCCAGCCCATGGTGGAACGCTCTAATTCGGGTCTCACCAACACCCAATGATGCTCAGCCCTCTCCACAACAAGGACCAGAGCACAAAGCCTTGGTGAAAATGTGCATATGGATGATGGACTTGGAGGATGGAGGTGGTCCCAGGCAGGAACATAAACATCCCACTTCTGATCCAGGATGGGCAGCTGGCACACCTATATCTCCAGATCCATATTCAGTGGGTCATCAACCCATCTGTGATGTGCCTGGAGACTATGGAGCCCATCAGCACCGTTACTGCTCCTGTCCACACCCACAGCAGAATGGTTCTCTGCTCCTGAGGACTTCTCTTCCCTTCGCTCCCCACCCTGCTCCATGCCCTGGGCCACCAAGCTTGAGATGCCTACAGACATCCGGTCTGAGCCTAACTATAAGAGAAGAGCAGTGGTTCTCAGGCTAAAAGCCTTGCTAAGGCACTAATTAAAGACATGAGCTCCAGCAAAAGAATGAGGCAAGGGCCCTTGTCCTTGACACAAACAAGAGTTCTCTGCAAACGCGGCCACACTGCTGATCCTCCTTGACATTTTCATAATCCATGGGGGCCTCTCACTGCTCTTTTCACATTTCTCCCCCTCCTCATATTGTTCACAAAATTAATAATCATCATCGGCATAACGAAGCTCCTATTTAACTGTGTGAAACAGTTGGGGACACACTCTCATTGCGATTGTTGCCGTTTGCCACGGTGACTCACAAGCCACAATAGATGTCATTACTAAATCGACCTACTAAGGCAATTATAAGATCATGCAAACAGCAGATTCAACACACAAGACTCAGAACGCTCCAGAGAGACTAGAACAATGGGATCCCTCAAAAAAGGAAGCTCAACGGGGGAAGCGCATCTTCCCCTTAAATGAGTCTTTATTGTGCGTAAAGCAGCTCAGCCTATTCAAAAGCTCCCAGTGCTTTTCATAGGAGACGAGCGCAAAAGCCCTGCACCATCACTGCCACTGATGTGAGAAAATGGGAATCATTCACACGTGCGGGAGGAAGAGGCTGGGGCCAGCCAGGGAACCCTTCAGATGGGGACAGAGGTTGCCCTTTGTCCTTTACGAGCCTCGCACTTGGGGTGGGACACATGCTCTTCCTCCTTTCCCTAACAGGACCCTGGCTTTTGTCCCACGGAACTCAGTGAGTGGCTGTTAAGAACCAAACTAGCCTCACTTTTTATAACTGCACCCTGCTTTGAGTCACATTCATCTGAGATGGGATGTTGGAAAGGAGTGTGTGTGTGTGTGTGTGTACGCGCACGCATGCATGCCTGCATGTGTGCGTGCTCATGCAAAGTGCATGAAGATGAGCAGAGAGGGCCATTATGAAGGTAGGAAGCCTGCATACTACACACTCCCCACCAGAGGGCGCTGCACTCCCCTGGGCAGAGTAAAGCAGATGTTCTCCTCACAACACTTAAGTGTCCAAAGTAAAGGCATCAAAACAGGCGCAGAGATTTACCAGAGAGGTACCAGGAAAATCTGGTTCTCTTTAGCAACAGAATGAGCACCTGCTATAAAGTGCAGTCATTTCCCATCCTCAGTTTTATTATATTATTCCATTCTTGAAAAGAGAGCCTTGTCTTAAAAAACTTATTAATCTGTGGACTCCCTGACTCTTTTTTCAAGCAAGGTGTCTCTCTTGACTTTTAAAAGGTAAAGGTTTCCCCTTGACGTGAAGTCCAGTCATGCCTGACTCTAGGGGGCGATGCTCATCTCTGTTTCCTGGCCGAGGGAGCCAGAGCTTGTCCGCAGATGGTCTCCGTGGTCATGTGGCCGGCATGACTAAACACCGAGGTGCAGGAACGCCGTTACCTGCCCACCGAAGTGGTACCTGTTTATCTCCTTGCATCTGCATGCTTTCGAACTGCAAGGTTGGCAGGAGCTGGGACGGAGCAACGGGAACTCACCCCGTTGTGCGGACTCGAACCGGCAACCTTTTGATCAACCAGCCCAGCAGCACAGTGGTTTAAACCACTGCGCCTTTACCATGAATTAAAATAACATATAGTTTTAAAGGTCGTGTCAAGGCTAAAGTAGCTGATCCCGGAATGTTTCTGTGGGCATTTGCAGGACAGCGAGAAAGGAAGGCATGAGCCTGCTTTTGCTTGGAGGGACTCCATCTTACCCCACGTACTTGGCAACCCTCCCGGCAGACTCAGCTGGTCCCTTTACAGCAAGAATTTATAGCAAATGGGATTACTCAGAGCGGCAGAACCTAAGAGTGCTCTGCTGTTCATGTTTTGCCTTCTCTGCGTTCGGGCCTGCCCGGCTCGTGAGTCATCAGGCAAAAGAGCAGCTCTCCCATGGCCCCCAAGGGGCTGGGTGACCCGCCTCTTTTTACTGTCTGCCCTGGACTGCCAACGGAGCAGCACACGGATGCAGGTTGAGTGGCCGGCAAGGTGCCACTGGCAGCTGGCAAGCAGGGCGGGTCACCAGACATGGCTCCCAAAAGAGGAAACACCTCACAGGAAAGCAGCAGCAGCAGAGGAGAGAGATTTGCACAAGGTCCCATTCAGACACCCACTGCCTGAGGCGAGGCAGGACGGCATGTGCTGGGCCCCCTCCCTTGAGAAGCCCTGCTTCCCACCACGGTCCTCGGCCACTGTGCCTGCCCCACCTCTCTGCCACCGGCTTGCGCAGCGCGTGAGAAAGACCGCCGCTCGGGGAGGGCATCCCAGAGTGGGCATGACTCAGATTCTCAGCAAGACGACCTTGAAGACTCAGCAACGGGGGTTTTGGAAGCTCGAGGAGAGACACGGGCTCGGCAGCTGCTGTGTTTCCTTGCTTATGGTGCCCCTCGTTCGTACGCACGTCTGAAGCATCCAAGTGAACCACCGAAGCTGCCCCTGGGGATGTGCCCAGGAGGGCAACGTCACAACTCCCTTCTCTGCCACAAGGCGCTTTGCCAGCACATCTGCTGCCTCCCAGAGTGAGCAGGAGAAAAGCTTTCTGCCCAACAACACTTCTCAGCTTTAATTGTAGCCTGGCAACCTGCTCTGCAAGAGGAAAGCAGACTAGCAATGCAAAAGCCTCGGCCAACCCGCAGTGTGACAGACGGAGGGCCACAGCGCTGCTCCAACTCACACAGCCGGCCGGCACATCACAGAAACACAGAAGCAGAGCGAGGCAGAGGGGCCTCCCGGGCCATCTAGTCTGACCTCCGGCACCAGCCGGCTCCGCTCACGACATGCCCACCATGTGGACGTCCAGCCTGTCCTTGAACACCCGCACCGATGGGGCCTCAACCACCTCCCGGGGAAGCCCATTCCATGCCCTAGAGGTCCTGTCAGGAAGTGCTTCCTGGCATCCACCCTAAATCTTGGTTCCTTGAGCTTGGCTCCGCTGGAACGTGTCCTGCCCTCCAGTGCAGGGGAGAGAAGGTCACCACCCACCTCTGCGTGCCCCCCCCCCCACATGCCTGGATGCTCCACATCACAGCACGATCCACTTGCGGAGACACTGCAGAACCGAGCCAGCGCGAGGCTGCGGTGAAGCAAGAGAGACACCGGCTTGCTGGTTCCCCACACCTGCCAGACCTCAGCACGCCCCAGGTGCCCAAGGTGGCTTGGCCCTAAAGAGGCCGCTTGGCAAACACTTGCAGAGTTTTCCCTCACACAGCGGGTGACACACCTGGAGAAACAGGGCCTGCTGCACTGACACACACACTGCTTGCGTGACCAGCGGGAGGCTGGCTCTAGAGGACAGCCAGGTTGCTTGGCTGAAGGCACTGCCAGGTGGTGGGAAGCAAGGGGGCTTCCCCTGTATGGATGTATCTGGACTCTCTTGAATCCTTAACCAGTCAGGTTCGGGGCTGGTCCAACACCCACGTTCCAAGAGCAACCAGCCCGAGGTAGAGAGAAACCCTCAAAGGACTCAAATGCATTTGAATCTCTAGAAACCCCATCTGCAGATGGCTCAACTTTTCCCAGTTTTCACAGATTCTGCAGATGTGCAGACCAGTTTTGTTATTGATATCTTATGTATATTTATGCACATTTAGTCACAGGAAAATAGTTCCATAGACCAACAGATCCCCATAGGTTGCAGCACGAAAACACACATTATAAGGGGGTTTCCATATTATGGGATGCCTGCACATTTTGGGGAGTGCAAAATTACACAAATATGTATGAACAGATTTTTGCTCAGTCAGATGCTGTCAGTGGGAGCTCATGATTCAGCCACACTTCCTTAATCTGCTTAACCTCCTTTCTCAAGATGGAAAGTCAGTCCTCTAAGATAATTCCGCCCGGTTCTTACAGGAAAGGAACAGGGCTTCCCATGCAACTGGTTCTCACTCACACTGTGAATTTTCCCCCATGTTGCTCCATTCGTGGGTGGCAAAACCTGCCGTGCGTTGGACTCAGCCGTGGCTTGGCCAACAGCTGATGGCACCAAGTTATTTGGGGTTAGTGGATGCTGAAAGGTTTTGCCCTAACCTGGGTACACTCCACCAGCTTATATGAAAAATTCGGGAAGGGTTGTACCCACACAGTCACTTCTGTGTCACTGCATCGAACATTCTTCCCATAATGGAGAAGACATCTACACGAGATTCTAGGCAGTTGTTGCCAGCCATGATCCCATTGATCTTGGAACCCCCTGGATGAGTGTTGAGCTCGAAGTGCGGGGCACAGCCCTGTGGTGCTTCCACTCCTACTTGGCTGGCTGGCTTCAGAAAATGTAGCTCAGAGAATGGTTTTGGCCCCGTGCTTTTACCAGCATGGCATTCCTCAGGGGTTGTTCCCACCACCACCGTCCATGCTATTCTGTATTTCCATGAAACCACGGAGTGGGTCACCCGGAGTTTTGGAGTGTGTTGCCCATCAGTCTGCCGATGACATGCAGCTCTGCTTCTCTTCTTCATCGGGAAAGTGGCAGATGGGCTAAACAAGCATTTGGCTGCAACAGTGAACTGGAACTTGCAGGCACGGTGGTGGTAGAGTTTACACTCCTTCTTGGTGAGACCCTTCTCTTTTCCTTCTTTGCCCTAATAGTTTCCAAGTTGATGCACCTTTTGCATTTTTACCAGAGCAGCTCCCTGCTGCTCAAGGAAGTGGGGAAATAAGTTTTAACAGCTAGACGTCAAATGGCTTTTTAAAGAGACCTCAGCGTTTTGACAGCAAGATGTCAAAATTCTTTTTCCACACAAAATGGGGATGGGATGCACTTTTGCACTGTACTGAACAGCTAAATAACTACTTGTTTTTCAGATCAGATGCTGGGAATAGTTTACCATTAATCTACAGCCACATTTTCAGTATTATCAAACAGAAGGTTATGGGAAACATGGATATACATAATACCTACCCATGTGTGCACCAATATCAGTTCACATTCATTCTGCATGCATTTCTCCCACTGTGGCAGAAAGCTTCCTTCTCAAAAACTGACACACTCTTCTCTCTGCTTCTCCACCATTTTATCCAAGACAATATTCACTTAATCTCTAATTTTCCTTTCAATGGTATTCATTCCAAACACATGCCCTTATTGGTACAGCCTAAATATGGGTAATTTTTAGGGAGATAAGAAAGAAAGGCTGAGATATTAAACTTTAAGTTCTTCCTCATAATTAGAACAAAATGCCATCTTTAAAGTTTTTTATTTCCTTTTATAATTTACAGTAATTTCATTAGAACCAAACGAGCCCCAGGAAAACAAATTGTAGCTGAGTTCATGACAACACCACTGTTAAAACTGTCCATTCCACACACACACACACACACCCATTAAGCAGCTCAATATTAAATTAATCCAAGCAGCAATTACTTGAGAGTAAATTCCATTGAACTCAGTGGGGCTTACATCTCTAGAAGCAGAGCTTGGATTTGACCGTACTTGTTACCAAATTGCACCAATTATGCTTGTAGCATTAAAAAATTACTACATCTCCTGCAGGATTCTAAGAAAAGATGGTGGTTTGGGGTATAAGGCACTAGGTATTCACATACCCCTCCCAATCCGTCCCCCCCCCCCCCCAGCATCACAGACGTTGCAGCAGGGAAGGAAGCAAGACCAGAACAGCCTCAACTGATAGATGTTACTCCAGAGTAATCCAGCAGCCAGATTCAATGGGACTTGCTTCCAAATAATAGTAGCCTGAGGCCACTTTCCCAAGCTAGCATATTCACACCCCACTGAATGTAGCGAAACTTAGTTCCAAATGAATCTGCTCTGAAAGAGACTGTAAAGCTGCTACTCCTAAATATATGCCTTCATGTGCTATTCCAATTGAAACTTGAAGTTTGCATGATTCAGATTGGACAGCAAGGCACTGGCATCGGTATCTCCCCCCTGCTGCTAACTGCAGAAACTGTGATTGTTTCAGGATGATGAATAGAGTATATTTCTCGTACAAATAAGCTCCGCATCCTCACCAGCCTTGGTCAAATTCACATTATCCAGATGTGGCCAAAGGGAGTGCTGTGCTACGGCCCCTTCCATTGACACGGAAAACAGTTCCAATATTTACGCAAAATGCATTTGTCACAGCTGGGCACAAGCAAGCCCAACGCAGGGCAGTTCCCACTTTGTCGAGGATGTGATCTTGTGTCGCACAAGTGCACAAGGGGAGGGTGCAAGGAAGTGGCCCTTTGAGGTTCGTCTGTTATTGTGTGTGCCTGTGTGATGGAGCGATGCCTGCGGTTGCCAGAGCTGAGGCTTTGTTATTTCAGAAAGCAGGGGATCAAAAGCGGCGCCTCCTGCCACTTCACCAAAAAAAATAATAATAATAATAATAATAAATCACAGAAAAGCAGAGGGCTAGGGAGAGAGGGGGGAAAGGCAGTGGAATTGCTTGCTGCTGTCCTCCCGTGAGGTAAAGCTGGCAGGATCGGCACCCCTTTCCCTTCTTCCAAAAGCAATTCCTGGAAAGCGAATGCTGACCCTTGCCAGTGCTAACTTTCCCATGAGTTAACCCCATTGAAGTCAGTGTGATTTACTTCTGTGTTAGGCCACTGGAAATAAAGCCGTTTACTTCTGACATGCATTTTCAGGCTAAAAAAAGTCTTTGCAACGCCCTCTTGAAAGGATGGAGAATGCAGCATTGCATTTAGCTCCCAATATACTGGGGGGAAGATCTGGGGTGGGTGGGGAACCATCTCCTTGGAGCCGCGGCTGTTTCAGTACGACGCTTCCCCCACCCCCCAGCCCTGAAGCCTCCCCTCTTGACCCCAAGAACCGCCTCACAGGTTTAGCATACACTGATACACAGCACAGGAAAAATAGCTGAAGTTGGCCTATTACTGGTCCGGAAAAATCCAGGATATAATGGCAGAGGAGGGCTTGGGGGTCATTTGACTCTCCACTGTGCCAGGCACCACTAAGCCTCAACCGCAGCAAAGATCCCAAATATATTGTGTGCACGCAGGAGCGAGCACTGCAGAAGGTAAGCCTATCAGCCACGTCTTAGTCCTCTTTTAAACATAGAATGGATTCTCCAGTAATGGGCGCAGCAAGCACGAAACTGAAGCCATGGGACTTCTCAAGGCCCATGCCGCCTTTGGTTGCCTTCTCTGCCCCACGTTGAGGGGCAGAGTCAAAGACCTGCTTCCTCAGCTGGGCAAGGAGACCCATGGAGAAGTAGGTCAGGAGAAGTTACGGTAATGTTCTTCCCTGCAGATCTGTCATGGGAAACCTGGTTTGTAAGAGGACATCTGCAAATAAGAGCTTTTTCTGAAATGCCAAAGTACTGAGTGGGTCGGTGGGAGCAGGGAAGCCTCTCTCACTCCTCCCTTTTATTCTGTCAGGATTTACTTACAGCTAAGCAGCATATGGAGGGGTTAGCAATTTAAATTAAAAACTGGGAAGAAGAACAAAATCATATGTCCCAACAGAATCAATACAAAGCATGCCTGATCAATCAGGAAGGGTTCCTGAAATAAAGATGCTGCCAGGAGGACCAGAAATAATGAAAGTTGGTGCCTGCCTGCCTGCCTGCCTGCCCTCCAGAGGCAGGGAGCGCCAGAGAAACGGAGTCACCACAGCAAAGGCCCCGCTCCACAGAGTCTCTGCTCAGCCCAGAGGTCCATGGGGTGCCACCAAAGAGCATCCTCTTCAAAGGTCAGGGCAAAGGCGCTCTCTCAGGTACCCTGGCCCCAGGCTTCTCAGCGCTTTCTATACAAGTGGCAAAGGTTCCACCTGGGCCAATAATGAATGGGCAGACATGCAGTTCTCCCAGCAAGGCAGTTTCCTGCTTCAAAAGGACAGATCCACACAAAGCACATCCTGAAATTACCATTATCAATGGCATTGTGCAGCCAAGCAAACTCTGCCTAGAAAAGACCAAAGCCGGTGAAAGGCATTCCAAGCCACTTGGGATGCCAGCAACCACGATGGATCTAAGAGTAGCCCCAGGCTACGAACTCGGTCTTTCAGAGAGAATGCCACCTCCATCAGAAAAGCCCTTCTCTTAGCCCCGAGAACCTGTCGCTCAGACGGCTTCCATCTTACCCAGATCAGATTACTAAATCCTGAGGTGATAAAAGGGGCAACCCAAATCTACAGACGGCGCAGAAGATGTTCCACCCAGGGGGGACACTCACTTTTTGTTACCCTTCCTACTTTTCCTCCTCCCATCACCTCGTAAGTCAGCAAATACAGAAAAGTAAATCTCCTATTTAAAAGCATCGCTTTCTATTTTCCTTTCCTAGTTACACTCTTTCCTCCGCCCCATGCCAAAATCCACCCACCCTGCCCTGAGCTTTGGATTTCCCTGTCTCTCTGTTATGCTTCTTGACCCACTTTCTTCCAAACACCCTCCATCTGCTCTCTCTAACAATTCCCACAATCCCCCACAACAGTGTTTTCCTGCAAACTTTACGTATATCCAAGAGCCCTGTGGATTTATCGCCGTATCCCATCCATTTCTTTAAAAGTGCTGCAAAACCACAGTTCTACAGAATTTGCCAAGCTTCATATGTGGTATGAGAAGGCTAAGTCACATGGTTCTGTTTTAAGTCACTATATTAGAAAATCATTAATGTTGGTGTGGGAAAAGTTAAAGATAAAATTATATAATAAATTAACAAGATGGCTTTCACCCATGGAAGCGTTTGTGTATCCAAATGCATTGAATTTTGAAGGGATTATAAGTTATGATGACATTTTGGATAAGGATGGAGGACTGAAATTGAATCAAGAAACACAAGAACAGGGATTTAATATCTCTTGTTGGCATAAGGTGCAGATACAATCGAGACATGCTAAAGATTGTAAAGTGTGGGGTTTTTATAACGACTTAACAGCGTTGATCAAGTGATGCTTAAATCAGATGAGAAAATGATTAAAAGATTATATGACTTCTTACTTGATAGGAAAATGGAAGACGAACAGGTTAAGGAAACTATGATAACGTGGGCACAAAATTTTGGATATAATATTGAATTAGAAAAGTGGCAAAAGCTGTGGGAGAGAAATATCAAGGTAACATTAGCAACTTCTATAAAGAAAACTTGTATAAAATGTTTTATAGATGGTAACTGTCGCCAAATGGATTAGCTAAGATGTTTCCAAATATGTCAAATGGATGTTGGAAATGTAAACATTAATTGGGCACTTTCTATCGTATGTGGTGGACTTGTGATAATGTGAAAAAGTATTGGATTAAAATACATAAATGGCTTGAGGAAATGTTACAAAAATCCTTAGCTTTTAAACCTGAAGTTTTTTTATTAGGCATTATAGCGGAGGACACTAGCAAACAAGAAATGTATTTGATTTTGCATGTAATCACTGTGGCGAGAATTGCATTCGCTCAACAGTGGAAAAGTGAAGAACTACCCACCGACGAACTGATTCTAAAAAAGATCCTGGACTGTGCAGAAATGGATAGATTGACTTTATCATTGAAGGAGAAAGAAGATACTGACTTCTATCAAACTTGGGATTTTTTTATTATTGGCTAGAGAAATGGGACTTCGCATAGATTTAAATGTTTTTAAAGTTATCATAAATGAAAAAAGAAGGGTGTGGGGGCTGACCCAGCGGGCTCGATGTTTTTTGATGATGGATGTTGTTTGTCATTTTCTTTGTTTTGTTTTGCTTTAGGATTATAATTTCAAATAAAACTTATTTAAAAAAAGAATTTGCCAAGCTTCATACTGCATCCAAGAACCTAGCTTTTAAGGAATGCACAATTCCAGTCAAAAGAGTGCACTGTATCCAGGAACAGAGCATGAAGTGGACTCAAGACTTGTACTCGGTTCATCAAGAAAGGACGCTGGTCGGAGGTGCGTGGTTGTGGGCGGGCGCCAGATGTGATCTGCTGGCTGACATCCAAATTGGACAGCTGCTTCCAATGCAGAAGCAGCCAGGTCTGTTGGGGTTGGCAGGCAAAGGGGGTCACTGCTGTCCCCCCCTTGCCCTGGTGGTGTAACCGTAGCACTGCCTACTGGGGTCCTGGTGGGGGTAGAGGAGACTTTACCCCCCTCCTCTCCCCTCCAGAACCCCCAAAGAAGCTTCAGCCACACACTGGTGCTTCCGCATGTGCAGAGAACACCCTTCATGCTTCATAACGCAGGTGGGGACAGTGGGCCCACACTGGCGTAATACGCTCCTCCCTGCGCCCCCTGGTGGCTGCATGTGTGGCAGCAGGGTGGAGGGTCCTGGCTGGGGCAAGGCCTGTTGCGGGACCATGGATTCCTCCGCGTCCCTCGTGGAGGAGCCCCACATGCACAGGGCCTTAACAGAGGCAGCAGCACTGCAACTCGGCAAGTCAAGGAACAAGCACAAGGCTGAGCACAGGCGTGCCAGTGCAGCAGTTCAGGGCAAGTGTGGTTTGGGAAGTGCAAGGAATCTACTTGGTGGCGGGAATCTCTCGGGTCAACTGCCTTTTTGCGGCAGCCCAGAGTCTAATTCGGCCCCCACACGCCGGGCGGGCGCTGCCCATCCTCCTTGCCTGCTGCCGCAGGGAAGCCCTCTGGGAACAGTGCCTGTGGTGTGGGATCACAGCAGCCATCTTCCGCACCGCCCCGCCAGCAGCAGCACACTGGCAAGGCTGCCAGTTGCACAGCCGGGAGTCCACCTGCACTGCTCCGGCCTCGGATCGCTTTGCAGGGCCAGGACAAGCCCGAGAGGAAGTGCCTGGATGCTGGAGGGACAGGCTTCGAAACGGTTTGTCCCGGCCCTACAAATGGCCAGCAAAGAGGCAAAGAAAAACACAGAGTATTGCCAAGGAAGAGGGAGAGTTCCATAAGAATGATCTGAGGCACAGTCGAGGTCCACAGCTAAAGTAGACCACTGGGGACACTTCCGTGGAGGAGGCGGCCATCTGCGGCTACTGAGAAGCTAACTCCGTTACCACTGCCTTGCCTCCACAACCACTCTGGTTGATCAGCCATATGGGACACACCAGTTTTCTGGTTGGTTTTGGTCCAGTCTAGGGAAAAACAGCCATTACTACAGACTCCTGCAGGAAACCGAGAGTAACAAACTCCTGACATTCTTGGCTGATATTCAGCAGACATTCCAGGCCAAAACTGCTTGCGGCGGTGGCTGCTAAGTTAGTCCATCGCTCCTTTTCAGCCTGCACATTAAATATTCTTTCCAACATGCCACGAAGCCCCACAATACCCCAAAGGAACCCAGCCTCCTTTCAGAAGTAACAGACTGCCTACAGTTCAGTTATGGTGAAAACACAGGCAAGTTCACCTGAGGTTAAGAGGTGTTCACATGCACAGGAAAATGTCAGAAGGAAGTGCTGATGCTCGTGATCCACTCCCTGACATAGCTTTAAGCACTCCCAGCGGTACATACCAAGAAATACCAAGCAGTTCAGCCATTTAATTACTCTCCTTCTTAGAAAGCCATTAGGAGTGGAGCTGGAGTGTTTCAGGATAGCCAGGTCAGACAGCTGAAGCACAGGGGGAAAGGGGTCAGCCTTCCCTTCTGTTTCAGCTGAATCATCTAAGACTGCACTGTGTGTTGGCAGTTTCATGACCGCATAGAAGAGCTTGTCTTCCTTGCACAAGAAAACTAGACATCCGAGAAAAGGGGGCTAAGGTCTAGCCTAGGTGTTTTCCACATGCGGAAATTTCTTGGTCCAGAGGGACATTAAATCAGTGAGTGCTCATTCCAGGTCTGCAGTGCACAGCCTGGGCGTGAGTTCGTCCATCTTGGAGACCTGGGCCCTTGGTAGTACACAGCCAGTGTGTTGCAATTTTCAGCCTCTGCACAGCCTCTGCGGAATTACCTTTCCACAGCCCTGTCAGAACTCAGCTGGGAAAACAGGGCCTTTCACTGGAAACAAAGGATCCATTCAATGCCATGACAACAGGAAGCACACATTCATAAAGAGGTGCATTAGCAGCGAAAGGATTTCTCAATACCGGGTTCTGAGCAGGCTGAGCCCAAAGCAGGTCCCACTTTGTTCGGCAAGATTTGCTTCCAAGCAAGTGTGGACAAGGTCACTGCCACGAAGTGAGTTCTGGAGTGTCTTCACAAAAGAAGTAGAAGGTCCGAGGCAAGGGTGGCAGGCAGCTAAGGGTGGCGCACAGGGTCCAGGACGCGGGTGCAAGTGGAGTCCAGCGCGAGGCATAGAGTCCCAGACAGGGAGTTGCTAGATCCAAGCACACACAGTGCAAGCCGGCACAATGCAAAGGCAAGACCCCGAAGGCCACGTTCCAGAGAGTCACGTTCACAAGCAAGGCGAGGGCAGGGAGGGTGGGGTGCAGGGACCTGGGAATCAGGGTCCGGCTGGACACAAGGATGGAGCAGGCAGGCACCAGGCCCAGGTGAGGCAAGGCAGAGAGCACGAGGCACTCCCAAGGGTGGCTTGCGTCGCTGCAGCAAGAGCAGCATGGCAGTGTGACGCAGCCTTCAATGCTGGTCTCCAGGCCTTCCAGCTGCAGGTCATGATTGCTCCTTAGCAGGTCCCTGCAGGCACTAGCAGGCTCACTCAGGCCCCGACCCCGACAAGAAGCATCGCTAACGTTTTAGCCGTCCTATCCTGCGTACATAAAGGTCACCCTGATGACAAAGGAAAGTAGCGGATGCCTAATTCCCTCTTAGCAGTTCGCCTGTCCATCAGGGGGAAGCCAGCTCCTTCCACAAGTTGCCTTTCAAAGCACAGAAGCCCAGAAAACGAATGGCGACACAACCGCGAGCTGTGTGATGGATCAAGCGGGGAGGGAGAATTAGTTCCCAGCAGGAGCAGTGGATGTTTTCTGATTTGTCTGTCAGTTCGCCTTCCATCTCGCGGCATGGCCTAGTCCTTGCAGGCGGGAATCCCTGGCTCTGAGGAAGCACCAGACCCCGTCCTGTTCCAACTAAAGTCAGGAGGAGTCAACATCTGACAGGAAATGTGCTTGGCTCTTCATCAGCCGGAGGCATCCCCCGAGGAAGTGGGGCTTCCAGAAGGGCTGAACTGTCCTGACTTCACATCCCTGGAAGAGGCTCCCGGGAACCCCTGGAGGACTTTGACAGCTCTTGTTCCAGGGCTGCTGTTCATGGTCCTGAAATTAACTCCCATCATAGACGCTGTTCTCCATGATGGAATCCCGGGTGGAGGAGGACACGGAGCGTGTTTAGCTGGACGTGGTTCTTGGTGGCTGAGGGGTGTGGGTGGTCATGAGGTCCAGACAGAAGACTGAGGTCCAGACAGAAGAATGAAGCTCAGCTGCATGCAAGGCCTGTTGTAAAAGGTGCTGTCTGAAACAGAGAGAGTTTACAGAGAAGGCAATCCCACCCAGACATGAGAGTTCTCTGCCATACCTCGGCATATTCATTCCAAAATAGGCTCCCAGGCAGTGAAGTGAGAATACTTTTTTACACAATGGCTGCTTCCAGAGTTACAGAATTATCGTATCTTGCTTGCTGGGGAGCAGCTCCACACAACACTGTCATCCATTGTAGTCCTCTCTAGTTTTCTTAGTATATTTTTTCCGTTTTGAGAAACTCTGATTTTGTGACAGAGAAGTGGAAGAATAACACCAGCTTCAGAGAAATGAATTCCCTTACTGCCACACTTCTGATTTCTTAAACTCTAGATTATTTGCAAATAGGAAGGCAACAAAAGAAAAAGATGGGGAGGGGACCAATAAAAGAGGGGGAAAGAAAGAATATGACACAAAAGCTTATTCATTCACAGTAATTGTTCTCAGCCCCTTTCACACATACCGAATTTCAACACATTTATGCTTTAATATAAACATACTTCTGAATAGTCACCCAGATGACATTGACAACTGAAGGATATCCGTTGAAATGGAGCAAGAGCATTGAAATCTTGAGACCACTGGCGGATAGGGGATGGGTGCCCATCCTTCCAAGTTTGAAGCATGAGTGTGCTTTCAATAAGAGCTCTCCAGGTCCGCTTTTGCTGTCCTTCCTTCAAGCCCCAAATCACAGCAAGAGCATCTGCAAGGATCGTGGACTGCAGAGGAACTCTTAAGAGGAATCCACCTGGCTTTGCAACATTGCTGCTGATGTAATACAGACAATGACTTGCTGAGGCAGAAGATGGGAGCCAGGGTGGTGTCGTGGTCAAGAGCATGGGACTGGGACTCAGGCGATCCGGGTTCGAATCCCCGCTCAGCCATGGGGCCAACTGGGTGACTCTGGGCCAGTCACAGACTCTCAGCCCAACCTACCTCACAGGGTTGTTGTTGTGGGGATGAGATGGAGGAGGAGAATGATGTAAGCTGCCTTGAGCCCTTTGTAGGAAAAAGGCAGGATATAAATTGGAAAATAAATACAAATAAAATAAATAATGATGCGCTGGTTTCTTTCCAGTTGCGAGTCATTAGGATTCTTCAGTCCTTTAGAGGAGTGACTGAGATGCAGTCAGTGAATTATTGGCCGGACGATCCCAGCACTGCTCAGCACGCATTCAGTAGAAGCGCTGCAGTTTGTACCTGCCATTTTATCCCCAGTTTATTCCTATAAAGGATCTTTTAAGTAGCACTAAATACTTCCCAGCTATTTTTTCATTTTAAAATAATAATAATAATACCTATTCAATGAAAGAGTGGTAGAGCACTCCATTCCTCTAGTACAATATATAAAATGCATGAAGGGGAGAAAAATCTTTTCAGAGCGCCACTGTTTTACCAAGTTGTTTAATGGCAGTGACTAAAAGGGTTCTCTTTGTTTTAGGACAATTAACAATAAGAAAAAAGTCTGTCTGGTTACTTCCTCGATTAATCTCCTTGCTAAAATGTTGATAGCAAGGAGGGTCTTGTTCAAATCATCTTCAGAAATTAGGATTGGGAGTTATAGTGCTATACTCACCTTAATGCTACTTTAAATTGTGCTACTGAAAGGTTAAATTGGTGGACTGGGAGATCCGAGTCCGAATTCTCACTCAGCCGTGAAGTTCCCTGGGTGAGTGTGGACCAGTCACAGACACTCAGCCGAGCCTGCCAACCTCATAGGGCTGTTGTTGTGAGAATAAAATGCAAGCCACCTTGGCTTCCCCGTTGAGGAAAGAAGGCAGGGTGTATGTGCAATGGAACAATAATTCAGAAACAGCCCCTCCAAAATGCAAATTTCAAAGAAAACCTTGTTGGCCGCCTCCTCCATTAACTCCCTCGCGAAAAGTTCCTCTGCCTGCCGTCCTTTGCACAGCATTCAGACATGATGCTGCATGACGTCGGTGTGGCGGTGTGCATAGGGAACGTGTCCTGATGCTGCCTTAAAAACCAGTTACGACAAATGGGCGAACCCACCGCAGCCCCGGGGGAAAGGTATGTTGAATACAGTGTGTGGACCCGTCTTAGGGTCGGCAGCCTGCGTCAGCCACGTCCTTAAAAAGAACAGGAGAATATGCTCAGGCTGTTGATACAGGCAGAGCACATGTGAAACGCTCATCAAGAAAACGCAACATACACACAGAGTATGGAAAGTCAGTTGCAGTTCCGCTTGTTGCTTTTGAAAAGCAATTCACTTTCACTGCTGGGAGATCCATCTGGAAGCGCCCGGTGCCTTCCCCCTCATCATTGATCGAACAGGTAATTAGAAACATAGAAACAGAGCGAGTCAGAAGGGGTCTCCCGGGCCATCTAGTCTGACTTCCGGCACTAGCCAGCTCCGCTCACGACATGCCCACCATGTGCATGCCCAGCCTATCCTTGAACACCCTCACCGATGGGGCCTCAACCGCCTTCCAGGGAAGCCCATTCCACGCCCTCGGGGTCCTGACTGTCAGGAAGTGCTTCCTGGCATCCAAATGGAACCTTGGCTCCCTGAGCTTGGCTCCGTTGGAGCGCGTCCTGCCCACGCAAAAAAATCATTGATCGAACATGTAATTCCCACGCAAGAACTGGCCATCTGTTTATGACAAGGAAGGATGGGAGCGATCCAGTCACCCACGCACCATGCCCAGCATACGGTGCAGTGGCCTGCATGCGTCTGGGGCAGAGCGATGGAATGTGTGGCCCTCCAGGTGCCATTGTACTACAACACCCATCCCATGCCAACCAATGGCATCTGGAGGGCTGCACACTGCCCAGCCCCAGGGTGCAGAAAATGCACAAGGGCCAGTGGTGTCGCCACCATTCCTTCCATCCCTGGTGCAGACAGCTTGTGCACGATGCAACCATGGGAGAAAACTTCTTTCCTGAAAAGCATTCCCTGTCCAAGACCAGGCTGCAGCTGCAATTTCCTTGAGCTCAGCGAGAAACAGGTGGTGTGGCAGCTTCCTTCGCCAGCTCACGGTAAGAGCATGAGTGCCAGAGGGCCATGGAAAGGAGAAAGGCATGGCTTGACCATGGGGTGACCCCCTCCCCATGTCATCACACAACAGTATTCCCCGAAAATAAGACTGGGTCTTATGTTAATTTTTGCTCCAAAAGATGCATTAGGGCTTATTTCCAGGTGATGACTCTGCTCTTTAAATCTACCATTGAATCGAGTGTTAATTGAAGACTTACGAGACAGGAGTGCCAACAGAAATCGTGACAGTTAAGAACGATGGGCCGCACAAAAGCAATGAAAAACTGCAGGCACCAAAATTCAGGAGACGTTTCTTTGTTTCACAAAGTGCATTAAGTGCATCTGTTACAACACACGACATATCGAATTATGAAACACGTCCATTCGTTATCAAGTGCGCACGTTATCCATGCGCTGTCTGTGCTCCGATTGAATGAGTCTCGCATTCATCTCTTTCCATAGGCATTTACCCCTCTTCCAAAGGCGTCCGCTTGGGTATTTACAAATACTAAATTATAATGTATATTATCATTTATTTTAAGTATTAATGTCCATAAATAATAATATTATTATTAAATAATAAATATTATTATATTACTTATTTATATTCAATTATATATTAATATTATTATTTTATAATTCAATACGTCTGTCATGTGCTGCAACGGACATTCTAAATGCACCCGTCTGTCTGGCTGACAATCTTAACTAGGTCTTATTTTTGGGGTAGGGCTTATATTACGAGCATCCTGAAAAATCTTGCTAGGACTTACTTTCCGGTTAGGTCTTATTTTCGGGGAAACAGGTTAGTATTGGGAAGGATTGTAGCCTCAGGTTGCTGTCCTCACCCCCTTTCTGCTTTTCCCTGCTAAAATGGTCATTTCCTTTTCTTTCCCCAGTTCTCCCTTTGGGGACCCTGGTATCACGCAATTCCACTGTGCTGAATTTAAGTCTCCTCCAAGGCAGTGTCTCAGCCTGCCATCAAAAACGATGCACCAAGGACATAAATGCTCATGAAAACATGATTTATTCCTGTTTTCCAATAAGCATCAGAATTCAATATTGCTCAGGAACGAGGAACCATAAAACTTAAATACGGTATCTGTAGTTTCAGGCTATCATATCCGCCTTATTTACTTAATCTTGTCTGCAGTAATAAAGAAGAACATGAATTATTAAAAGTAATGGATGAATAAGAGAGGTAAAGGGAAGGCAGCTACCAGTCCGTGTTGTTGCTACTGGGGTGGCTGCTAAAAGGGAAGGCCTCATGACCCCTCAGCCTCCACAATTTGAAGGATCAGGTGCTTGGGAATCCTGCCCTCTGTTCATTGGGGAGGCGGCCTTTTCCGCTGCATCTCTGGGAAATCCCTTCTCTGGAAGGTCCATCTGCCCCACTCCCATTTCAGGAGGCTTTTAAGGGTAGGAGTATCTTTCACGGTTCTTTCTCTCTCTTGTTTGTGTCACACTGGGAGTACTTTATGTTGGATTAGATTTATTTGCTTCTGTCTTCTAATGTCTGCGATTTCACTTGGGCGCTTTTTTAAAAGGCACGACATAAATCTCAGATAAATGACATACTAATGATCACATCTGGATGTTTATGGCATACTTCAAAGAGCTCAGAAAAGTGTTGAGGGGCTTACCCTCACAAACCTGGGTGTCAGTGGTGGCGAATAATTCAACATTCCTTTCAGATCACAAGGAAGCCTGGCCTATCACGAGCACAATAGCAAAACCATTTCCAGCAATGTATTCCCCTAATAAAAGGTTTCCACACTACCATGGCTCTAATTTACAGAGAACAGCCCTGTATTTAAGGGCCTTCCAGTCCAATTCCAAGAGAGTCTTAAGAGCCCTGAGGTTTAAGGGTCCTATTTCTAACACAGAGAGGGGGTTTGAGAGTGTCAGAGAGGCTGCAAGCAATACCACCGGGAAGACAGAGTTTCCCACTAGGCTGGTCTCCTAGCAGGGTCACCCAGACAGAATGGTCCAAGCCGAGGCACCAAAGATGTACCCAACTTCCTTGGGAGTGGCAGTCACATCAGCAAAAGAGAATGGTTGTCTCTAACGTTGAGGGACTGGAGTGAACAAAGAGGCGAACAACCAAGTCGTGAAGTCTGCCTAAGAGAACGAGGAGAGGAGACAAGAGAACAATGACTTGGAAGAAAGTGTGCTTCTCATCTCGTCCTCCCAGCAGTCTTATGAGTCAGGGGGTCTAGGGCAAGTTGGAGTTAGAAAAGAGTAAGCTTTTATAGTTATGAGTACGCATGCTTAGTTAGCTGATGAATAGTAGGCAGCACACCCTGAATAGATAAGCTGAGGGGAGAGGGCCTCCTCCGGGAACCCCATTTGAAGGAAATCAGGGGGGTAGCTACTCGGAGAAGGGCCTTTTCAGTGGTGGCCCCTGACTGTGGAACATGCTCCCCAGGGAGGTCTGACTGGCGCCATCACTCTATTCATTTCAGCATCAGGCAAAGACCTTTTTATTCTCCCAGTATTTTAACAATTAATTGGTTTTATGCCATTTTTATCCTGTTTTTACTACTGTTTTAGATGCAGTGTGCTGTGTGTCATCGTTATGGTGTTGTTCTCCGTTTCCTTTCTTGTAAGCCATCCAGAGACTTTTTTTTTTTAGTAATGGATGGCAGAGGAAACGGTTAAATAAATAAATAAGTGCTTCATCTTAATGTACATGCAATGTATGTTTTGGTATGTTTTAGGTGCATTGAGAGCCTGTAACTCTACCCAGAGGGAGTGGAGAGGGAAAAGTAGGTGTGATGTGACATGAGAGAGGAATAAAAAGGAGAGTCGGACTGCCCAGGTCTTTCGAAGGAGCTGTCGCTTGGTGGTGCCCTTCCCTTCCTGGCAACCAAGTCTGGGCTCTGACCCTTGGCACCAACGCTACCTGCCTGGCATTCTTTAGGAGAGCAAAGGCTGCAACCTGGTGATGGAGCAGAGGAACTCCTGAGGGGGAGCTCCTGGGCAGCAGCGGTAGCTGAAGGCGACACTGATGGAGGACCTTTCGTGAACAGCGGCAGTGACACTCAAGCAGACGCTGGTTAGTGCTGCACAGAAGCGGCTGACATGCCCAGAGGCAAAAGGAGAGTCCGATGTGGCACAACACAGACCGTTGGGACATGGAGTATGACAGGTATGAATCTAGGCAAACTGGAAACTATAAAGCAAGAAATAGAAAGGAAAAACGCTGGTGCGAACGAACCAAAGTGGATTGGAAGGGGACATTTGCAGTTAAACAAGCGTGTGTCACTTTGGAAATGATGAATCCAGAAATGGAGTGGCTCTAATTCTAAGGCAAGGTGCAGCACAAGCAGGCAGAGCTATCATGCAGACTCGGACCAAATAATCCCAATCAGAATCCTTGGTCACTCCATCAACTAGGGACATGTGAGGAGTGTTTCTGGGGTGGGAAGCTGCCGATTCCCTGAACTCAGCTGCCCAGAGTCCATTCCGCTTAGCAGGGGGGCCTTCATCTGAGTTGCTGGCACGCTTGTCCCACACATGTGGGGCACTCCCCAGCATCAAGCCCCATGCTCTGTTCCAGCAGCGCCCATCTTCTGCAGCACCGGAAGGGAAGAGCATTGCTAGCTGCACAAGCTGCACTCTGCGAGGGTTCGTGGAGCTCCTCCCAGCCGAGCTCGTGTTGCAGGACCACCCGACTATGAGACAAAGTCTATGAATGCGAAAGGGGCAGATTCCACCTTCCTCTCAACATAATCGTCACTCGAGCCTGTGTTTCAACAGCGGGTGCTGGTGAAGAATAAATAAAACATCTTGACAGGAGCATCCAAGAAGAAAGTGATAACAAGCAGCAAGAAGGATGTTGATCATCACAGGTGACTGGAATGCAAGGTAGAAAACAAGCAGCATCCAACCCTGTGGAGAAATTTGGCCCAGGAAACAGGGGAAGAAGCGGGAGAATGGCTCGTAGAACTTCAGAAGCCAACCACCTATTTATTGCAAATACATACTTCGGGAAACCAGTCAGACAACAGTATAATTGGACATCACCAGATGGCCACTACAGAAGTCAAATGGAAATCAAATTTTCTCACTGCCAAAGTAAGACCAGGAGCAGATTGTGAGAGTAGCTATGAACTATTAACAGCAAAAATTGGAGTAAAGTTGAAAAGGATCGCTAGCAGTGCCAAAGCACAGCATTCCTGAGGAATTTAAAGCCCACATAAAGAACAGCTTTGCATGACTGAACTCAGCTGACTGTGAGCCACAAGAACTGTGGATTGAAACCAGAGACCTTATTAGTAAAGAATGCAAAGAGACCTTCCCTGTAGCAACAAGAAGGAAATCAGCCTTCCCCAACCTTGTGCCTTCCAAACATATTTGAACTGCAACATCCAGAATTCCTAGTCAATGACCCTGCTGGATGGGAATCCTGGGAGTTATGGTCCAAATGCCTTTGAAGGCCACCAGGCTGGGGAAGGCTGGCCTAGACAGATAACAAAAGAAACATTATTCCTATGGACAGGTGAGACAAAAAAGCTAAACATGGCAGAAAGCAGTCCAAATCCTGAATGCCACTTTTCTGTGACTATCGCCTAGAAACAAAAAGGACTATTACAATAGCCAGTGCAAAGAAACAGAACAACAAAGAGGGAAAATAAGATACCTCTTCCAGGAGATTGAAGAAATCAAAGGGAAATTCAAATCTAGAATAGGAATGTTGAAAGCCCAACAGAGGATCATACTAGCTGACCACAATAAACTAAAGAGAAGGTGGAAACAGTGTAGGGAAAAACTGTACAGAAGAGATAAAAAGATGACAGTCTTGTTCAAAGAGCAATCCTATGAGGAAGAACATGCAGTATGAGAAAGTGAAGTGAAAACTGTTCTGAAAACATAAAGCACCTGAAGTAAATAGGTGAACCTCAGCACATGATTGTCCCAATGCATTAATTTTATTGTGGACATTAAGATATTGTTTGGAGTCAATATGGAGAAAAGGAATGGTTTCCTATAGGCAAAGGTGTCAGACAAGGCTGTATTTTATCTCCCTATCTGTTCAATCTGTATGCAGAACATATCATACTGAAAGCTGGATTAGGATCAGAGGAAGAAGCAAATTGGTAAAAAGATGCCTCAATAATTTAAGATACACAGATAATACTGAATTGCTGCAAGAAACCAGCCATGAACTGAACAGAGTCCAGATGAAAGCAAAAGAAGACAGTGCAGAAACAGGACTGCAGGAAAGGCCAGCCTTGAGTTTCCAAGAGCTGAGCAGGCTGTCCAGGCTGGGACATTTTGGAGGGTGCTCCCTCATAGGCTCAGCATAAGTCAGAGCTTGCTCGATAACACGAAACAAAAACAAATAGCAATTATTTCTAGACAGCTGTACATACACAACACGTGCATTTTGTGCACATCTGTGTCCACTTGTCTACTCAACATCATCCTGGGACTGTGCTTTGTAACACCTTGTGTAACGAAGGCATCCAGAGATCTCAGATATCTGCACACTTGTAATGATCTTTTGGTTGGCCTAAGCAAAGAATTACACGAACATGGATTGCGGCACATGCTGCCAAGGAGGACATGATGCTCAGTCCTTTCCATGCCTGCCTTTTCTCCACCCTGCATAAGGTTTAAATGGCTTAGATAAATGGCCGGCAAGGCCATGCGGAAGCATTTTTCTTTCCTGAGTTGCATCTCCGATCTAATTCCCACCTCCCCAACTTGCTCTGCTGTTTCATACACTGGAGTACAATGTGAAGTTATCTCCTGAGAGAGCAATCAATCATGATCTTCCGGGGAATTGCCTGCTGGTTTCTCAGGATCAAACTGCAGTTTGAAAGACAAGAAATGGGTGGAAAAGCAATATGCATTGTGGAAATCGGGGGTCCCCTGATTTTGGACTCCTGGGCACCCTGAGGAATTTGGGAAACTGCCCTGGGCACCACTACCAAGGGGCTCCCATGGGAATGTTACTTGGTCTAGGACTGGCCAGGAGCCTGGCCTTCCTATCTCCTAGTCTTGGCCCTCTTCATCCAGCTTGTCACACATACAAACGCACCATCAAGTAAGTTTCAGATGCAATTTATGGACCTGAAGCACAGGAACCCAAAAATCACACGTGGTTCAGAGCTGGGGAAACCAACAGTTTGAAGACCGTAGGCTTTTCTGCATCTCTGCCTGGACTTGCCATGACTAAATTTATTCTCACAGACATACCCCTGCAATATTTCTCAGCATTAATAAAAGGGGCTTTTTGGTTTGTTGTTGGTTTTGGGTTTGGGTTTTTTTGGCACAGCAGTCATCTGTGTTTTAGCCTTATTCCCTCGGGGACGTTCTCAGCATTGACAAGATCGTGAGGGAGAAAGCGCTGGTACATTCAACAGCCGCTCAAAATTAAAACAGGGAACGTTGCCTTTGGGGAAGATTCCTAGATAATTAAAGCATTAATTCACACCCCAGCCTCGCTTAGAGCAGGCCGAGGCTACAGACAGCCACAAAATCCCTCCAATAAAATCTGTGATTTTCAAAGCAGCTTCTCACTTTGAACTCAATGCAATATAGTTATTAAGAATCATTAAGCATCCCCCTCACACACCGAGTGCCAAGAAAATTTCCATCCATTAAATGCTTTGGATCTCTTTCTTTCTTCAAAATGTAATACTTAAGGGACCCAGAAGGGACAGCCAAACTGGTATGAATAAGCTATTTTGTTTTAGGCCCCAGAATACGGCAGAACAATTTCCTCCTACATCTAGGATAGAAAGTTCTTAACAATATAGCTTAGAACAATGTTACAGCTTCTTGCGGCTTGGCATCATAAACCCTTCCCCAGGATGGTAAGGTTCACACACGTAAAAGCTGAGAGGAAGGGAAGGGAGCAGGGATGACAGCTGCTGACTTTGGGGAGCTCTCAGAAACTGCTGATGTGAGAAGCAGTGGGAGTGACCCCGTTCTGAGCGACCTCCTCTTGTGGAGGCTGAGCAGAGGACCGCTCTCCTTCCCTCCAGGGAGGACCAGGAGCATACGGTCCTCTCCCTGCTGCCACCATGTAGATCACCCTGCCAGGCTTGCAGGAGGGATCACCTGCTCCTGGACATGAACCTGTGGAGGCCCAGGAGAACGTGCCTCCTCTCCCCCACCTGCCAGAGCAATTGCACTGGCCAGCAGGGTGAAGGAGGTGCCTTCGCCTAGGCCTGCCCAGGACCAGATCCAAGAGCATACGGCCTCCCCACTGGCCACCAGAGCAGCATAGATCCTGGCACCACACAGCCGAGCACCTCGCCCAAGAAGGCGACATCAGCAAGCGCCTGCAGTTGAACTCCATTTCTGGGTCTAAGCTCAGTTTCTTCAGAAGTGGCCTGATTGCTGCTTCTTCTAAGAGAGTGGGTACCCCGCCCAGTCACAAGCAGGGATGTACATTCCCCCAGACCAGGCCAGCCACCCCTCCCTTAGGACATGTAAGAAGCCAAAAGGGCAATAAAAGTGATCAAGCATCTCCAACCCTCAGGCATCAATGGTGGCAACTCGCAGCTGGATCCAGTAGTGCTGTGCACACCTTTGTGAAAGGAACTGCACTGATAGCAGAGTCCCTGTCAAGAGAAACCACACTGATCGCATCTTCCAAGTGTTGCACAAATTCATCAAGGCAGGGTGTTGAGGGTATGACCGGTCAGATCAGATCCAGAGACAAATTCTTGGGGTCAGGTCATAGCCACCCTTTGCTACCTGAAACGAGGACACTTTTCCGACACACAACTGACAAATTAAAAAAATAAAATAAAATAGAACATATAGCAACCATCGTACACACTTATTTTAAATAAACTCTCCAAGATAGTAATGTCTGCATTGCCTCAAGCCAAACAATTCCTCTCATTATCTCATCAACAATCTGTATTACGCAATTAGCTCCCCGTTTTAACTCTGCTCCCTGTGCAATATACTGTCTGTAATAAATTAGTCCTTCCTGCCCCAGCCCCCAAAGATATTCACTAATTTATGTCGTGCTTATTTAATATTTGGCCAGAGGGGCTGTTTGTTTTATTGTTAACATTCCCGTGATGCTCAATTAGTAACATTTTTGTTTTCTGGCTTCTGTGATATATAATTATATGAGACGCAAAAGTGCAGACACACAGAAGTTGTTGGGCAAGTAACAAATTCTCTGAAACAGTATTTATGCATTATTTATGGTCACCTGGTGGCAGATTTGAAGTAGGGGGAATCCTCCTTTCGGATGCTGGTGCATAAGCAATACTTCTGGCTGCATGAGAACTCGGCTGCCCCTGCCGTTGTGTTAGCTGGTCGTTCCAGCAAAGCTGCTGGGCGGAGGCAGGCGCTGGGGACCTTTTGGCACCAATACCTGTGCAGGTGTCGGGGGGGGGCTGCCCCCCTCATCAGCCTTTCATCAAAAGCAGGCCTCCTTCACACAGCAGAGCGCCCCCTGGTGTGCAGGGAAGCTTCCTTCTCGCAGATGGAGCCATTCCTACCGTTGCCCAGGATGAAGCACCTGCCTTGACCATCAGGTACAAGAGGCAGCCCAGAGAACGGGCATCGTCTTGTCCTTCTCCTTTAGGCAGCAAAATGTTTAGGACCAGCGTGCAGCTGACCTCAGTCTGATTTCTTTGGTTCTCATGGCAACAGGAGCTGGCAAACAGCTCGCCTTTCATCCGGGATTCACTCCTGGTTGGCCACTCCTGGCACATGACTGCCCTGAGCATCTGCTGGCCCAGGCACAGCACGTGGATTCCCCAGGTGCTTCTCCTCTCCAGTGTCTCTCCCGTTCACGCCAGCCCACAATCGGGGCCCTGGAGCGCCAGCAGCTTGTCAAGCTGCCTTCAGAACATTCTGCCACTGAGCCGGCCTCCTCCGGCACTGCTCTTCGCAGGGTCCCCAGCACGCCTCGCATCCAAAGGGGCCCGCATCCAATTTAACCCAAGAACATGTTGAGACATCCATTTCAAAGCCAAACCAATCGGCCTGAAGGGAGGAATTGGATGAAGAGCTAGCTTCAAACAGCAGCAGAGAAGTCAGACTAAGCAAGTGCCAAAATAAAAATGATTTCAGTTGCTGGCCAAAAGAGATGAAAGACGGCGTCTTACAAAGCTCTACCACAAAGGTCTTCCAAAACCAGGGGTGCCACCACCAAACAGGCAGTCATACGCTGGTCCCTCCCCTCTTTTCTTCTGGTTTCAAATGCAACCAGTGCAGTTTCTTTGTAATGCAGTTCTTTTTATTGAAATATTACCAATTACAGAATGGTATGAACTCTAAATAGCCATCTCCCAAAGTTGAGGGAGAAGCCTCTGCCCATGTGAAGAGCTGAATGTAACCAGGAAACTTCCCCTGTCCCTCCCTTACAGTAAAGCTTCGGACTCCACCATCAGGGTGGCCTTTGCTGCCTGAGGGCAAGACGGCTGGAATGGCAAAGACCCTCTCACTGGGCAGCTTGTTTCTCTCGACACCTTCATACTGGGTCAAGGAGCGAGTCTCGCATCTCTTCTGCATCCCCTCTGAAGACCCTTCTGCCCCTTCCAGAGCAGGTGATTCTCATGCTCTGCCTGAGAAACACCACTAGGCAACCTTGACCCTTTAGGATCCCTGCCTGCTCCCTGGTCCTCTCCTTCCTCCTCAGGATCAGACAAGATGAAGATAAAGAGGGGATAAAATTTCACAACCCAGACAGATCTTTCCCTGACCTTCTATGCACAAGGCTGTTGCTCTGCAGGTCCTGCTGGCAGTTCCTTAACCTCCGTGTGCCACTTCACGCAGAAAGCAGTTCAGTGTTGCCTGGAAGCAACGTGTGCATGGGGAACTGAGACAGGACCCTCTTCTCCATGAAAGGTCACAATCGGCGAATCCATTGAAGCCGACAGAAGGCAGCTTCTAATCGGGTGCCCATTCCTGAGGTCCACCCAATTAGTCTGCACCAACTAATTAAATCCAGAGCTTCATTTAAGACTTTCTACAGGGGTGGCCAGGTGACTGTATGGCAGCAAACACAGCTAAGCATCTTGCAGCAGAGAAAAGGTGAAGAAAGGGCATAAGCTTTCAGTGACTATAATCCATTAAAATTATGCCAGAATAAATTTGCAAGTTTTTAAGGACTTTGCTGCTGTTCCTCTTAGGGCTACCTCTTGCAATCCGGAGTCCTGGGGCTCTTCTCCACCAGTGGCACCTTTCTCTCTTCTCTTTCTGCTCTCTTTTATTTTAAGTCTGGGCATAAGAGGTCTGTGAAATTCAAAGGCAAAGCCATTGCAAGGCACTTTCAGGCACTGGCTTGACATATCTGGCTTCTACAAATATTCTAAGAGAAAACTATCTCCAAAGAGTCATGCAGAATGTCCAGCCAGTTCCTCTCTGCCCCTGGTCCCAGTCTCCCCAAATTTAGAAACTGAGAGCCTCTCAGCCAGGTCAATGGGAAGCAGGGGATTCGCCTCCGAAGACCAGCTTTCTAGATGTGCATGTTAATTGAACACCCGTGAGATACAAAGCATTGGTTCCACCAAGCAGGGCAGCAAAGGTTAAGCAACAATCATCTTGACAGCACTAACACTTTTCCGCGTGAGTAAGAGAGGGATGACTAAACTGCCATCACAACCGTCTCTAAAAAGTCAAGGCAGACATGAAAACAAGCGATTAGCTTGCATCAATTAGCTGCCAGCAACCTCTGCAAGGACAGCAAGCTGCAAGGGGGGCCCTGAAGCAATTAATGACCTTTTCCAGAAAAAGACCTTTGTTTTTATGTGCCGCACCTATTTTATGAGCTGCAAGACAAGCAGACTGTCTCCATGCTCACCAGAGAGTCAAGGAACCAGCAAGCTTTGTTTTGATGTTATGGCAGAACACAGCTTCCTAGTTCTACCTGAAACTCGCCAGCTAATTTCACCTGTCTGCCGACTCCCCATTGTAAATTATGGCAATGGCTGCTCTGAAGTTCTCACATTGGGCAACTTTCTGTGTCTCTGCCCCACATTCTGATTTTGAATAACCTCTAGCTTGAGGGAGAGTTCTGAAGAACTCAGAAGTACACTCACTATCTTGTGAAAAGTTTGTTGGACCTAATAAGAGCATTGTCCTACTGTAGATTTTGGATTGTTTAAAGGGAAAAACTATATAAATTAGCACAGCACAATATTCAAGCAACTGTGCTTTAGATAGCACACCAAAAAGTTTATCATGCCAGGTGCTCCCCTCTCCTGTTTAAAAATAAGTGCATGGATCAGGTGGATGTTCAAGGTGCAGACAATTATTTTAGAAACATGTGTCATGCTTCATTGCAAGATCTCAGTGCTCAACAGAGATAGATTTGCCTTCCATCTTTGAAAACAGACAGCATTTAAGAAGGTGGGCAGTGGCCTAGGCAATGATTTAATTCCCATGAGGTTAAAATGGGAAAACAGCAGAGACATCACCCTGCCAACAAAAGTGCGTATAGTCAAGGCTGTGGTTTTCCCAGTTGCAATGTATGGCTGTGAAAGCTGGACCATAAGGAAGGCTGAGTGCTGAAGAATTGAGGCCCTTGAATTGTGGTGCTGGAGGAGACTCCTGCGAGTCCCTTGGACCGCAAGGAGATCAAACCGGTCAGTCCTAGAGGACATCAACCCTGACTGCTCTTTAGAAGGCCAGATGCTGAAGATGAAACTCAAATACTTTGGCCACCAAATGAGAAGGAAGGATTCCCTGGAGTAGAGTCTAATGCTGGGAAAAATAGATGGCAAAAGAAGAAGGGGACGGCAGAGGATGAGGTGGCTGGATGGAGTCACTGAGGCAGTTGGTGGACTCTGCTTCAGTGGACTCTGGGGATGGTGGAGGACAGGAAGGCCTGGAGGAGTGTTTTATTTATATTTATTTATTAAAACATTTTTATGTCGCCCCATTCGCCGAAGCCTCGGGGCAGCTTACAACCCATGGGGTCGCAAAGAGTTGGACACAACTTTGTGACTGAACAACAACAATAACGATAATGATAAGGTATTGAATATATCCCACTACTATTCTTGAAATATGTTTGTGCGTGTGTAGCTAATATCTCAAATAAATCTAAGCACAGGTCTTTGAACTTTGCTGTTCATCATTTCTTCCACCTTCAAAGCTTGAAATGGTACCTCTCATTTAGCCATGTTTGCTGCGCCCAAAAGGAAACTGAACTGCATTCAGTCCTGGCAATTCTGCCTGTGCAAAAAACCCATGAGAAATTGGATGATGGCCGTCACTTGACTTGTCAGGAAACCACAACAAAGACCACCAACCACGCATTTACTCTGTATGCAAAATCTGATCTCCTGGAGGATGAGGCCAGACAGATTTGGCCTCAAGGTACACTATTAACATCCTGCTATTCTTGTCACTTTTCCTTTTTAAAAAAAGCGTGTGTGCCAAATAGATTAAGAGCAGAAGAAATTAACCGCCTCTACAGAATGTACTTCAATAGCATCATGAAAAGAGCCATACCCCGTGCAAGTACAGAGAATGAGTTTGATCATGATAAGGATGCTGCTTCGCTGTGGTGGCGTGAGCCGGCGGTTGCAAGAGAGCTTTGCTGCTTCATCTTCAGAAGCTGTTCCACAGCCGAAAAGATTCACCCCACCCCGATGTTTCGGAGCCCACACTTCCCTTTTGCTCCCTCGCATCCCAATCCGTACACCAAAAAACCATTTTTCTTTTCACTGCTGGTAATGATCATTATCACATAATGACAGCAAACAAAGAGATACAGCGGCGTCTTCCCCATTCAAGGTAAAAGAGGGCGGCATTCCCACGAGGGCAAACAGACGCCCTGGAAATGTGCTCAGAAGTCACCGGCTTCTTCTTGTGTTTGGAGAGGGCATCTGCAGCCACCGGGAATGTGTGGCCCTGGGTATTCATGCAACAGAAGCGAGCACTCACGCTTAGTCTGTGCCACTGCAGCGGGCCGCCGATGGAGGTCGCCACTGCAAAAGCGCCCCACTGCAGTCAGGCTGCCCCAGCCGAGCCCCTCTTGACTTCCTCAACAGGACGTCTGGTTGAAGGTACTGAGCTTCATCCATCGCCTGTCTTTGCTCAGCTCGGCAGAACTCTGTCCCTACGAAGAGCGGCAAGCGCACGGCACTTGGCACGGAAGGGCCTTCATGGGTGGAGGTCATCTCCATCCATGGAGAAGTAATGACAGGAGGAGAAGCAATGAGGGATGGGAGGAAAAGATGGAAGGGTCTGCTCTGATCAAACCCTTGGACCCACCGGCAAATGAGGAGGGCAGGGGGTGGCAGGCTCCAGGGCACGGCTTGGGGAAGCAGCTTCTCATTCTGTTTTTTACATGGTGTGAGGAGAGGAAGAAAAGGTCTAAATGTTTGGGAGGGGGCATGTTCAAGAGAGAAAGAGAAACTTCTGAATCGTGCACAGTGTTTGCGAAAGGAGTTGGGGCACTCCTCTGTTTAATACTGTGTCCAGTTCTGGGCACCAAGATTTAAGAAAGATGCAGAAAAAGTAGAAGCAACAAAATAATTCAGGGTTTGGAAACACTGCCCTGTGAGGAGAGACTGAGAGAACTGGGCATGTTCAGCCTTGAGGAGAGAAGACTGAGGGGGACATGATCTCCCTCCATAAGTACCTCCAAGGCTGTCACAGAAAGGAAGGTCAAGATCTCTTCTTGCTGATGAAGACATGGAATAATCGATTCAAGCTGCGACAACCCAGGTTCAGGCTGGACATCAGGAAAGGCTTCCTCCCTGTCAGAGCAATTTGACGGTGGGACCAGCTGCCCAGAGAGGTGGGGGGCTCTCCCACACTGGAGACATTCATAAAGAAACTGGGCAGCCATCCAAGTGGGATGGTATGGCTTGGTGTCCTGTAACAGCAAGGATTGGACCCGATGGCCTTCATGGCCCCTTCCAACCCTTCTATGATTCTATGAATTTCTAATTGGATTATAATTTCTAGTAAGAGATAAAAGAGAGCAACTTTACCCTTCAGGCTCTGATCTCTGAGTCACAGTCAGAGAGCAGAAACCAGGATCTTTTAGCACCCACACTAATCAACAAGGAACCTAGAAAGAGAGCTCCATGACCATTCCAAACAAGAGAACAGGGATGGGTTTCCAGGCCACACTTCTCTTTCGGAGCAGGATCCGGGCCAATAGCAGAAGCTGTGTTCAGAATCTGGCTTGTCCAATGTGTTCTTCACTGACTCTGCTTCTGTCTGACTCCAGGAAATCTCACAAGAACAGTACACAGGGAATTGTGTTTGCATAAATACCCTGAAGTATCTTCTAAAATTCACTTTCCCCTTCGCCTTCATGGCCTACAGCAGCCAAACTCCTGGGGTCCAGGTCCTGCACACCCTCTTCTTCTCTCACCCAGCTTGGGCATTGGCAAAGGGCCTGTCCCACTGGCTGGACTTGCTTTGGATCATCGCCCTTCCTAAAGAAGCCTGATAGGGTAACTGGCATCGACGTCTACCAGCTGCCTCTTTTATCTCCATTCTAGAGCCCAGAATGGGTAGCAGGGAGAAGAAGCCACCAGCTCTCACTCCAGAAGACTGAGAAGGCACTTGAAAGAAGGTGCAGAGTTGCACAGCCCTGCAAGCCACAATGGGTCTTGCTGGGCCCACAGAAACCACACTCACGAAAGTTGCGGGAAGCTCCTTTGGGGTCACTGAGTGATGGGGAGGCTAAAGCTGCTGAAGATTCACAACGCTGCAGCGTGACACTATATGCAACACTACACAACACTACAGCATTAAATGCCCTGCCCCCTGCCCCCCACCCCAACCATGTGCTTCGCAGGCATGATCTTAAACTTAGAAGGAATCTTGTCCAGTTTCTGTGCAGTGAGATTCTGCTGCAGGGTAGAGAGACGTGGGCTGGAAAAATCGCATTGCATTGCGATGCACTGTCCTTCAGCTCTTTCACAAAAGAGGGAGATGGATAGAGCGAGATCCTGTGGGCTACCCCTAGAGTGGCTGCCCTGGCTTCTGTCCCACCAGCCCCTGTGAGCACCAGCACTGCTGCCTTGAAGAAATGGCAGGCAAGTGTGCGGGGGGAGCAGAGGGAATGGCGGAGATCTTGATGCAAGCTAAAGCGACAGCTGTATTTATTATTCTGTCAGCCCCAGAAGCCTGCCAAGGCCAGGCAAACTCCTGAGTGATGTTGTCACCCATTCTCACATAGCTACACCCCATTACAAGTTCTGAGAACCATTATTCAGGACCCAAAGCTGAAATGCAGGTGAGTGCTCCGTTGATCTGACGGCAAGAGGAAAGAAAGCAGCAGGATTCAATAACTGTTTTTAAGGATCAGCCATCAATTTGCACTCATTAAAAGGGAAAAAAACTCTTCTGTTTACCCACTGAGTACTCCGCCAAGCAAGCAAAGAAATGCCATTTAATCCCTTTGGTTCAAGGGACTGTTCATCGCTGTAAACAAACCACTTAGAGTTGCAAAACTTGACCTGAGCTCCAGGTTATGCCAACCTGCCTTGCTCCTAAAGATGCTGCTGTTTCTTCAGCACGAAAAGCAGTCCCTTTCTCCTCCTCTGCAGCCAGGCAAATCCGCACTCTGTGCTCAAAATAAATGAAGCAGGTTTGCATGATGTAAGCACGGCCACAGAAAGCCAAGGAACGGATGGCTGCAGCTTTTGGCCCAAGGCTCCCGGCCCAGTGTGAGGGGGCAAGCAAGGCAAAAGGGATGCATGTCCTGAAACAGGAACCCATGTGCCACCTCCCCAGCTTGGACCGACAAGGCACCTGGTGCATTTTTTAAAAGCTACTGAGGAATCCAGGAGATCTTCTATCCATGCATGATCTTGAACCGGCTGCCCCTCTGAATTTGGACGCGTCACCGTCTCAGCTCTAATGCCACAAACAGTCTGTTCATGTCGCCCCAAGCACTGGCTGTATTGATGCATAAAATAAGCCAACATGCCAGCCAGTTCCTTTGGATCTAAGATGGAGCTGAAAAGAAACCATGAATCTGCTGTGGTTTGTTTATTGTGATGTGTGAACTGGGAACCCTGGCTTGTCTCTCTCCAGACAAGCCAGGGCCATAAGCCATAGTTTGTTCGTTGCTGGGGTGCCTGCAAAGAGTTCAGTTCAGATGTCATGGCAGGCAAGCCACAAGGGAAGGCCCACAGGGAATGTAATTGCTCTCGCCTGCAGAAGGAGCCAAGCAGGACTGACCAACCGGCATGCACCAGTGTGCTGGCTAGGGTGACACGTGTGAACATGGCCAATGCATTTTGGTTGAGTTGGTTAAGCCTTCTGCCCAACGGTACAATGGCCCCCTGTGAAGAATCCGTGTTGTGCAACACGCAGGCCGAAGAAGTGGGTGTGACCTGGAGGGGAAGCCGGGAAGGCACAGGGGCCCAGGAACATGGAGCTTCCTCTCCGCCCTGCCTGTCACACTTGGGCCACCTGTCACCCCAGGAACAAGAGAGGACCTCGTGGTTGCCGTGGTGGACACAGCGCGAAGGTGCCTCTACAGGGAGCTGGAGCTACAAGACAGGGAGAAAGTCTTTGCCAGCATCTCAAAGCGTTTACTCCCCTGCACGGCCCCATCAGATGTCAGAGGTGCCTTGTCGTCTCTCCACGGTTGACAGGCAGCTCTACACATGAGGAGGCCACCCACGTCCGAACCAATCAGAGAACCACTCATAATGGGAAGATACTGATCCGAAGCAGTTTGCAGTCCAAAGCAGAATGCTGGGCGTTGTGCAAGGGCAGAAGGCAAGACTTTGACGATCAGTGCCTGGCCCAGCCAGTCCACAGGTCTCACACAGCTTCCTAAGCACAGACTATAACACTGCCTAATTTCTACGCATTCCAGAACTTGCACTCTTTCCCAATTTATTTGTTTGTTTACTAATTTATATCCCACCTTCTTTCCTTCCAAAGAACGCAAGGCAGCTTACATCATTCTCCTCCTCCTCCTCTCCATCTTATCTACACAACAACAACCCTGTGAGGTAGGCTGGGCTGAGAGGCTGTGCCTGGCCCAGAGCCACTCAGGTTGCTCCCTGGCTGAGCTGGAACTGGAACCGAGACCCAGCCCGGTGCCATTAACCAGGACTCCACACCGGGTCTCCGGGCAGCGTCAGCTCCACTTCCTGCCAAACCACATCACAGATGAAGACGTGTAGCAGGTGCCCAAACTTTCCCTTCTGTACCTGGGAAAAGCCATTCTGGAAGGTGTGGCTGGACCGAGAAGGCTGGGGGAGGGCCCTTCACCCCTTTCTCACTCGCCATTTCCATGCTCCAAGTGGCCCCTGGCCGCCTTGCTCGCTTACTCCCAAGCAAGGGTCCCCATGCATTTGCATGAGAAAGACTTAACCCACCCCCCAGCCCCTGGCCCCTCTGCTTCTCCTCTGGAAACCATTTTTCCAGCTTTCAAAGGGCCAGTGGACTACCACTGATCAAGTAGTTTGGCCCTCAGAACTTGGCTTCCTCAGTTCAGCTTGCCAATCCCCTCTTTGGAGAACATTTGTCTCACTGCAAAGAACATTTGTCTTCCCCGATATTGAACGTGAAAACAACAACTCTTCATCCTTGTACGAATGAATGAAGGCTTCTTGTGAGAGAACTTTCTTCCATCTCAAACCAGCAAGCCCAGTACTCCATCAAGTAGCTTATTACGGGAGGTAATCAGGCCTCTAGTAGAGTCATCTGCAGCCCTCTATCATGCCGTCCTTTTTGCCTTTCCATTTTTATTCTCCCTGAACCTGCAATTTCCATTGCGAAATAATGCACATTGTGCTTATGGACTGATATTTCTTTGCAAGTGCAGAGCCCATAGCTGGATCAGGCCCATAGCAGGGGAAAGAGTCCAGGCTTCTCAAACCAACACATACACACACAAGTCCCAATCCAGATCTGCCTCCTTGTGAGCACTGCAGAGGGAGGGAGGGAGGGAGGGAGGGAAGGAAGGAAGGAAGGAAGCCTACGCTGCTAGTTTGGCCCTCATCCTGGGCTCTTCTGCATGCAAAGCTGCTGGTGTTCCTTTAGAATGAAGACCTGTCTCCAGTTCTTCCCCTTCATGATAGGTTACTGGTTTTATAAAATTGTTATAAATAGTTTAATCAAGGTATCTTATGAGTCAGCAAAAATCAAATAAAACACATCAACCACTTAGAGAACATCAAATAAAGGATATTTAATTTATTACATTTCATATTAGCTGCCTATTATACTGGTGCCAAAAAACACAACCAAGGGTAAAAGAAGGCAGAAAAGAGAGGGCAGGAATGCTGCACAGCAGACGCAGCCTTGTAGAGTAAAGCAACCCAAAGCAGCTGTCATTTTCCACAAAATTGTCCTTTCTGTCTGTTTAGGATCACACACACACACACACACACACACACAATCAACAGCTGTAAGACTGGCACCTCCAGAAGACAAGCTTCATAACTCAGCAGGGTCCTAGGTTTCTAAGCACTTAATATAATTTGCTTAGCAATTAAAGCAGACCCAGCAATCATGGCTTTCTGATTAATCCTGAGGACCCACAAGGCTGAGAAATACGGTTGTATAAGATGCAGTGCCACACATTTACAGAACAGAATACAAAATTTATTCATCTCATCACGTCTTCTCACAACAAGGAAATTATTTTACAAGTCAAGAGCACATGCAACCAAGTCTGTCTCCTGGGTGTTGCAGAGCCAAGAGGAAGCTGATTGAATTACGGGAAGCCGAACCAAAAATAATTGTGCGATGTGAAATCTGTAAGTAATATTTTATCTTCTGAAGCACCATCCATGGTCCATCTGACCCAAAGAAGTTTTCCTCTAAACAGGATCAGCAAGAACATCAAACTCCCTTCTCTCTATAGCATGCAGAGATTCCAGATGAAAGGAGCATTCCATTACATTAAAAGAGTCAGGGGTCTCCATGAGGGAAACACTTATTTATCTATTTAAAGTTTTTATATGCTGTCCAATACCAGAGTTCCTGAACAGCTTACAAAAAAAACCAAAAAACGACAACATATCAAAAAAACAGCACACTGCATCCAACCATTAATGATAAAATCAAAAATAAAACCAATTAAATGTTGGGAAAATAAAAAGGTTTTCACCTGATTCTGATAAGAATAAACAGTGCCAGGCGAACTTCCGTGGGGAGCATGTTACAAAGTTTGGGTGCTGCCACCGAAAAGGCCCTTCTCCAGGTAGCTGCCCTCCTGATTTCCATCAAGAGGGCTCCCGGAGAAGTACCCCTGCCCCGGATCTCAAGGGGCAGGCGGGCACACAGGGGAGAAGGCGCTCCTTCAGGTATCGAGAACCCAAGCCATTTAGGGCCCTATAGGTCTGCACTTCCAAAGCAGGCAAGCAGGGGAAGATTAGATCTGCCCTGGACCCAAGTCCAAGGATGCAGTTAGGAATTGCCTGCCATCGCTGTCCTTCCACTCAGCGTCAAGCAAGGGAGGGGTTTCTCCAGTAGGCTTCGCACAGCCTTCCCCCGGAACTTTTGGACTACAGTTCCTAGCATTGTGGCTGTGGCTGCTGGGAGTGGACGTTCAAATCACCTGGCGGTTGAGAAAGGCTGGCAGTCAGTCAAACGAGCCGCTGCTGAAAGAGCTGTTGGTCTGTGTGTGCCTGTGCGTGAGCGAGCGAGCGAGTGTGCATGTGTGAAGTGCCACGACAACTTGCCTAGGGCTCTGAGGAAGCCGCTGGTAGCGATGGGGCCACGGCTGCCGGAGCAGCTCCTCTGGCTTGCCAGGCAGGCTTCCCCTCTTCCTTTATTTTATTTTTATTATTATTTTATTAAAACATTTTTATGCCGCCCCATTCGCCGAAGCCTCGGGGCGGCTTACAACAAAAAATTTAAAATAACATTTTAAAATATATACAATAAAATACAAATATACACTATAAAACAAGCCGCCCTGGCCAAATAAAATTCAATAATATTAACATTTAAAATACTGCTTAAATAAAAAGGTCTTCGCCTGGCGCCGAAAAACAAATAACGACGGCGCCAGGCGGACCTCTCTGGGGAGCGCATTCCATAACTTAGGCGCCACCGCTGAGAAAGCCCTCCTCCGAGTAACCACCCTCCTAACTTCTTCCATGGAGGGCTCCCGGAGAAGGGCCTCTCCCGCCGATCTCAGGGGGCGGCTGGGCATATAAGGATGTAAGCGCTCCTTCAGGTAACCAGGACCCAAGCCGTTTAGGGCTTTATAGGTCATAACCAACACCTTGAATTGGGCCCGGACTTCAATGGGAAGCCAGTGAAGCTGACGGAGAACTGGAGTCATGTGAACATAACGTCCAGTCCCCGTCAGCAGCCTGGCAGCTCTATTTTGGACCAATTGAAGTATCCGGACCGTCTTCAAGGGTAGCCCCACGTAGAGCGCGTTGCAGAAGTCCAAACGGGAAGAAGTCCTTTCTTCTTCCCTGCCCCTGAAAAATTGCTGGAATAATTCAGAGACGCCAAAGCATTCCATGAGTCGCAGCACTGAGACTTCCTGTCCTTCTGCAAGCGCCTTTATGACTCTAGGATGGAGTTCATCAGGCCCTGGAGGCCTGAACTCGTTCAGCCCAATTAAATGCCGCTTGGCCAAATTGAGTGAGCCAGGAACTCTTTGCATCCTGTCTCCTTATTGTATTTGTATCTATTCACTCAAGTATTTGCACCCCACCTTTTTTTCCCTCTTGCAAGGAACCCAAGGTGACTCACACAGGCCTTCTCTATGTTATCTTCACAACAACCCTGTGAGGTAGTTTAGGCTGAAAGGCAGGAACTGGCTTGACGGCACCCAATGAGCGGCGTGGCTGAGAGGAGCACAGAACCTGGGTGTCCTGAATGCCACTGTAACCACTGCACCATACTGCCTCATACATTACACTATGCACTGAACAGTTTCATGCATATATAAACACACACATGCTTAGGAACCATTGAGCAGAACAGCTCTGCCATCAGTCTTGCACAAAGCAGGGTGCGAGAACAGGATTAGGATGGACAGGGGAGTCCGAATCCTAAGCCAGGCTTCATCCAGCAACAGTGGGTGCCCTGGCAGTGGGTGCCAGGAGGATAGCATCAAGCCAATGCCCCCCCCAACACACACACACACACACACACACACACACACACACACACACACACACACAGTTCACTTCTGTTTGCTTCCTCCCCTCCAGTCACAGGATCCTTCAGCTGCAGAAGCTTGCCAAGAAGGGCGGGAATGCTAAGCAGCTAATTAACAAGCATCTTCTCCTGGTTACATCCTGCCGGGTCCTGTCCTAGGAGGCAGCTCGGACCACAGGAGGGACCTTCATCCTCACAGCAGAGGGGAACAGAGTGCCTCGGCCCCCAGCTGGGCCGCTCACTGTCACCATCTGTTACACCAGCAACCGGAGGGAGGGAGGAGGCAGGGAGAGGGTGAAAAAGAGCAACAGAGACTGTTTTGACAGTGCTTTGCTTGTGCACTGGATAACACAGAAAGGGGGTGGTGTATCAAAGAGGGAGAGGGGGAGCTTTCCCATCTGATCAGCCCCTGCCTGGGGCATTTTGTTTGGCACAGAGGTGTTCCTTTCGCAGTTTTGTGAGAGCAGGGCCTTTTGTGGCAATAGGATACAGGAGGGACACCAACCTTAAATATGCAAGAGGGGAGGGGAGGGGAGGGGAGAAAACACAGGCCATCTCTCCAGCCGCAACACGATGGAAAAGCCCCTTGATGCATCTGTAGAGAGAATCTCTCCAAACCAGATGAATTGGGCCATAGAAGAGCACATGTCATTCGATGCAAGGCCGGGCAGAATCAAGAATAAGCACCACCCAACGCTTGCTCCACGTTTGCCTCAACAACATGGACGGTGCCCCTGGGGCAAGCGGGGTGGCCTCTCGGGGCTGGGCTGGTCCGCTCCCCACAGAGAGCCATGTGATCTGATGACTGAGATTTGCAAGCCAGTCCCGAGAAACAACAGGGAGCATCCACTCCTGCAGTGCAAGACTTGATTATGGAAGGCATGGCCAGAGAATGCACTTGTGGTGATCAGCACAGACCGGCTTAGAAACAGTGGTGAGAGCAACCCGTTTAGAGACCTTAGGCAGCGAGCAACAGAAAATGGTCTCAGCACCACGTTCCGCTCTTGAGCTTCGCACGTGTGGCACGCCCTGGAAACTGAGAGCAGAACTAAAGAGCCTGTTGCTCTGATTTAGCGGGGCCTGGCTGAGGTCTTGCACTTGCTGCTGATTGCAGACCCAGACTGCAGGAAACCGAGTTGCTGAAAGGCTGGCCAAGCGTGAAGAGAGAAGAAAAGAGCAGCAGTCCAGCCTGGTTTTGTGCTTTTCGAGATCTGCAGAAATTATTATTATTATTATTATTATTATTATTATTATTATTATTATTATAACATTTCTATGCTCTATTTCTAATTAGAACATTTCTAAATTGGATGGTGCACCTTTGCAGAGCACAGAAGTCAGCAGTGAGAAGGCAGCTTAATGTCTCCTGACCAAGCTGCTCTTTGCCAGGCTACAAAGGCCGGAAGACAATGGGCCACCCCTCAAAGCTGCCCCTAAAAGGGGCATGAGAGGCCACAGGGTTTGGTGGGACCGTCAGCCCATGCTGACTTTGACAACGACGCTGCTGACCGTTTGCATTTATAAAATAAAGCATCTGAGGCACATCAAGGACTTACTTTGACAACAACACCATAAGACAAGCCAATGTTTATTTATAATGTGTTAACGTTACATTTTTAAATACCACCCTTAATTATCAAATCACTGGGCAGTGCACACGTGCATTAAAAGAGCAATTTAAAAATGCAGAGAGAAAAGCAATGATGAAGAAAGTTACCAAGGTGGAATACCGGGTCCGACTAGCCTTGCTGGCCATGGGCTCCCCCCCCCGCCCCCCGCCAGAGGGGACATGCCTTCACCCACCAGTGGCTGAGAACCTTGGGCAGAAAGCAGGGAGGAGGGTTAAACAAACTCCTGCAAAGTGAGATCAGTTTGTTTATTTGTGGACTTTATACTGTCCGACTTCTGAAGTTCCTTGATAATATACCATGCCTTAAAAATGTGAAATATAAACATTAGAGAATAAAATTAGTGCAGAATAAACAAGGTGAAGCCAGCAGCAAAGACATAACACATAAAACCAAAGTAAAACCTCCAGCTAATTAAGGGACGGTGATCTAAAAATATGCATGCATGCATAGACTTAGGTGCACAATTTTTAGAATATGCAGGAGAATTAAAAATAAAAGAACCATAGGACCATAATATAGGTGCCAGGTAAACATGCCTGGAAAGAACATTCTACAAATGGGGTGACACCACTGAAAAAGCCCTGTCTCTTAAAGCTAAGAGGTGGAGGTGGGTCTCAGATTATTATCTTAATAGCCAGTAGCCTAATAAGATAGCATCAGTCGGTCAATAGCTAAATGGACGTTTCTTACTCAGAGATACCTTTGGCTCAGCAGGAGTGGCCTTCCAGATGGCGACTCCCACCATCCCTAGCCACTAGCCACATTTGCCGGGCCTCATGAGGTCCAGCAACATCTGGAGGCCATGGATTTCCCACGAGGGACAAAGAGGGAAGAGTTTCTGAATCTCTGTCTTGATAGGAAGCTTTCAAGACAGAATGGATTGCATGCGACTATTGGAAGACTGGAGTCTGTACTCCACAGTCTTGGCCTTGCTTGAGCAGAATGCAGAATCCCTGCCCATCCTAAACCGAGCAAGTCCTCCGACCCCAGCATGGTCTTTAGCAGCAACTCCGTGGCATATGGATCTATTCTTCCATTTTTCCTTCCTCCATGGAAAGACACAAGAAGCTTATCCAATCTAACGAGCTAACAGCAAATCCCGCAATAGGACATTTAAGCACAATAGAACTTCTTAGTGATACCAGCAGCTGTAGGACCCAGGAAAATGTTGTACACCACAATTATCAGTCATGTTCTTTACGGGTAGCAAACATCAGGAAATGCTGGCCCACTTTCCAAGTTTAAACCCAAGGAACCTCATTTAAGTATGAGCAAATAGCTTTCCAAGAGAAAGGGGAAGATGTGCTTTAAAAAGAGAGAGATCTTTTCAGCTGTCACTGAAAAGTCATCAGTGTCGCTCGGAGTGAGTGATTCATACGCATGTATGAAAAGTCTCTGAGTCACTGCACTGGATCTGGTGGGTGGGCTGCATTGACTCAGCCGTGGCATGGCGGTGGGGGGGGGGGAGGCAGCTTCCGCGTGCCAGACAATATAAAGATTTCTATTTGCACTGAACAGATATTGACACCCTCCCACTGACCCACGTTCCGTGTAAGTCCTGGACTCTACCTTCCCCACCGCAATGCGCTACGGGTTGCCGAAGATGGCAGGTGGAAGGCCAACCGATTCAGACATGGGGGCCAACGTTCCATGGGGTCTGGGCATCTTCCAGAATGACCCACATACACACCAAAGGCTTTCCTCTCATCTCGATCTCTCGCTGCACAGCTGTCCTCACCTCATTGCACCCCGTTCTATCCTGAACATCCTTCTCCCCCAATTCTGTACCCCATCTTATCCTGCACCACCTCCTTCTCCTCCTCTTCAACATACACCTAAATTATGTCCATAATTATTTACAGTGAATCAAAATTTTAACTAACTCACCAACCTTATACAATATTTCCTAACTACTGAGATGTTATCCTACCTAAGCTTAGCAGCACTCCACAGTATCCCCAAAACACAAATGACTGAATTAGACTTTTGCTTTGTTACTCCAACACATAATGTCTGAGCTCCATCTTTCAATTAAATGGTTATCCCATGATCTTCCTTTGCTTACTTTGATCATGAGTTAGCTTGATACTGTACAAGCCGTATCCCAAACACAGAGAAGCTGTGTTTTTCCATTTTGAACAGAACAGCTAAAATCCTGCTGTTAATAAATAAACCATCATTTCATGGCCTTCTGAGAGAACTACATTTTTTTTCATGACAAAATTGTATCTCAGCCAATATATATTCTGGCATTTTTCAGATTCCCTTATAATAGCACTTCAATAATGTCATTATTTTAGGACACTTCCCAAGGATCTGGAACACCATCTCCTTTGGGCAGATTATGTCTTCTGCATTTATAATTTAGTCTTGTATACATCAATGAAGTCAAATGCCCTTGAAATAGGATTTGATCAAATAGGATTTTCATAAGATTCATCCAAAATGTTTTCTGCAGCACTCACTTCCTGATCTAACTCCTGTGTTGGGGACTGCACGATCATTCAATCTCCCAGGAGCATCACCTCTCCGGGGCTTCTCCCCTTTCCCAAACTCCACCAGAGGCGGCCCACCTGCATGCACCAGTGGCGGAGGAGCTTGGACAGGTGGAGGTGTCACACCCACCCTGCCGGAGGGATCCTGTGGGCAGCTGACCTGTAGCCACATGTCCAGAGTGCTGGACTGGACGAGGGCTTGGTCTGATCCAGGAGGGCTATTCCTACATTCTTACCTTCTTTGCTACAAAGCTAGTTTCCCTTAAGGGCTTGCACTCAAAGCTTCTTGGGAATCATAGTTGCTGAGAACACACACACACACACACACACACACACACACACACACACACACACACACTATAGCTGCAGTGCTTCTTTTAGGAGGCAATGTTAAGGCAGTTGAAGCCTGTTGCCAAGATCAGCCTGAGCCAAACAATCCAAGAGAGCAAGGAAGAAACAAGCTAAGTAAAATGTCTGTGAAACTTTGGGCTCCAGGGCCGGAGTGGCACTCGTTGTGCCAGGAAAGACATGTGATGCCGTGCCCAGAAGATGCTCTGCTAACCGCTGGAGGGAGCACTGGGCATTAGCTCAGAGCTGTGTCTGGCATCTGAGGCAGGGTGTAGGTAAAAGCTGCCCTGGCATGCATCAGCTGCAGAAGCTATTCAGCTACAACCAACAGATGTTTCCAGCAGGAGGTGAATAAAAGACATTTCTTCAGACAATGCCACCACACATGATAGGGGTATTTGTTAAGAAAAAGTGTAATTATTCAAGCTGGCCCGATTCCTAGATTACAGGCTGCAATTTCACACCCCTTTGAACGCATGATGCCCTCCAGCGCACGCTGGTTCAACTGATCGGCTACCAGGAAAGTGGCAACTCCCCAAGAAGTGATGACTTCTAGTTCATAGAAGAAATTGTAACTCTGGAATGTTTATATAAAGCATCCAGTTATGCCTTTAAGATACTGCCAGTTGATTTTATTGCAAAGACTGAGCAGAACTGGGTTAGCATAGGAACCGGGGGACTTGAGGGACCAAGCGGTACTCTAATCCAGAGAATGAACAAACAGCAAGTAGCAGTCCATCCATGCAGCACCCGCAGCTCCTGCTGGTTGTAGGAATTCTTGCAAAGCAATTTGGCCTATGTAGATCTTGGTCTGATCCTGCAAAGTACTCCTGTGTTCTTAAGCAAAGTGCATTCTGAACCTAAGAGAGATTGTGCGAATGAACGCTGGTTTCAGATTTGAAGTACTCAGTGGAATGCGGTAGGGATTCTCATTATTTAGAAAGAAAGCATGGCTCAGCCTGCACTTGCAAGGCCTGTCTTCACACACCAAGTTGGAATCCAAGGGAAAGTACATCTAGGAGCATTTGTGCAGGGAACATGGTACAGTCCCCAGTCCCTCATTGCAGTACCTCTACCAGGTGGGGCATTCCCATTTTCAGGTAAAGAACTGAGATTGAGAAATGTGATTTGCAGAAAACAAGCTGGTAAAGTATGAAGCTAAGTAAAATTGGAATCTGCTTCTCCCAGCCCTTAAGCTTTATAGACTGAGCCACAGTGTGAAATGTGGACAATTCCCAGTTAGGCTGGGAAATGTAGACTTCTGCATTTAACGGAGGCCTCAAGGACATGGCAAGCAGAGGCCTGCATTGAACACGAAGAGGCATCATCATCATCCCGTGCTCCTCCATGCAGTCCTTCCACCCTACAAACTCTCCCCAAAGAAGGAATGTCATGGAGAAAGGTTCTAGGCTTGCCTTCACCTTATAGGTAAAGGTCTGTTGTATTAATTGATTGCATGCTGTTCCAAGGTGTGAGCTCAAACTTGCAATCTGACATAGGCTTACCATGACAGTGAAAATTAGACCATAAATCAGGAAGTTTCCCACTAGAATTAAATATCCACCCTCTCTCACACACACAGATTTTAAAATATAAAAACCAAGCCCCCTCACTTACCACATTACATGCCTGGAGTTCCCGTTCCATTAGGAGAGAATATCTCTCTCCATGGTGCTGAAACCCTTCCACAAGGAAACTCTGTCTCCTTGACACCCTGAAACCAAATGCTTCTTCCTAGTTCATTGATCCCTCAGAAATGACAGCTGGCAAAGAATGACTGCCACGATGGACCACCACAGCAATCCCATTCAAAGCAGCTTGGGAGCAGGTCCCAGGAGTATCTGTGAACATTACTTCCAAGTAACTGCACATCTGATTGGGCCGCAGATAATGCGGAACAAGCAAGTTACACTGACACAGCCAATGCGCACCGCCTGGGTGTTGCTGCAGTTTACAGTTGTCCTGGTGAACTGGGGTCACTTCAGTGCACAGTTCCAGAACCTTCTAACTATGCCTAAACACCCCTAACCAATGAGCCAACATATCTCATATTCTGACATGCCATAAACACAGGCCTGTGTGAGCAAGATAAGCTAAACCCAAGGTTGTTGTTGTTGTTAGTCGTGAAGTCACGTCCAACCCATCGCGACCCCATGGACAACATTCCTCCAGGCCTTCCTGTCCTCCACCATCCCCCGGAGTCCACCTAAGCTCACGCCGACTGCTTCAGTGACTCCATCCAGCCACCTCAACCTCTGCCGTCCCCTTCTTCTTTTGCCATCAATTGTTCCCAGCATTGGTGTCTTCTCCAGTAAGCCCTTCCTTCTCATTAGGTGGCCAAAGTATTTGAGTTTCATCTTCAGGATCTGGCCTTCA